>NC_059104.1:96006834-96336278 GCF_020740685.1 Jaculus jaculus
CAGCACTTGGGAGGCAGAGGGAGGAGGGTTGCCATGAGTTTGAGGCCACCCTGAAATAAGTATTTTTTAAGGAACCAGGTATGGTGGCACACACCTTTAATTCCAGCACTCAGGAAGCAAACAGAAGGATCACCATGAGTTCAAAGCCACCCTGAGACTACACAGTGAATTCCAGATCAGCCTGGACTAGAGAAAGTCCCTACCTCAAAAGAATAAAACAAAACAAAAGGGCTGAAGAGATGGCTTAGCTGTTAGGGCATTTTGCCTGAAAACCCAAAGGATCCCGGTTTGACTCTTCAGGACCCACATAAGCCAGATGCATAAGGGGGCGCCTGCATCTGTTCATTTGCAGTGGTGGAGGCCCTGGTGCACCCATTCTCTCTCTGCCTCTTTCACTCTCTCAAATAAATAAAATGTAAAAGAAAAAAAAAACATGCCATTTGCCATTGTTAGCTCTCCCAAGTAACTTTTTTTTTTTTTTTTTTGGTTTTTTGAGGTAGGGTCTCACTGTGGTCCTAGCTGACCTGGAATTCACTATGGAGTCTTAGAGTGGCCTTGAACTCACAGCGATCCTCCTACCTCTGCCTCCTGAGTGCTGGGATTAAAGGCGTGTGCCACCACGCCCGGCTCTCCCAAGCTACTTTTAATAATATTGATATGATTTGGGTATATTACCATTTGTACAAACTGAATACATGGATCAGGAAAGACCTGAATAAAGAAACCTGGAGAATAAGTTGCCACTAACATCTTAGAAAAGTCACTGAACTGCTTATTAAAATATCCATAAAATAGCGGGGGTGGTGACGTACTCAGGAGGCAGAGGTAGGAGGATCAGCATGAGTTCCAGGGCAACCTGAAGACTACACAATGAGTTCCAGGTCAGCCTGGGCTAGAGTGAGACCCTACCTTGGAAAAAAAAAAAAATCTATAAATTGAGTTTCAGATGTAGCTCACCGGTAGACCACTTTTCTGGAATACATGAGACCTTCAGTTCACTCCCCAGTATGTGCATGGGACAGGGGAAAGAAGAGTTAAAGGCGCCAATCCAACACAAATTTGTACAATTATCTTTAAAAAAAAAGGTCAAGGTCTGTTTCTCCTTGAATTCTAATGATTTAGAATTCTAGTCACTTTCTCCTTTGGAATTTACTATATTACCAACTATGGATAGTAAAGGCTACTTTCTACAACTATCATAGAGAACTTTCCCATTTACTGAGAAATCTTCAGAATGAAGAGTGCAGTAAAATTTAGAATAAAAAAAATTAAACCTGAAACCTGAAAAGTAATTTACACAGTATTTCAAGTTTATCAATTTTGTATTCTAAATCAAAAGCTTATAGTGAATTTTAAGAAAAGACATTGTTATCAGCTACTTAAGTGAATTCCCTTTATAAATGAAAAATGATTTTCATTCTTTTATATCCTTAACAATCAAAAAGATACATAAAGCTGGGCGTGGTGGCGCACACTTTTAATCCCAGCATGAGGGAGGCAGAGGTAGGAGGATCGCCATGAGTTCCAGGCCACCTGAGACGACAGAGTTAATAATCCCCTAATTTGGACCTGTTATTTCGACATAAGGTTTTCATTTCTCCTCCATCATTTATTGTGGACACTAGCCACACAAACCTGAACCAAGGTTTCTAATAACTAAAATTTTTGGAAAACTGAACTTAGTATGATCATTTATATTTAAGGTAGCCACTGCAGTAAGTCTACTGATGTCTCTTCGGGTAAACAAGACTAGTCAGTAGATAAGCAAAGATTTTACAGATGAACAATATCATACTACTTACTATTAAATTTATCCAAATGTAAAGTTAGTAAAAAGAACCTTTAAAATATTTTTATAATTTACAGGCAAGGGGCGAGGAGGCAAGGATGGTGTGCCAGGGCCTCATGCCACTGTATACAAAATCCAGACACATTTGCCATTTTGTTTTATTTTATTTTTATTATTTATTTATTTGAGAGCGACAGAGAAAGAGACAGAAAGAGAGAGAATGAATGAATATGGGCATGCAAAGGCCTCCAGCCACTGCAAACCAATTCCAGATGCATGCATGCGCCACCTTGTGCATCTGGCTTACGTGGGTCCTGAGGACCAGAACCTCGAACTGGGGTCTTTAGGCTACACAAGCAAGCACTTAATCGCTAAGCCATCTGTCCAGCACACATCTGCCATTTTGTACATCTGGTTTTATGTAGTTACTGGGAAATCAAACCTGGGGCTGGCAGGCTCTAAAAGCAAGCCCCTTTAACCACTGAGCTACTCCATCCCAACTTCTAGAAGTTTTGATAAGACATTGAGATCAAAATTTCATCCTATGTAGACATTTCTACTGCACCAAGATCTCTCAAGAAATGAGTAGGATTTAAAAGCATTGTAATAGAGCCAGGCATGGTGGCACACAGCTTTAATCCCAGCACTCGGGAGGCAGAGGTAGGAGGATCACAGCGAGGTAGAGGCCACCCTGAGACTAGAGTGAATTCCAGGTCAACCTAGGCTAGAGTGAGACCCTACCTCGAGAAACCAAAAAAAAAAAAAAGTAATACCATTTCGTAGACTGGACACAGCAGAATAGGCTGATATAAACTGCTCTCCAAAGCACACACATTTTGGGGGTTTTGAAGTAGGGTCTTACTCTAGCCCAAGCTGACCAGAAACTCACTCTGTAGTCCCAGGCTGGCCTCAAACTCACAGTGATCCTTTCAACGCTGTCTCCCCCAAGTGCTGGGATTAAAGGTGTGTGCTACCATACCAAGCAAGGAAAAATTTTATTTTATACATATTACTTAACACTTAAAGAGCTTTACCATTCTGTGTCAATGAATTTAAAACACTAAGTTTCAAGAACACTTATGCAAGTTTTGTGGTATCTATATTGGTTTAATACTACAAGCCTTTAATTTTCCTGCTAAAATTATTATATGGTCTAAAATGTGTTATAAATACTTCCAAAGTGTAAAAGAAAAGTTTTTAGGGCTGGAGGGATGACTTGGCAGTTAAGGCGTATGTCTACAAGCCAAAGGACCCAGGTTCTGTTCCCCAGGCCCCACATTAGACAAATGCACAAGATGGCACATGCGTCTGGAGTTCGTCTGCAGTGGCTGGAGGCCCTGGCACGCCCATTCTCCCCCCCTCTCTCTCTGTGAAAGAAAGAAAGAAAGAGAGAGAGAGAGAAAGGTTTGTAAAAAGTCACTATCCAAATATGGAGCCTCCAAGTAGAATTTTAAAAAGGTTTGGAAGGTTGGAGGGATGGCTTAGCGGTTAAGGCATTTGTCTGCAAAGCCAAAGGACCAAGGTTGCATTTCCCAGGACCCATGTTAGCCAGCTGCGCAAGGGGGGCACACCTGTATTCCTGTTTGCAGGGGCTCCGGCCCTGGCACGCCCATTCAGTTTCACACCCCTCCCCTTCCTCTGTCAAATGAATAATAAATAAATAATTAAACAAATAAAGGTTTTGAATAAGGGCAAGACAAGTCTGGAAGAATTCTTCTTTTGAAAGAAACAGGGCATGTTTTTCCTGAGCACGTTTCTGGGTTGCTGGAGTGTCTAAGGGTCAGCCCTGCTCTGACCAAATTGGTTTTACTTTCCACTTACCCTTTCCTATGAACTGAAGAGAAAAAAAATAAATAAATCGTGGGCTGGAGAGATGGCTTAGCGGTTAAGCGCTTGCCTGTAAAGCCTAAGGATCCCAGTTCAAGGCTCAATTCTCCAGGACCCACGTTAGCCAGATGCACAAGGGGGCGCATGTGTCTGGAGTTCGTTAGCAGTGGCTGGAAGCCCTGGCGCGCCCACTCTCTCTATCACTCTCAAAGAAATAAATAAAAATGAAAAAAAAATTTTTTTAAATAAATAAATCGTTTTGGGCTGGAGAGATGGCGTAGCGGTTAAGCGCGCTTGCCTGTGAAGCCTAAGGACCCCGGTTCGAGGCTCGGTTCCCCAGGTCCCACGTTAGCCAGATGCACAAGGGGGCGCACGCGTCTGGAGTTCGTTTGCAGAGGCTGGAAGCCCTGGCGCACCCATTCTCTCTCTCTCCCTCTATCTGTCTTTCTCTCTGTGTCTGTCTCTCTCAAAGAAATAAATAAAAATATTAAAAAAATAAATAAATAAATAAATCGTTTTGAAAACTATGTGTGTCAAATGCACAAGATTTGAGGTGCAAGCCTGCTTGATGTAACTTATACGTCTGGGGCTGTGGAAAACAAATTGTCAGTAGTTTAAAAACCAAGCAAACTCCCCGTTAGTGACCAAATTTTTACCGAAAGAGTTGTCAATAGAACTTAATATGAATAGCACCAAATTGTATTGTCATCTGTTAGGTAGGCAAGATGTTTTCAAAGTACCTATTTACAGAAAAACAACAGGGAAAAAAAATGAACATTCTTCAAAAGACCAAAAGACACAAGGTGCACTAAAAATAAAGAAAGAACTAGTTCGTTTGGAAACCAAAGCCCCCCCTTCATGGATGTGCACAGATCCTAGTTGGTAAAGCAGGACTTGGCGCAGTCAGCAGGTGTGCCCTCTCCCCTCCTCACCCACACTCACTTCTCCCGTCTCTACCCACATGAGTAACACAGACACCGCGTCCGTCCGAAGGCAGCTAACAGGTCCAGGGTGTGCTCACCCCTCACACGGCTGCCACATCCGCACGGCTGCACCGGAGCGAGGTCCTGGAAGACCCAAGCCCCGCGGTCCGGGTCCTCGCCCGCTCTCCTTGCACACCAACCACGCTCTACCCACACCCGGGCGGTTCCGGGCTCGCTCGTTCCCACCGACCAGGACCCCAAGTCACTCCTCCCCGCGGTGCCTCCATTTCCCCTTTCGCACACAGAAGCCGACGAGACGCTAACGGGAGGCCCGGCCTGCTGACCCTCAGCTTCCCAAAGAACCGGACCGACCGCGGCGAGACGCCGAGGGCCCGCACGACCACCTCGACCGGGCTCTCGCCGCGCAAGAAGCCCCCACCCGGCCGGCGCGACTGTCAGCCGACCCGTCGCCAGAGAGACCGCGGTGCAGCCGGCCCGGGTGGGTGCGGCGGGCACCGCGCGGGCGGCCCGCTCGGGTCTCCGGGAAAGCCAGACGGCGCCCAGGGGGCCGAGGCCCGGCACCCGAGCTAGACCCCTGGGGCGGGGCGCCTAGGGCCTCGGCTCCCGGCAGCCAGGCCGGCCGGCCGGCGGCGAGCTAGACCCGGAGCCCCGGCGTCGGGGCCTGCTCCGGCCTTACCATGGCGAGGGCGGTGGTGGAGCGCACCCGCGCGCTCCGGCTCACGGGGACTCGGGCTGGGGCCGGCGGAAGGGGAGCACGGCCGCTCCGGACCTGCTGCCCCCCTGACAGGAGCCGCCGCCGCTTCGCCGCTGGCCAAGATGGCCGACCGGAGCCACGTCTCCAGCCGGAAACTGCGTGGGTCAAAGGGCGAGGGGCGGGGCCTGAGGGGAGGGGGTTAGCAATCGCGGGGTACAGGATGGCGGTCCTGCTTTAGCTCTGCCTTGCAACGAGTTCAGCCTCCAGCTGTGGCGCTTCATGTCTGTATCTTTGCACTGTTCTCGCCCTCGTTTGTTTTATTTGGCGTTATCTCTTTGCAGTTTATAATGTCACACGGTATGTAATATATAAAATAATCTGTGCATGAAGGACTAGTATGCAGAATATATAAAGAACTCTTGAGGCTAGAAACATGACTTAGCAGTTAAGGCGCTTGCCTGTAAACCCAAAAGACCGAGGTTCGATTTCCCAAGACCCATGTAAGCCAGTTGCAGAAGGTGCCGCATGCACCTGGAGTACTTTGCAGTCTCTCTCTCTTCCTCCCCCTCTCTCCCTCTCTCTCTCTCTCTCCCCCTCTATGTGTGTGTGTGTGTGAGTGTGTGCCTCCCCCCACACCCCCACCTTCTCTCTCTCAAATAAAAAATAAAACCAAGTGTGGTGTCGCATGCCTTTAATCCCAGCACTCGGAGGGAGGCAAAGGTAGGAAGATTGCCCTGAGTTTGAGGCCACCCTAAGACTACATAATGAATTCCAGGTCAGCCTGAGCTAGAGTGAGACGCGCTCAAACACACAAAACAAAAAGCCAAAAAAAAAAAAAAAGAATTCTTACAACTCTGTAGTTAAGTATCGCATGTGTAGTGGTTTGATTCAGGTGTCCCCCATAAACTTAGGGGTTCTGAATGGTGATGGCAATTTGGAAATTAAAGCCTCCTGGAGGCAGTGTATTGTTGGAGGCAAGCTTCTGGGTGCTATAGCCAGCTTCCTTTTGCCAGTGTTTGGCACATTCTCCTGTTGCTGCTGTCCACCTGATATTGGCCAGGAGGTGATGTCCACCCTCTGCTAATGCCATCGTTTTTTCCTGCCATCATGGAGCTTTCCCTCATGTCTGTAAACCAAAATAAACCTTTTTTTCCCCCGCAAGCTGCTCTTAGTTGGGTGATTTCTGCCAGCAATGTGAATTTGACTACAACCCCTTGAGTCTGAATTGGAGGCCAAACTAGGCTATATAGCCAACTCAAAGCCAAATGGAATACACAGGTAGACTTTGTCTCAAAAAAAAAAAAAAAAAACTATAAAACAACACAATATAAAAACGGACACCCACATGCTAATGCACAGAGGCATGCTTGTTGTACATCAGTTAAACTTGTGATCTAGGTGAGCCACAGAAATGATCATGGTGCTATTCAGCATGCACACACCTTGATTCACCTTGGCTGGGTCTCCACCAGGCATGGTGGGAGGCTGGTAATTAATGTCAACCTTGAAGCCACTGGGGCACCAGTCCACAAACTATATGGTCACTTAGTAGTCTCCATGTTAGCAATGTCATCAGCATTGAGATCTTTGAGAACATCCCTATTCAAGGTAGTGCATGGAGTTCGTTTGCAGTGGCATGACCCAAGTGTGTGTGTGTGTCATAAAAAGAAAGGAAATATTTAGGGACCTTTTATCAAAGAAATAGAAGTTTGATTTCAAAGATCTATGACTCTTTAGTCTTTTCTCAATTTTTATTAATATTTTCCATGATGATCAAAAATATCCTATGGTAATACCCTCCCTCTCCGCACTTTCCCCTTTGAAATTCCGTTCTCCACCATATTCCCTCCCTATCTCAGTCTCTCTTCTATTTTGATGTCATGATCTTTTCCTCCTCTTATGATGGTCTTGTGTAGGTAGGTAGTGTCAGGCACTATGAGTCATGGATATCCAGGCCATTTTATGCCTGGAGGGAGCGCGTTGTAAGGAATCCTACCCTTCCTTTGGCTCTTACATTCTTTTTGCCACCTCTTCCACATTATACCCTGAGCCTTGGAAGGTGTGATTGAGATGTTACTCAGTACTCCAGTCACTTCTTTCCAGCACTATGATACCTTCTGAGTTGTCCCAAGGTCACTGCCATCTGAAAAGAGAAGATTCTCTACCCAATGTGAGAGTAGCGCTAATATAAGGGTATGAACATTAAGAGAAGTGCTTACTGGGCAGTTTGATAACCATAGTATATACATTTATCCAGACAGCAGCAGATGTTATACCCCTAGGGCTTATGACTACCCCTGTTTTAAGTTTTCAGTATCAGGGATGTATTCCCTCCCATGGAGTGGGCCTCTAGGCAATTGGAGGGCAGTTGGTTTCCTCCATGACAGATGTGCCACTATTATACCCATTGGCTCATTTGGCCTGGCTGGCCAATTATAAGGCTTGCAGTGTCAACTGTTGAGTATATTCAGTGGTGGTATCTCTTTCTGCCATTGAACTACATGTAGAATGGCTTCTTCCAGCTTTCTGTCAGCTGACTCTTTAGTCTTAAGGCTCATATAGGAAGGGACATTTCCTACAGAATGGCATCCTTTAGAATTATGTATCTTCGTCGTTGCCACTGCTGCCACCGCCACCGCTACTGCCGCCACCGAGGTGACTGAGGAGAGAGGCGCCTTCCCTCGCTCCCGCCTCTGCCGGACTTCAATGCCCAGTTTGCAGCTTGCCAGTGTTTTTCGTTGGAATATACGTTGTACATTTATGGCGATTCTGAGCGTGAGGGCAGACTTCTGCCAGGCTCAGCACAGTGTTTTTGCTGACAAGTGAGCTTGGAGGTTCTATGTGCCATAATTGTAATTAACATTGCCTTGAAGACGCTGGACACCAAGACTGGCCTCAGAAATAGTTGGCTTTTTTATTGCAAGAATATTTCTTTTAATAACTCCAGGAAAATTAAGCATCAAGAAAAGAAAAGTGGAAAACAATCTACACTTTTAACTTGTCTCACTAGTGCCTAAATGTAGTAAAGGCTGCTTAAGTCTTGTATGTACTTGGATTTTTTTTTTTTTTCAGTCTGAAGGTATCCATCTGCAGACATTGAGGCCCAAGTGGATTCTAAATACTTCTGCCTATCTTAAAGAGTGAAGCTTCCTAAGGAATAAACAAATTGAATAGAGAAAACAGTGATCAATAATAGGCATTTTAGCAATGTTTTTAATGTTTTCTGCTGTGAAACATTTGAAGATTTAGTGATTTTTTAAAAAAAAATTTATTTTCCCCACTACACTCACACACGCATGCTCACACTTTTTATTTGCCATAATGAACCGTCCAGCCCCTGTGGGGATCTCTTATGAGAACATGCGTTTTCTGATAACTCACAACCCTACCAATGCTACTCTCAACAAGTTCACAAAGGAACTTAGGAAGTATGGAGTGACAACTGTGGTTCGAGTTTGTGATGCTACTTATGATAAAGCTCCAGTTGAAAAGGAAGGAATCCACGTTCTAGATTGGCCATTTGATGATGGAGCTCCACCCCCTAATCAGATTGCAGATGATTGGCTGAACCTGTTAAAATCCAAATTTCGTGAAGAGCCAGGTTGCTGTGTTGCAGTGCATTGTGTTGCTGGCTTAGGAAGGGCTCCTGTCCTGGTTGCGCTTGCTTTGATTGAATGCGGAATGAAGTATGAAGATGCAGTTCAGTTTATAAGACAAAAAAGAAGGGGAGCATTCAATTCCAAACAGCTGCTTTACTTGGAGAAATATCGACCTAAGATGCGGTTACGCTTCAGAGATACCAATGGGCATTGCTGTGTTCAGTAGAACTATAAAGGAAGGCTTACTTGATTGTGGCATTTAGAGGGAACTCTTGGTACCTGGAAATGTGAATCTGAAATCTTACCTGTGTCATCAAAGTAGTGATGGATTCAGTACTCAACCCCTAATGATTGGGGAAAAGGCTAATGATAAATCCCTCTAAAACATGAATAAAATCTTTAAGAAAAGGAGAAAAGATAAAGGGATTAATTAAGTGAAGGATGATTTTGCTCCTAGGTTTTGGAGTTTTAATTTCTTCCAGGATTGAATTATTCCAGAATCTCCTGTCTTTTTTAACTTTTCAAAATAGGTCTCTAAGGAAAACCAGCAGAATATTAACCAGTGCAGAACCAGCTGGGGAGCACACTCTTCCATTATGATTGGCACATAGATCTCCTCGGGGTGGGATTGGGGGAGGTCTATTGTCCCTGTCTCCTCTCCTTTCTCCTGCTGTCCCTTTCCCTCCCCAATACACATAGGTGGAATAGAAGAAGCCCTTGTTGCTGTAGATGTGCCTGTGATCTGGCAGCCTTATGCCCACCTGGGCACTTCTAGAATAAAACAAAAACACCAAAACAAAAACAAAAGCAAACAAACAAAAAAAGAATTATGTATCTTTTTGCTAGGCGTGGTGGCACACACCTTTAATCTCAGCACTTGGGAGGCAAGGGTAGGAGGATTGCTATAAATTTGAGGCCACCCTGAGAATACAAAGTGAATTCTTGGTCAGCCTGGACTAGAGTGAAACCCTATCCTAAAAAAAACCATATATATATATATTTTTTTTTTTTATCTTCTTAACCCTTTGACAAAATCAGCCTCCATCTCTCCTCTCTCTTATATTTATCTCAAGCCCCAGAAATCTGCTTCCCCAGTGCTGAAATTAGAAGTACACACTACTACACCCAGCTTTTTGGATCTTTTATATAGATTCTGGGGATTTAATTCAAGTCCTCATGTTTGGAGGGCAAACACTTTACTGACTGAGCTCTCTTCCTATCCCTTGTAAATTACATCTATTTCAAAAAAAAAGTGAACAAAAAAAAGAAAAGAAAAGAAAGACAGACACATTACTTTCTATAGCCAGGGATGGTAGAACATGCCTTTAATCCCAGAGGCAGGGGGATGAAGATCACTGTGAGTTTAAGGCCAGTCTGGGACTACAGAGTGAGTGCCAGGTCAACCTAGGCAAGAGTGAGACCCTACCTCAAAAAACAAGGGGGAAAAAAAAAACAAGGGGGGCTGGAGAGATAGCTTAACCATTAAGGCATTTGCCTACAAAGCCAAAGGAACCAGGTTCAATTCCCCAGGATCCATGTAAGCCAGATGCACAAAGGCACATGTATCTGGAGTTTGTTTGCAGTGGTGTGCCCATTCTCTCTATATATGTTTCTCCCCTCTCTTTCTCTCCTTGCAAATAAATAAATAAATAAATTTTAAAAAATTTAAAAGGCTGAAGAGATGGTGTAGCTGTTAAGGCACTTGCCTAGGAAGCCTAAGGACCCATGTTTGACTCTCCAGATCCCATACAAGCCAGATGCACAAGCACAAGGTTGCACATTCCCAATAGGTGACACAAGTGTCTAGAGTTTGATTTCAGTGGCTGAGGCCCTGCAGCACCAGTTCTCTCTCATGCTCCTGCACACATTACACTTTCTCTAAAAAAGAAAAATTTTAAAAACCTTTAAAAGAAAACAAAAAAAGATTTTAAAAAATGTGGGGCTGGAGAGATGGTTTAGCAGTTAAGGCACTTGCCTTACCTAACCCAGGTTCGATTCTCTAGTACCCATGTAAGCTGGATGCATAAGGTGGCACATACATCTGGAGTTCATTTACATTGGATAGAGGCCCTGGCACACTCATTCCCTCTCTCTCTCTCAAATAAATAAATTAGTTAAATACATAAATAGACATAGATCCTGCCTTAAAGAAGGCTGGCCTTTGGTTTACCACCAGGAATAGATGGTAAGACCCTATTGCTGAAGATTCCACATACTTGGGCTGCAAAGCCACTGAGAAATCCTGCTGGAACTGAGCTGATAACCTCCTCCATGTAAACCAGCTGACAGAAAGCTGGAAGAAGCCATTCTACATGTAGTTCACAATGGGAGAAAGAGATACCACTAGTGAAGATACTCAACAGTGGACACTGCAAGCCTTATAATTGGCCAGCCAGGCCAAATGGGGGCAATAGTGGCACATCTGTCATGGTGGAAACCAACTGCCCTCCAATTGGACTGGAGGTCTGCTTCATGAGAGGGAATACATCCCTGATACTGAAAACTTAAAACAGGGGATGTCATGAGCCCTAGAGGTGTAACGTCTGCTGCTGTCTGGATAATTGTATATACTTGTTTATCAAACTGCCCAGTAAGCAGTTCTCTTAATATTCATACCCTTATATTAATGCTACTCTCACTTTAGGTAGAGAATCTTCTCTTTTCAGATGACAATGACCTTGGGATGACTCAGAAGGTATCATAGTGCTGGAAAGAAGTGACTGGAGTACTGAGTAACATCTCAATCACACCTTCCAAGGCTCAGGGTATAATGTGGAAGAGGTGGCAGAAAGAATGTAAGAGCCAAAGGAAGGGTAGGACTCCTTACAACGTGCTCCCTCCAGGCATAAAGTGGCCTGGCTATCCATGACCTCATAGTGCCTGACACTACCTACACAAGACCATCATAAGAGGAGGAAAAGATCATGACATCAAAATAAAAGAGAGACTGATTGAGATGTTAAGGGGATATGATGGAGAATGGAATTTCAAAGGGGAAAGTGGGGGGAAGGAGGGTATTACCATAGGATATTTTTTATAATCATGGAAAATGTTAATAAAAATTGAGAAAAATAAAATAAAATAAAAGAAGGCTGGCCTTGAACTCACTAGCTGATGCTGACTTTTATTTTTGGGCATGTGAGGTTTTAAGTGGTGTCATGTCACACGTGTGTGTGTGTGTGTGTGTGTGTGTGTATACCTGTGTGTGTGGAGGCCAGAGGTCAGGTGTCCTTCTAGTGTTCATCTACATGTTTCTTTGAGGGGAAATTTCTCGGGATGAAGAGATGGCTCAGTTAAGGTGTTTGCCTGCAAAGCCAAAGGTCCCAGGTTCAATTCCCCAGGATCCACACAAGTTAGATTCACATGGTGGTGCATACATCTGGAGTTCATTTGAAGTGGCTAGAGGCCCTAGCGTGCCTTTAGGGGAAGTTTCTCTCTGAATACTAAGCTGTGCTTTTCACAAGCCCCACTGATTATCTAGTCTCTGCTCCCAAGACACATGTGGCCATGCCCTGCTGTTTATATGGGTCCTAGGGAATCAATCTCAGATAGTCTTAGGCTCTTTCAGACCCTCATGTTTGAGGAAAGGGCTCTTACCTGCTGAACATCTCCACACCCCAACCTTGAACCTTTGATTTTCCTATTTCCATCTCCCAAGCGCTAGGATTCCAGATGTGTGCCATCTTACCTCACTCAGTCTTCTTGAGAGCTTGGTTGGAGGTTCTAGCATGGGAGCACAGCTACTGGCATACCCTTGACAGAAGACTGGTCCCCCTCTACTCAGGGAAGGTCGTCCTCTTCCACCAAGCACACAGCTTTGGGAGGGACGCACATGGAGTGGTGAGGGAGGAAGTGGACACCCGCCTAGCCAGCCAGATCAGCCAAATCAACCCTGGTGATCAATGGGGGAGAGATGTCACAGCCAGCTCACCCTCACATCCCCCACTCAGTCTTTTTTTTCCCCTTTGGTTTTTTGGGGTAGGGTCTCACTCTGGTTCAGGCTGACCTGGAATTAACTATGTAGTCTCAGGGTGGCCTGGAACTCATGGTGATCCTCCTACCTCTGCCTCCCAAGTGCTGGGATTCAAGGCATGCGCCACCACGCCCAACCTCCCACTCACGTCTTCTTCAGCAAGTAAAACTACAGGAATTTCAGATAAACAAAGAATAATTAGTATAAGTGTACTAATGTACCCATGTAACAGGACACTGTGTGCCAAAGGCTACAGTGTGTTATAGATAGTATAAACGGGTTTTTAAAAAGTGCTTGGAGGGCTGGAGAGATGGCTTAGTGGTTAAGTGCCTGTCTGTGAGGCCTAAGTACCCTGGTTCAAGGCTAGATTCCCCAGGACCCATGTAAGCCAGATGTACAAGTTGGCACATGCATCTGGAGTTCATTTGTGGTGGCTGAAGGCCCTGGCCCATTCTCTCATTCTCTCTCTGCCTGCCTCTTTCTCTGTCTGTCACTCTCAAATAAATAAATAAAAATTTTAAAAAAATCTTTAGGTAGAAGGATCGCCATGAGCTCGAGGCCAGTCTGAGACTACATAGTGAATTACAGGTCAGCCTGGGCTACAGCAAGACCCAACCTCAAAAACAAACAAACAACAACAACAAAAAATAACAAAAAGGTTGGAGAGTTGGCTTAGCAGTTAAAGGCTCTTGTTGGAAAAGCCAAAGGACCTAGGTTCTATTCAGTACCCACGTAAGCCAGATGTACATGGTGGCGCATGTGTCTGGAGCGTGTTTGCAGTACCAGAAGCCCATTGTCTCTCTCTCTCTCCTCCTAAATAAATGAATAAAATATTAAAAATAATTTTTAAAAAGTGCTTGGGCTATCCCTAGAGAGTGTTTAAATTCTGATCAAACCGCCCTAGGAGAAATTGTATGCTCAACGATCTTTGTCCTTGAAGAGAAAAAAAAAAAAACAGGCCTTTCCTGATTGTCAGTCGACAATTCATCCGCCGGCTCTGCCGCCTTTGGCCGCTAGATGCCACCACCGACGCATTTACCGAAACCATAGACTCCAGGGCGACGCGGCGGCCCAGAGCGGCTCCGCGGGCGACCCACGATCTCCTTCCTGCGCTGAGGCCGCTAGCACTGGAAGCGGCTCTGGAGCCGCTTGGGGAGACTGTCTCGCCAAGTCTCGCCAAGTCTCGCGATCATTCCCGTGTCGCTCCCCCGCCTTTCTTTCCTAGTGACTGACAACAGGAGGGTTGTTCCACGTAGAATCCCTGCAGTGGCTTGGCCCAAGTGGAGTGAGACCCCAGTCCTAGGCTGGGGTTCTTTCAAGATAGAGGAAACGGATTCAGAGGGGTTGCAGGTAATTCGTACTCCCCAGAGCGGAAAGCGAGCTTGCTGCCTGCCTCCCAAGAGGTCGGTACTCTCTCCCCAACGCCATTCCTATTTCCATGACAACTGGTCTCCCGCTCCCCGCCCCGCCCCGCCACCTCTCCGGGTTCCTTTACTGGCCCCAAACCAGTGGGAGCCAACTTGCAAGACGGATGGAGACGGAGGTGATGCTTGGGCTGGGGGTTGGAATGGGTGGAGAGACTAGGGTTCACCTTCTCTCCCAGACTACCCCTCCCTACATGGTCCCTAGAGGTGATCCACAGAGCGGGCTCGTTCTAGAAGCTCGGGAGCCTCCTCCCGTTCCCCAGCCCAAACACACAGCTCTGGGATGGACTTAACTTGAGAGGAAAGTCGCCATTTGCGTGGAAACACTGGTCCTCCCTTGCGTGTGTATCTTACGTGTAGCTTTTGGGGATTGCTGGGGACCCATTTTCTCCACGGTTGCTTTGGATTTCAGCCCGTCTTGTTAGCAGTTCCTAAGTAAGGGTTGCAGCTGATTGGCTTAGCAGCTTGCTGTAGGAGCCTCTCAGAGCCTCCCTTAGGAAAAGCTTGGGTGCAGGTAACATTTTTCTCTAAAACTGTCTTGGGTAAGGACGAGGAACCCAAGCTTCCTCTCTGAGCAGAGTGCAGATGTATGTTCCCTGATGAGAGCAATGTGATCTTGTCTCCTATTATTTAGACCAAATTTGTTGAGAACCAGGCATATGATGAACGTCTAGAAATCAACGACGCTGAAGAGGTTTCAAGTGTTTGTACTCCAAGCCCAGAACACCACGGTAAGAAGAATGAATAGGAAAGAAGGCCTCAAGCCACTGCAAACGAACTCCAGACTCATGCAACACCTTGCGCATCTGGCTTACGTGGGTTCTGGGGAATCGAACCTGGGACCTTAGGCTTCACAGGCAAGCGCCTTAATTGCTAAGCCATGTCTCTAGCCCAAATGTTGACTTTCACAGTCAAGAACTTGCCATTGATTCTGTTTTCAAACTAGTTAAGGAGGGAGAAAATAACTTACTGGATTGCAGGATCTTCCCTCAACCCAACTCTACTCTCTGTCATCTTTTTCTTCATGGTACTTCTTTGCTCACATTCTACCACAGGTTCACTCTGTGTGTCTGTGTGTGTTAACTTAGCAAGACACTTCATAACCTACCCTTAACCTGCTATCCCAAACAGCATTCATTTATTCAACTAACATTTTTGTTGTTTTGTTTTGTAGGGGTGGTGGTGTTTTGAGGCAGGCTGACCTGGAATTCACAAAGCTCCTACCTCAGTCTCTTCAGGCATGAGCCACCACACCTGGTTTCAGCTAACTTGTTTTGTTTTTTTTTTCCCCCCAGGTAGGGTCTCACTCTAGCCCAGGCTAACCTGGAATTCACTGTGTAGTCCCAGGCTGGTCTTGAACTCTCAGCAATCCTTCTACCTCTGTCTCCCAAGTGCTAAGATTGTGTGTGCCACCACTACTGGTTGCTCAGCCAGCACTTTTTTTTTTTTTCTGGTTTTTTGATATAGGGTCTCATGCTAGCTCAGGCTGAGCTGGAATTTACTATGTAGTTTCAGGGTGGCCTTGAACTCTCAGTGATCCTCCTACCTCTGCCTCCTGAGTGCTGGGATTAAAGGCGTGCGCCACCACTACTGGCTGCTTCAGCCAGCACTTTTGAAAGTCTTGTATGCTCATGCCACCCTTATGCCTGGCACTGGGTGTACATTGTTAAACTAAAGGCATTGTCCCTGCCATCCTGGTGCCTACAGTCATGGAAGACAGATGTCCAATGAACAAACAAGCATAAGTATAAATGTCATGTGTGCATTGATGGAATCCGATTGTTTGCTGTTTGGATTGTGAGGAAGCAGAGAACAGACAAGACACAAATACAAGATGGATTATTAAAGAATCATTTAGACTTGTTATATTCAGCTTGATGCCTAAGTTAGGAATCAAAGATGATACTCAGGCCTTTTGTTTATTGTGTCAAAATATAATTAATACACAATGTATATATATATACACACACACACACACACACACACACACACACACACACATACATACATACATAGATATATAGATATATTTGGCTTTTTGAGGTAGGGTCTCTCTCTAGTCCAGGCTGACCTAGAGTTCACTATACAGTCTTGGGTGGCCTCAAACTCACAGTGATCCTCTTACTTCCATCTCCCAAGTGCTGAGATTAAAGACATGTGCCACCACGTCTGGCTAAATACATCTTTTTTTTTTTAACATTCTATTTATTTATTTACTTACTTATTTGAGAGAGGCAGAGAGACAGAGAAAGAGAGAAAGCAAGTGAGCATGGGTGTACCAGGGCCTCTGACCACTACCCAGACGCATGTGCCACCTTGTGCATCTGTGTTATGTAGGTACTGAGGAATTGAACCTGGGCCCTTTGGCTTTTCTGGCAAGTGCCTTAACCACTAAGCCATCTCTCCAGCCCTAAATATAACATTTTAAAAATATTTATTTATTTGAGAGAGAGAGAAAGAGAAGAAGTGGTAGATAGAGAGAATAGGTGTGCCAGGGCCTCCAGTCATTGCAAATGAACTCCAGATGCATACACCATCTTGTGCGTCTGACTTATGTGGGTACCGGGGAATTGAGCCTGGGTCCTTAGGCTTTGCAGGCAGGTGCCTTAACTGCTAAGCCATCTCTCCAGCCTCAAATCTACATTTTTGCCCTTTTTTTGCATATGTGTAGTATGGTGGGGTACATGGTGTATGCACATATGTGCAGATACCCACATCCAATGAACATGTGTACAGAGGTGAGAAGAGGATGTGAGATGTGCCCCTCTACCACTCATCCGTGTTCCCATGCACCAGTCTCTCTGATTCCAGAGCTTGATGTTTTCATGAGTCCCACAAATTCTCAGCCTCTACTTCTCACAGGACTGGAGTTACAGGTGTGCATGACCACACCTAACTGTTTACTTGGATGCTGAGGAGTTGAGACTTGGTGCTCTCCGGCCCTCATGCTTGCACAGGAAGCACTCTTACCTGCTGATCCATCCCTCCGGCCCCCACTTCCCCACTTTAGCCTTTTTGTTCTATTTATTTATTTGTTTATTTTGAGGTATGGCCTCACTCTAGCTCAGGCTGACTTGGAATTTACTGTGTAGTCTCAGGGTGGCCTCGAGCTCACAGTAATCCTCCTACCTCTGCCTCGAGTGCTGGGGTAAAAGGCATGTCCTGCCATGACTGTGTTTGTATGTTTTTGTGATGGGATGACATTCTGCAGAGCCCAGGCTGGCCTGGAACTCAACTATACAGCTTAGGCTGGCCTTAAATTTGTGGAAGTCTACCTGTCTCAGCCTCCAGAATGCTGGGATTACAGGTGTAAACCTTCACACTGGCTTGAACATGTTTATGCTCTGGCTAGCTGTGGACTCATTTTCACTTGGATGATTTAGGAAGCAAAAGAAACAAAAAAAGTGTATACTTTGCATTTATTTGATTGAGCAGTCATCTAACATGTTTCTTGTCAGTTAATGCCTTCTCTCTGTGATCTGCTTATACTTTTAATTACTCAGAATACTATTTTGTGTGTGTGGTTTTTCGAGGTAGGGTCTCACTCTAGCTCAGGCTGACCTGGAATTCACTATGTAGTCTCAGGGTGGCCTTGAACTCATGGTGATCCTCCTACCTCTGCCTCCTAGAGTGCTGGGATTAAAGGCGTGTGCCACCACACCTGGCTTCAGAATACTTTTATTACTCTTATGAGTTCTCTTACTGTTCTTATGCTTTGCTTCTTGTTTACATTCATGACTAGCTGTGATTTGTTAGGTTGTAGGTAGCTTTCTTCCAGGTAGGTTTTCTCACTTGATCCTTGCCACAATCTTCTAAGAAATATTACAGATCCCAGTGGGAATACTGACACTCAGAGAGGGTGAATCATTTTGTACAAGTGGTAGAGTTGCCTGCAAGCTCATTCTTGGGACCACGAACCCATCACTCTTCACTTTACTAATAGCTCACTTCCTTTTACCAGTGGGACAAACAAGTGCAGTTTCAGTTTATATAATGGCCAACAGTTGGTTAATATAACATCTATCTCAATGCTTTAAGCACAGAAATACTTAGTAACTGTCTTGAATTGGCAGAGTCATGACTAGAATTCACTCCTTGTGATAGTTTGAATGTATGGTGCCATAGACTGAGATGTTTCATTAAAATTGAGCATCAACATGAGCCCCTAAGCAGGCAGATCCCTGTTACAGGGGCTGTGCCACTGGGGGTGGATATTGGAGTCCTGCCTTAAGGTGTGTTTGGGGGTGGATCTTAAGCCTAGCTCTAAGGTGTAGGGAGAGCAGATTGAGCTCTAGGTGTGTGTGTGGCCGGGGGGGGGGGGGGGGTGGTGGCGGGGAGGGGGCTTGCTTGCTGGTGTTGATGTTGCTGATGTCTCTCTGCTTGGATCTGTGGATGTGAGCCAGCTTCTTCTGCCATGGATGGTGTTCCCTGGAATTTGTAAGCCTAAAATGAACCCCTTTCCTCCTATAAGATGCTTTTGGCTGGGTGTTTGTTCAGTAAAGCAAAGATAGCTACAGCAGTTCCTTAACCTTCCCTTTAATGTTCTTATAAACCCTGTTGCATAAAATGATTAATGCATAAAATACTATATGCTAAAAATGTTAGTTTTAAAAAAATCATTTGAGGGCTGGAGAGATGGCTTAGTGGCTAAGGCACTTGCCTGCAAAGCCAAAGGACCCAGGTTCAATTCCCCAGGACCCATGTAAGCCAAATGGACAAGGTGACACATGTATCTGGAGTTCAGGCAGTGGTTGAAGGCCCTAATGTGTACATATTCTCTTTTTCTCTCTCTAACTCTTTCTTTCTCAAACAAATAAGAAGTTTTTTAAAAAATCATTTGAGCAGCGGGCATAGTGGCATACACCTTTAATTCTAGCACTTGGTAGACAGAGGTAGGAGGATTGCCATGAGTTCGAGACCACCCTGAGATACATAGTGAATTCCAGGTCAGCCTGAGCTAGAGCGAGACCCTACCGTGAAAAACCAAAAAAAAAAAAAAATCATTTGAACAATAACCTAAAGAGAAAAATTTTCTTCTTAGGACCTTCTCCTTCTGCTCCTCTTCCTAACAAGACCATGGCTGATAACAGCAGTGATGAGTATGAAGAGGAAAGTCACAAGGTGCAGTATAACACACAGTTTTGGCTCTGCGCGTTGAATAGTTAGTTGAGATGACCTTAGTTCAGCAGGAAATATTTCCATAATACTCTACAGGTGTTAGAGTACCTTTGAATTTATGGAGGAAAATCACCAGCAGACTCTTTTGAGGTAGGGTCTCACTCTAGCACAGGCTGACCTGGAATGCACTATGTCATCTCAGTATGACCTCAAACTCAAACTCACGCAATCCTCCTACCTCTGTCTCTGGAGTGCTGGGATTAAAGGTGTGTGCCACCACCCCCAGCTTGCTTTTGTTTTTTTGAGATAAGGTCTTGCTCTGGCCCATGCTGACCTGGAATTCACTATGTAGTCTCAGAATGGTCTCGAATTCATGGCAAGCCTCCTGAGTGCTGGGATTAAAGGTGTAAGCCACCACGCTTGGCTAACTAGCAGACTCTTTAAGATTTTGACTTTTTCTCATAAATAAAGCCATATATATAATTAATGTCATACACATATACATCTATATGGTTTCGGGGTATGATGTTGGAATTCTAATCTATGGCCTCATACTTGCCAGCCATAGTCTTACCACTTATCCATGACTCAAGCCTATAATTATAGCCGACATTTTAAAAAATATTTTATTTTTATTTATTTGACAGAGAGAAGTGGGAGAGTGGGCACACCAGGGCCTTCAGCCACTGCAAACAAACTCCAGACACATGTTCCACTTTGTGCATATGGCTTATGTGGGTTCTGGAGAATCGAACCTGAGTCCTTTGGCTTTGCAGGCAAACATCTTAACCACTAAGCCATTCCTGCAGCCCATAGCTGACTTTTTTTGTGAATAATTTCATCTAGAGTGGGACAGTGTTTCAGATTTTACTGATCATAACAATCAACTAGAATACTTGTTTTTAAAAATAGAGATTTCTGGGGCTGGATATATGGCTTAGCAGTTAAAGGTGTTTGATTGCAAAGCCTGCCTACCCCCAGATTTGATTCCCCAGAATGCATAGAAAGCCAGATGCACACAGTGGTACATTTGTCTGGAATATATTTGCACTGGCAAGCAGCCCTGGCATGCCCATTCTCTGTATCTGCCTTTCTCTTTCTCAAGAGGAAGAAGGAGAGGAACTTTGGAGCTGGAGAGATGGCTTAGTGGTTAAGGCACTTGCCTACAAAGCCTAAGGACCCAGGTTCATTTCCCCAGTACTTATATAAAGCCAGGAGTACAAGGTGCCACATGTGTCTGGAGTTTGTTTGCAGTGGCTACAGGCTCTGGTGTGCCCATTCTCTCTCTCTCTCTGCCTCTTTCTCTTTCTGGCCCTCTTTCAAATAAAATAAAAAAAGAAAAAGCCAGGCATGGTGGTGCATGCCTTTAATCCCAGCACTCTGGAGGCAGAGGTAGGAGTATTGCCGTGAGTTCAAGGCCATCCTGAGACTGTGAATTCCAGGTCAGCCTGAATTAGAGTGAGACCTTACCTTGAAAAACCAAAAAAAAAAAAAAAAAAAAAGAGAGAGGGGGAGAGAGAGAGAGAGGAACTTTGATATGCTGGATAGTCTATTTGCCTTGCATACCAAGGGCCTAAGTTTAATTTTCAGCACTACAGTCAAACAAACAAAACACCTTTGGATATGCAGGTGAAAAATACTGAAAGTAGGCCAGGTGTGGTGGTGCACACCTTTTTTTTTTCTTTTTTGAGGTGGGGTCTCACTGTAGCTCAGGCTGACCTGGAAATCACTCTGTAGTCTCAGGGTGCCCTCGAACTCACAGTGATCCTCCTCCCTCTGCCTCCCGAGTGCTGGGATTAAAGGTGTGTACCACTGTGCCCAGTTTAGTTTTTATTTTTAAAAATATTTCAGGGCTGGAGGGATGGCTTAGCGGTTACAGCATTTGTCTGCAAAGCCAAAGGACCCTGCTTCAATTCCCCAGGACCCACGTTAGCCAGATGCAGAAGAAAGGGGCGCACACATCTGGAGTTCATTTGCAATAATTGGAGGCCCTGGTGTGCCCATTCTCTCTCTTTCTCTGTCTCCCCCTCTTTCTCTGTCAAATAAATAAAAACAAAATATTAAAAAATATTTATTTATTTGTGAGAGAGGAGGGAGAGGCAGATAGGGAGGAAGAGTGAGGGACACACCAGGTCCTTTAGCCACTGCAAAGGAAATCCAGACATATGCATCATCACCATGTGCTGGCTTTAAATGGGTCCTGGAGAATCGAACCTGGGTCCTTTGGTTTGCTGGGAAGGGCCTTAACCACTAAGCCATCTCTCTGGCCCTGCTTTCTTCTTTTGATTATTTTCCAACATTTTACTTTGGAAAGTTTTGCAAATTAAACACTGTATTTTATAGCCAGGTGTCATAGTATATGCCTGTTATCTCAGCACTTGAGAGGTGGAACAGCGATTAGGAGTCCAAAGCCAGCTTTGGCTGCATCCTAGCCTAAGATTATATGAAATCTGTTTCAGAAAGGGAAGTTGATATTAAGTGCTTCAAGCCAGTCGTGGTGGCACATGCCTTTAATTCTAGCACTCAGGAGGCACAGGTAGGAGGATGGCAATGAGTTAAGGGTCACCCTGAGACTACATAGTGAATTCCAGGTCAGCTTGGGCTAGAGTGAGACTTTATTTCCAAAAAAGAACCTCTAAAATTTGTCTTCCCTACATCATCTTGCCCTCATTTTCCTCCCAAAATAATTACTTAGAGTTGCCATCTTTTTCTTGGAAAGTCTGTAAATTTTAATGTTGAAATTGTCTGGATAAAGTACACAGAGCCCTCAGAGTTTCCAATGTAATAGATACTCTGTATATAAATGTGCCCATTTATATACAGTATGGTGCAGCCTCAAGTAGAAGAGTATGGTTCTAGGAAGTGGGATCCACTGAGCAAGAGCAGATGGTTCTCAGGTTCTGAGAAACACCACCTTCTCTTTCTGGTGATGAGGGGCCATTTGTCTGTGGAGGTGCCAGAGAGAACATTTCTACTTTGGGTAAGGTCTGTTACATTCCCCTTCATGTGAGATCTTTCTCTTCTCTCCTGCCCCATGACTACAAAGGAGAAGAAGAAAACTTCACAGCTGACAGCTCAGCGAGGCTTCAGTGAAAATGATGATGATGACGATGACGATGATGACTCATCTGAAACTGATTCTGATGATGATGATGATGATGAAGAGCATGGAGCACCTCTGGAAGGGTAGGAATTACATGGTGCCAAGGAAGACATCTTCAAGATAATGGGCTGAGAGGAAATACCTAGAAATGAAATTGTAGTATTTCTCTGTTAATTAGTTGTTTATTGTAAGAGTGTGTGTGCTACAATACAAGCACTTTCCTTCCTTTCCTCCCTTCCCTCACCTTCCTTTCTTTTCTGGTAGTACTGGGGCCTGAACATACTAAGCATTAGATAGGGTACGCTGAATTGCCTCAGTCAGCTTTGAACTTACTTTGTAGCTCAGCAGGTCTTGAGTTTACAATCCTTTTGCCTCAGACTCTCCCCCTGCCCAAACCCTCCCAGAGACAAGGTCTCACTATACCCCAGGCTGACCTAGAATTCACTATGTAGTCTCAGGGTGGCCTTGAACTCACGGCGATCCTCCTACCTCTGCCTCCCGAGTGCTGGGATTAAAGGCGTGCGCCAACTTGCCCGGCACTTTTAATAACTATGCAGTGTTCAAATTAGCTAGCCATCTTCAAAAGACTGGATATTTTGTTTGTTTTATAACTTTTTACTTGTTAAAATAACACTGTTAAAAACATCTTTGGCTGGGCAAAATGGTACATGCGTTTAATCCCAGCACTTGGGAGGCAGAGATAGGAAAATCACTGAGTTCAAGGTCAGCCTGGGACTACATAGTAAATTCCAGGTCAGCCTGGGGTAGAGTGAGACTATACCAAAACATAAAAACAAAAAATAACAGCAACAACAACAAAATACTGGCCAAGCTTAGTTGTTCATGCCTGTAAATCCCAGACTCAGGCGACTGAGGATGGAGGACTATCAAGAGTTAGAGGCTAGCCTTGGCTAAATAATGAGTTTCAGGCCAATCTGTGTACCCTGTTAAAAAATTTTTAAGTCGGGAAAAAGAAAGCCAGGCATGGTGGCGCACACCTTTAATCCCAGCACTCGGGAGGCAGAGGTAGGAGGATCGCCGTGAGTTCAAGGCCATCCTGAGACTACATAGTGAGTTCCAGATCACCCTGGGATAGAGCGAGACTCTACCTTGAAAAACAAAAAACAAAAAAGAATTGTTTTGTTTTATTTTTTAAAATTTTTATTAGCATTTTCCATGATTATAAAAAAATATCCCATGGTAATTTCCTCCCTCCCCCTCCCCCACACTTTCCCCTTTGAAATTCCATTCTCCATCATTCTCCCCATCTCAATCATTGTACTTACATATATACAATATCAACCTATTAAGTATCCTCCTCCCTTCCTTTCTCTTCCCTTTATGTCTCCTTTTTAACTTACTGGCCTCTGCTACTAACTATTTTCATTCTCACGCAGAAGCCCAATCATCTGTAGCTAGGATCCACATATGAGAGAGAACATGTGGCACTTGGCTTTCTGGGCCTGGGTTACCTCACTTAGTATAATCCTTTCCAGGTCCATCCATTTTTCTGCAAATTTCATAACTTCATTTTTCTTTACCGCTGAGTGGAACTCCATTGTATAAATGTGCCACATCTTCATTATCCACTCATCAGTTGAGGGACATCTAGGCTGGTTCCATTTCCCAGCTATTATAAATTGAGCAGCAATAAACATGGTTGAGCACGTATTTCTAAGCAAATGAGATGAGTCCTTAGGATATATGCCTAGGAGTGCTATAGCTGGGTCATATGGTAGATCAATCTTTAGCTGTTTTAGGAACCTCCACACTGATTTCCACAATGGCTGGACCAGATTGCATTCCCACCAGCAGTGTAGAAGGGTTCCTCTTTTTCCACATCCCCGCCAACATTTATGATCATTTGTTTTCATGATGGTGGCCAATCTGACAGGAGTGAGATGGAATCTTAATGTAGTTTTAATCTGCATTTCCCTAATGACTAGTGACATAGAACATTTTTTTAGATGCTTATATGCCATTCGTATTTCTTCCTTTGAGAATGCTCTATTTAGCTCCATAGTCCATTTTTTTGATTGGCTTGTTTGATTCCTTATTATTTAGCTTTTTGAGTTCTTTGTATATCCTAGATATTAATCCTCTATCAGATATATAGCTGGCGAAGATTTTTTCCCATTCTGTAGGTTGCCTCTTTGCTTTTTGCACTGTGTCCTTTGCAGTGCAAAATCTTTGTAATTTCATGAGGTCCCAGTGATTAATCTGTGGTTTTATTGCCTGAGCAATTGGGGTTGTATTAGGAAGTCTTTGCCAAGACCATTATATTGAAAGGTTTCCCCTACTTTTTCCTCTAGCAGTTTCAGAGTTTCAGGTCTGATGTTAAGGTCTTTAATCCATTTGGACTTAATACTTGTGCATGGCGAGAGAAGAATCTATTTTCATCCTTCTGCAGATATATATCCAGTTTTCCCAACACCATTTGCTGAAGAGGCTGTCTTTTCTCCAATGAGTATTTTTGGCATTTTTATCGAATATCAGGTGGCTGTAGCTACTTGGGCTTACATCTGGGTCCTCTATTCTGTTCCACTGATCTACATGTCTGTTTTTGTGCCAGTACCATGCTGTTTTTGTTACTATGGCTCTGCAGTATAGGTTAAAATCAGGTATGGTGATACCACCAGCCTTATTTTTGTTGCTCAGTATTATTTTAGATATTTGAGGTTTTTTGTGATTCAAAATGAATTTTTGGATTGTTTTTTCTATTTGCATGAAGAATGCTTTTGGAATTTTGATAGGGATTGCATTAAATGTGTAGATTGCTTTTAGTAAGATTGCCATTTCACAATATTGATTCTTCCAATCCAGGAACAGGGGAGGTTTCTCCTTTCTAGTGTCTTCTGCAATTTCTCGCTTGAGTGTTTTAAAGTTCTCATTGTAGAGATTCTTTACTTCCTTGGTTAGGTTTATTCTAAGGTTATTTATTTATTTATTTTTTGATGCAATTGTGAATGGGAGTGATTCTCTGATTTCATCCTGTGTGTTTGTTGTTAGCATATATGAAGGCTACTGATTTTTGTGTATTTATTTTGTATCCTGCTACATGGCTGTAGGTTTTGATCAGCTCTAACAGTTTGCTAGTAGAGTCTTTAGGGTCCTTTATGTATAGAATCATGTCATCTGCAAATAATGATAACTTGATCTCTTCCTTTCCAATTTGTATCCCTTTTATGTGTGTCTCTTGCCTTATTGCTATGGCTAAGACTTCCAGTACTATATTAAATAAAAGTGAGGACGGTGGACACCCTTGTCTTGTTCCTGATTTTAGTGGAAAAGCTTCCAGTTTTTCCCCATTTAGTAATATGTTGGCTGTAGGCTTGTCATAAATAGCTTTTATTATATTGAGGTATGTTCCTTCTATTCCCAGTCTCTGTAGGGCTTTTATCATGAAGGGATATTGGATTTTGTCAAATGCTTTCTCTGCGTCCAATGAGATGATCATGTGATTTTTGTCCTTCAACCCGTTTATATAATGTATTACATTTATAGATTTGCGTATATTGAACCATCCCTGCATCTCTGAGATAAAGCCTACTTGGTCAGTGTGAATAATTTTTTTGATATACTCTTGTATTCTGTTTGCCAGTATTTTGTTGAGAATTTTTGCATCTATGTTCATGAGGGAAATTGGTCTGTAATTTTCTTTTTTTGTTCTATCTTTGCCTGGTTTTGGTATCAGGGTGATGATGGCCTCATAGAAGGAGTTTGGTAGAATTCCTTCTTTTTCTATTTCCTGGAAAAGCTTAAGAAGCAGTGGTGTTAGCTCTTCCTTAAAGGTCTGGTAAAATTTAGCAGTGAATCCATCTGGGCCTGGGCTTTTTTTAGTTGGGAGATTATTGATAACTGTTCGGATGTCCATGCTTGTTATAGATCTATTTAAGTGATTAATCTCATTTTGGTTTAATTTAGGTAGGTCATATAGATCAAGGAAATCATCCATTTCTTTCAGATTTTCATACTTTGTGGAATATATGCTTTTATAGTATGTCCCTATGATTTTTTGAATTTCTCTGGAATCTGTTGTGATGTTACCTTGTTCATCTCTGATTTTATTAATTTGTGTCTCTTCTCTCTTTCTTTTGGTCAGATTTGCTAAGGGTTTATCAATCTTGTTTATCCTTTCAAAGAACCAACTCTTTGTTTCATTAATTCTTTGGATTTTTTTTTTTTTGTTTGTTTCTATTTCATTAATTTCTGCCCTAATCTTTATTATTTCTTCCCGTCTACTGATTTTTGGTTTGCCTTGTTCTTCTTTTTCCAAGGCTTTAAGGTGAAGCATTAGGTTGTTTACTTGCGACCTTTCTAGTTTCTTAATATAGGCATTTAAGGCTATAAATTTACCTCTTAGAACTGCTTTCATTGTGTCCCAGAGATTTTGATATGTTGTGTTCTCATTATCGTTTGACTCTATAAATTTTTTGATTTCCTTCTTGATTTCTTCATTGACCCATTCATCATTTAGTAGTGTATTGTTTAGTTTCCATGATTTTGTGTATGCTCTATAGCCTTTCTTGCTACTGATTTGTAGTTTAATTCCACTGTGGTCAGATAGAATGCAAGGAATTATTTCAATTTTCCTGAATTTGTTAAGATTTGCTTTGTGTCCTAGTATATGGTCTATTTTAGAGAACGTTCCATGTGCTGCTGAAAAGAATGTATATTCTGCAGCCTTTGGATGAAATGTCCTGTATATACCTGTTAGGAAGAATTGTTTAAATCATGGTGGTGCATGCCTTTAATTCTAGCACTTCGGAGGCAGAGGTAGGAGGATCACTGTGAGTTAGAGGCCAGCCTGGGACTACAGAGTGAATTCCAGGTCACCCTATGCTAGATTGAAACCCTTAAAAAAAAATGTAAGGGCTACTGGAAAGATGGCTTAGCAGTTGAAGCATTTGCCTACAAAGCCAAAGGACCCAGGTTCAATTCCCCAGGACCCACGTAAGCCAGATACACAAGGGGCACATGTATCTGGAGTTCATTTGCAGTGGCTTGAGGCCCTGGTGTGCCCATTCTTTCTCTCTTTCTTTCTTTCTCCTCTAGCTCTCTCTTTGCTTGCAAAAAAAAAAAAAAAAAAAGCCAGGCATGGTGGCACACACCTTTAAAAGAAAAAAGAAAAAAAAATTAAAGTTTGGGAGTATAATTTAAGTGATAGTGTGTTTTACAAACACAGGGCTGTGGAATCAACCCAGGCTGCTCTTGAACTCACTAAGTTAAAAGACTGGCCTTGAAATCCTGATCCTCATGTCTCTACTTCATAAATGCTGAGATAACAAGTGTGTACCACCACACTCTGATTTATGCTGCATTTTATTTTATTTTTTTATTATTTTTAATTTTTGGTTTTATTTATTTTTATTTGTTTGTGAGTGACAGAGAGAGAAAGAGGCAGAGCGAGAGAGAAAATGGGTGCACCAGGGCCTCTAGTTACTGCAAATGAACTCCAAATGCATGTGCCACCTTGTGCATCTGGCTTACATGGGTCCTGGGGAATGGACCCTCAAACTGGGGCCCTTAGGCTTCACAGGCAAGTGCTTAACTGCTAAGCCATCTCTCCAGCTCCTGCATTTTTCTTTTATTTATTTGCACATGTGCTTGTGTGTGTGTGTGTGTGTGTGTGTGTGTGTGTATACATACAGCACGGTCTCTTGCTTCTGCAAATGAATACTGTCTGCCTTTACCTAGGTACCTAGGAAATTGAACCCAAGCCAGCAGGCTTTGCAAGTTAAGGCTCTTGCTTGCAAAGTCTAAGGACCTAGGTTTGATTCCCCAGGACCCACATAAGCCAGCAGTATAAGGTGGCACATGCATCTGGAGTTCATTTGCAGTGGATGGAGGCCCTGGCATGCCCATTTTCTCTCTTTCCCTCTTTCTAAAAAAAGGGGGGCACCTGGAGAGATGGCTTAGAGGTTAAAGTGTTTGCCTGCAAAGCCAGAGGATCCCAATTCAACTCCCCAGAACCCACATAAGCCAGATGCACAAGGGGTGCATGTATCTGGAGTTTGTTAGCAGTGGCTGAGGGCCCTGGCATGCTCATTTTCTCTCTCTCTTTGCCTCTTTCTCTCAAATAAATAAATAAATAAGTAATTAAAAATATATTAAAAATAAAAAAAATGTTGTGGGTTTTCTGCAACTTCATTCTTTTTTTTTTTTTCTTTTTTTTCAAGGTAGGGTCTCACTATAGTCCAGGCTGACTTGGAATTCACTATGTAGTTGCACGGTGGCCTCAAACTCATAGCAATCCACCTACCTCTGCCTCCCAAGTGCTGGGATTAAAGGCGTGCGCCACCACCCCCGGCTGCAACTTCATTTTTAAAATTTTCACTTATTTATTTATTTTATGTATTTGAGAGCAACAGACAGAGGAAGAGGCAGAGAGAGAGAAAAAAAATGGGTGTGCCAGGGCCTCCAGCCACTGCATCTGGCTAACGTGGGTCCTGGGGAATTGAGCCTCAAACCAGGGTCCTTAGGCTTCACAGGCAAGCACTTAACTGCTAAGCCATCTCTCCAGCCTCCTGAAAGTTCATTCTTTAGTGTCAGAGATAATTGAGGGGGAACTGTAATCCACATTCAAATTGCCTTGAAAGCTACCAGACAGGCAGATGTAACAGGTACAAACACTAGGTTTCAGGTCACTTTCCAGTGGTCTGAATCATGCATGGCCTGACATAAGGCTCTGCCACCTCTGCTCCTGTGGGGCCACCTAAGTCTGCCTGTATTTTGTTTACCAGTGCCTACGATCCCGCCGACTATGAACACTTGCCAGTCTCAGCTGAGATCAAAGAGCTCTTTGAATACATCAGCCGGTGAGAACTAGGGCCTCTTGCTGTACCCCACCTGCCTGCCTGGTCCAAACCTTTCCCCTCTCTAATGTGAAGCAAGGCTAAACTCCTTCTGTGGTTTGTAATCTGAATAATAAAGTAACTTTCTCTGACTGTTTCCACCTTCCCTTGGCCTTCTAGGTACACACCTCAGCTGATTGATCTGGACCACAAACTGAAACCTTTCATTCCTGATTTTATCCCAGCTGTTGGGGACATTGATGCATTCTTAAAGGTACAAACAGGATATCCTAAAATGACTCCTCTGGTGTTTGTTGTTTGTTTTGACCCTTCTACTAATTTCTTTTTTGTTGTTTCTACATAGAGTCTCACTTTAGCCCAGGCTGACCTGAAATTTACTATGTGGTCTCAGGCTGCCCTCAAACTCACAGTGATCCTCCTACCTCAATCTCCCAAGCACGGGGATTAAAGGTGTGCCCCACCACATCCAGATTTTTGTTTCATTTTTTTTCTTTTTTCTTTTTATTAACATTTTCCATGATTATAAAAAAAATCCCATGGTAATTCCCCCCCCCCCCACACACTTTCCCCTTTGAAATCGTTTTTCTTAAGATGAGATCTCACTCTAGCCTAGGCTGACCTAGAACTCACTTCATATTTCCAGGCTGGCCTCAAACTTACAGTGATTCACTTACCTCTGCCCGGAGTGCTAAGATGAAAGGTGTGTGGCATCGCACCCAGCTGTTGTGCTGGTTTCTTTGACTGGTATTGGCTGTCTTAATAAAGTCTTCATTTTACTGTAGTTCTTTACCTCAGTTGCTTCTCCAAATTATATTCATTGCTGTTATTATCATATTTGCTATCTAATTAGCCATGAATTCCGCCTTGTATTTAAGCTCCTATAGAACATGTGGGGGTTTTGTTAGATAGTATTTAATCCAGTCTAATAAATAAGCATGGTTTTTAAATTTATTTATTTAAGAGAAAGAGAGAAAAAATGGGCACATGAGGGCCTCCAGCCACTGCAAAGAAACCCCAGATGCATGCACCACCTTACTCATCTGGCTTATGTGGGTTCTGGGAATCAAACCTGGGTCCTTTGGCTTTAGCATGCTTTTTATATTTTTTTTTTTAGTTTTTGTTTTTTCGAGGTAGGGTCTCACTCTAGCCCAGGCTGACCTGGAATTCACTATGTACTCAAGGTGGCCTTAAACTCACGGTGATCCTCCTACCTCTGCCCCCTGAGTGCTGGGATTAAAGGTGTGCACCACCACATCTGGATTCCAAGAATGCTTTTAAAAATATTTATTTTATTTTATTTTTAAATAGGGCTGGAGAGATGGCTTACTAGTTAAGGTGCTTGCCTGCAAAGCCAAAGGACCCAGGCTCAATTCCTCAGGACCCACATAAGCCAGATACACAAAGTGGTACATGTGTTTGGAGATCTGTTTTCAGCTGCTGGAGGCTCTGATGCACCTATTCTCTGTGTGTGTCTGTCTCTGTCTCTCAAAGAAATAAAATAAAAACTCTTTAAGGAGGAGGATACTTAATAGGTTGATATTGTATATATGTAATTACAATGATTGTAATGGGGAGGTAATATGATGGAGAATGGAATTTCAAATGGGAAAGTGTGGGGGTGGGGAGGGAGGGAATTACCATGGGATATATTTTATAATCATGGAAAATGTTAATAAAAATTACAAAAAAGGGCTGGAGAGATGGCTTAGCGGTTAAGCGCTTGCCTGTGAAGCCTAAGGACCCCCGTTCGAGGCTCGGTTCCCCAGGTCCCACATTAGCCAGATGCACAAGGGGGTACACGCGTCTGGAGTTCGTTTGCAGAGACTAGAAGCCCTGGCGCGCCCATTCTCTCTCTCTCCCTCTATCTGTCTTTCTCTCTGTGTCTGTCGCTCTCAAATAAATAAATAATTTTTTAAAAAAATTACAAAAATAAATAAAAAATAAATAAAAAATAAAACTCTTTAAAAATATTTATTTATTTGATAGAGGGAGAGAAAGACAGATGTAGGTAGAGAGAATGGGCATACTAGGGTCTCTAGGCACAGCAAACAAATTCCAGATGCATGTGCTATCTTGTGCATTTGGCTTTACATGGGTGCTAGGGAATCAAACCTGGGTCCTTTGGCTTTTCTGGCAAGCACCTTAACCACTAAGCCATTTCTCCAGCCCCCAAGCATGCTTTATAATACTAGAAATATATTAGAAGTGGTAATTCCACCAGGCATGGTGGCACATGCCTTTAATCCTGGCATTCAGGAAGCAGAGGTAGGAATATTGTTGTGAGTTCAAGGTCACCCTGAGACTACATAGTGAATTCCACGTCAGCCTCCTGGACTAGAGCAAGACACTACCTGCAAGGGGTGGGGGGGCAGCGTTAATTTCCAATACTTCATTACAAAAGTGTGGTTTTATTATGTTCCTTCTGTGTTCCTGTCTTTGCTACCTTTAAAAATGTTATTTACTTATTTGCATGTGTGTTTATGTGTATGTGGGTGTGGGTATATATAGATATGTATAGGTGCACCAGGGTCCCTTGCCACTGCAAATGATCACCAGAAGCCTGGCCACCTTTTGTGTCCAGTTTTTTTTTTTTTTTTTAAAATTTATTTGAGAGCGACAGACACAGAGAGAAAGACAGATAGAGGGAGAGAGAGAGAGTGGGCCCGCCAGGGCTTCCAGCCACTGCAAACGAACTCCAGACGCGTGCGCCCCCTTGTGCATCTGGCTAACGTGGGACCTGGGGAACTGAGCCTCGAACCGGGGTCCTTAGGCTTCACAGGCAAGCGCTTAACCGCTAAGCCATCTCTCCAGCCCTGTGTCCAGTTTTTTGTGGGTGGCTGAGAATTGTACCTTGGCCAGCAGTCTTTGCAACTTTTATTGCTGTACCATTTTACCAGCCTCTACCACCTTTTTCTTTTAGTATTTTATTATTATTTATTTATTTGAGAGAGAGAAAGAAGCAGAGGGAGAACGAGAGAGAGAATGGGTGCACCAGGGCCTCTAGCCACTGAAGACAAACTCCAGACGCATGAGCCCCCTTGTGCATCTGGCTTACGTGGATCTTGCAGAATCAAACCAGGATCGTTAGGCTTCACAGACAAAAGCCTTAACCACTAAGCCATCTCTCCAGCCTTCTACCTTTCATTTAACCAGGTGCCACGTCCTGATGGAAAGCCTGACAACCTTGGCCTACTGGTATTGGATGAACCATCTACAAAGCAGTCAGACCCTACGGTGCTCTCACTCTGGTTAACGGAGAATTCCAAGCAGCACAACATTACAGTAAGATGCTGGGCTAGGGCAGAGTCCAGCTAGAGAGGTGGGCTGAGATCAGAGGCTTCACTGGCATTTGTGTATTTGTATGTAGTTGACTATTGCTTATCAAAAGGGATAGGTGAGATGAGATGAGTTGGTAGAGTCCTTGTCTTGCATGCATGAAGCCTTGGGTTTGATCCTCAGCACTGCATAAAGCAGGTATGGTGGGTGGCACATACTGTGATCCAGTTCTAGAAGGTAGAGGCAGGAGGATCAGAAGTTTAGGTCATCCTTGTCTCCAGAGACAATTCAGAGCCAGTCTGGGCTATATGAGGTCCTGTCTCAAAAAAAGAAATGAAGGGGGAGATAGGTGCATGTAGCAGACAGCTTCAGGTTCACTAAGATGAACTTTCAGACCAGACACAAATATGGAAGAAGGGGTATTTATTGAAGCTTACAGATCCAGGGGAAGTTCCATTACAGCAGAAGAAGTTGGCCTGCCTTCACAGGACCAAGCAGAGAGAGAGAAGCACAAGCCACAAGCCAAAAACCACACAACACACTTCAGGAACTCCAGCTAGGCACACTTTGCATATCTTTAGATTGAAATCTGAAACCCACCACCACACCTTAAGGTCCACCCAGTGACACTGCCTCCAGCCAGGTGGCTGCAGATGCAAACAACAAACAACTGAATATATTGGGGGCCATCCATTCTATTGAAACCATCACATTCCACCCCTGGCCCCCAATAGATTTATAACCATCACACATTGTAAATTGTACTCAGTTCAATTTTCAAGGTCCCCATAGTCTTGACCAATTTAAGATATTAAGACCTTAAAATCAAACAAGTTAAACATTTCTAATATATAAAGGCACAAAGTAAACATTTTCAATGGGTATGGGTATAAGCATAGCAAGGAGAGACTAAAACAATGCAAACTCAACCATCATCAAACAAACATCAAACTTCTGCAGTTCAAGTTCAATACAACCAAAGACCGACAGTCTCCAGATTTTCCATTCCGCCCCTCCAGCTGTGCAGAGTAGCCAGGGAACACTTCCATCTCAGGCCAACAGTGCGCTCTATGGTAGAGCTTGCATAGTACTGGTATATCCAAAACATCTTGAGGTCTTCATGTAAACCACGGTCTATCTTCCAGAGGCTCTTTCAGCCTATCAGGGCATCAGGCCCTGCCTCATGCCGCATCTCAGCGTCAGCTCCTGGAAGCATGTGCAATTCACGACCACTCCTCACATTTTTCATGCTTCTGAAACCAATACCAGGTGTGCAGGACACAGCCATATTCTTTTTTAAAATTAAATTTAATTTTTTATCTTTTCACAATTTTTATTAACATTTTCCATGATTATAAAAAATATCCCATGGTAATACCCTCCCCCCACACTTTCCCCTTTGACATTCCATTCTCCATCATATTACCTCCCCATCTCAATCATTGTACTTATATATGTACAATACCAACCTATTAAGTACCCTCCTCCCTTCCTTTCTCTTCCCTTTATATCTCCTTTTTAACTTACTGGCCTCTGCTACTAAGTATTTTCCTTCTTACACAGAAGCCCAATCATCCACAGCCATATTCTTAACTCACAGATAAAATAAATCATAACCTTGAAGAGCAGGTTCCTTCTCTGGTCAACTCTTTCCAAAAGTGTTTGCATTTCTATGATAGTCTTTCCTCAGGCATCCTTTCCATGGTAAAGCAACTGGACTATCTTCCTTTAAGATTGCTAATGTGTTTGACAATAGCAGATTCAGTAACCTAAAACCAGTCTCAGTGCCATAATTTTAACTTGCTTGAGGTTTTCCAGCTTAAAATCTTAAATCTGTCAGTCCAATATCTCTAGCCAAGCACATCAGTCCATTACAAATGTAACCTTGATCAAACTCTCTGGGCCTCAGCAGCAGAACGCAGCCAGCCCTTATGCCAGTAGCCCAGTTCCAACAAAGTTCTCTGCAGTGTTTCCTTCCCCTTAGAAAGCTCATAAGCCAAGCCCTGAAATTCAATGCTATCTGCACTTAGCATTCTCAGATTCTCATTAGAATACTCCATGAAACTTGGCTTACCACTCCAGAAGACATCTTCAGTTGCAAGCACCAAGTCCATGCCTATTCCTCCAAAACAAAGTCATCTCCCTAACCCTTAAATTTTAAGCAAGATGTCTGTTAGCTATCCATCACTATAATAAACACCTGAGATAATCAGCTTATAAAAATAAAGGATTTTGGGCTGGAGAGATGGCTTAGCGGTTAAGCGCTTGCCTGTGAAGCCTAAGGACCACGGTTCGAGGCTCGGTTCCCCAGGTCCCACGTTAGCCAGATGCACAAGGGGGCGCACGCGTCTGGAGTTCGTTTGTAGAGGCTGGAAGCCCTGGTGCGCCCATTCTCTCTCTCTCCCTCTATCTGTCTTTCTCTCTGTGTCTGTCGCTCTCAAATAAATAAAAAAATAAAAAATAAATAAAAATAAAAATGAAGGATTTCTTTAGGCTCACAGTCTTGGGGATTTGGTTTATAATGAATGAGTCCCATTGTTCTGGGCCTGTGTGAGAAAAAAATTTTTTAAAATTTTTTTTCTTTTAAAATGGTGTTCCATGGGCTGGGTAGATGGTTTAGTGCTTAAGGCACTTGCCTGCAAAGCCAAAGGACCCAGATTCAAGTCTGCAGGACCCATGTCATGCAGATGCACAAAGTGGAGCATACGTCTGGAATTTGCCACAGCTGGGGACCCTGGTGTGCTCACTGTCTCACTCAAATAAATAAACATGTGTTATTAAAAACAAATGGGTGCTCCAGGACCTCCAGCTGTTGCAAATAAACTCCATATGCATGTGCCACCTTATGCATCTGGTTTACATGGTCCTGGGGAATCAAACCTGAGTCCTTTGGCCTTGCAGGCAAGAGCCTGAATCACTAAGCCATTTCTCTAGCCCCCTCCACAATAGCTTAAAAATATTTTATTTATTTATGAGAGAGAGAGACAGAAGAGAATGGGCATGTCAGGGCCTCTAGCCACTGCAAGCAAACTCTAGGTACACATACCACCTTGTGCATCTGGCTCACATGGGTACTGGGAGATTCAACCTGGATCCTTCGGCTTTGTAGGCAAGTGACTTAACTGCTTAGTCATCTCTCCAGCTCATTCTTCTTATGTTATTTATTTATTTATTTATTTTTTGGTTTTTCAAGGTAGGATCTCACTGTAGCCCAGGCAGACCTGGAATTCATTATGTTATTTCAGGCTGGTCTCAAACTCACAGTGATCCTCCTACCTCTGTCACTGTCCTTATTTTTCTAGCAACATATGAAAGTAAAGAGCCTGGAAGATGCAGAAAAGAATCCCAAAGCCATAGACACGTGGATTGAAAGTATCTCTGAGTTACACCGTTCTAAGCCCCCAGCGACTGTGCACTACACCAGGTAAGATACACCCCCTTTTAAAAAATAAGATGCAGCCGGGCGTGGTGGCGCACGCCTTTAATCCCAGCACTCGGGAGGCAGGGGTAGGAGGATCGCCATGAGTTCAAGGCCACCCTGAGACTACAGAGTTAATTCCAGGTCAGCCTGGACCAGAGTGAGACCCTACCTCAAAAAAACAAAACAACAACAGAAAAAAAGATGCAGGGGCTAGAGAGATGGCTCAGTGGTTAAGATACTTGGCTGCAAAGCTGGGTTTAATTTCCCAGTACCCACCTAAAAGCCAGATGCACAAAGTGGCACATGAATCTGGAGTTCACTTGCAGCAGCTATGGGCCCTGGTGTACACTTTTGCTCTCTTTTTCTCTGCTTGCAAATAAATACACATATTTTTTTTTTCTGAAAAAAGGAGACAACCAGGTGTGGTGGTATACACCTTTAATTCCAGCACTTGGGAGGCAGAGGTAGGAGGATCGCCATGAGTTCAAGGCCACCCTGAGACTACATAGTGAATTTCAGGTCAGCCTGAGCTAGAGCGAGACCCTACCTCAAGAAAAAAAAAAAAAAAAAAAAAAGGGGAGAGAGAGACAGGTTGTCCCTATGTAGCCTAGACTGGCCTTGAACTTGCATTCCTCTTGCCTCTACTTCCTGAGTGAACAATACCTGACAGATACCACATTTGTCATTGTGGTAGTGCATAGCAGCCTTCACCATCTATGACCCATTGCTCCCAAGGAGAAGTCCAAAGCCTAGGAGCACATTTGATCAACCTGAGGTCCTTAAAGTAAAATAAAGAGCCAGGCATGGTGGTGCATACCTTTCATCCCAGCATTTGGGAGGCAGAGGTAAGAGGATTGTAGGAAAAAACCCCCGCAGGGGGTCCCCACGCTCTGCCCGGATAAGGCGACACCCCAAATCACTCACTCACGAGAAGCGGTCTTGATGCAAACTGCAAGAGGATTTTATTCCAAGCGCGCTGGGGCCCACAGTCGTACACCTCACAGGGGTAGAGGACTGCAGAGCCCCGAATGCAGGAACAGGACAGTTTTTATAGGGTTTCTAACAAAGCCTGTGCATTAGACCAATCATTTTCTAATATTAGGAGCCCCGCAGGGTGTTAGCCAGTCAGTTGGTGCCACCCCATAGTTTCTAAGCCAACTAGTTTATGACCTTGGTGGTCAGCATTTGCGCAGGTCCTTAGGTGGGGGTAACAGAGTGTGGTATCAGCCTCCTATGACCTTGGAGGTCAGCCTTTGTGCAATTCCTTAGGTGGGGGTAGCAGAGTATGGTATCAGCCTCCTGTGACCTTGGTGGTCTGAGGCAGGCTGTTACAGTTTATGGTGCGAGCTACTAAGGCTAACAGTGTGGGCTATTAAGGCTTGTCCCGACCTGCGGGACCTCGTTATTCGTGGGGGCGAGGAGGACCCCAACCTGAAATAAGATGGGCGAGAGAGAGGAAGAGACTCAAGCAAATGTACACTTGTCAAGAGTCCAATTTTATTGAGCCACAGCGGCCTTTTTAAGGGTTAGGGTTAGGGTCTTGGGTGAAAGGGGGTGGGTGCTGGAGGAGGCAGGTGGTGGAAAGTTACAGAATCTTCTTGGCCTTTGGCCTAGGACAGTTTGCAGTTATTCCAAGAATTCACGGTATAGTTCTCAGGTCTCTTCAGTCACCAGGCAGGATGTTAATTAGTTAGGTGTGGCGGGGTGAGGGGATGGAATCAGTTAGGTATGGCAGGGTGGGGGGATGAGGAAAGGTCGGAAGTTGCTCAGGGCAGAAGTTATCTCAGGGCAGAGGTTATTTCAGGGCAAAGATCTGTTCAGGGCTCATCACCTCGTCTCCAACATCTCCCCCTCTTCTGTATACAAGGACCAGGATAGGGAGGTTACCGCGACCCCTTAATGATGTCCCAAAGAAGGGCTTGTTTTGGTGGCCGATTATTTTTGTTTAAGAGTAAAAATGGATCCAGAGGAGCAACCTGACAGTAACCTGACATCAGAGAGGCGAGCGTTCCCCAGAGTAGGTTGAGCGCTGTTACTCATAGGTCATTGATTTTGATAAAGTCATTTGGATTGACCTTAGAACAAGGGGCACAAATGGTCTGAGCCTGTTAGAAGGGCAGTGCTGGACCCTTACCCGTCATTGGATCGGCCTCCTCTCGGCGAGGTCGTCCTGTCTTAGGCGGGTCGAGACTTAGCCACCCGTTCCGTCGCTGACTTACCAGACCACTCACTTTGTGGAAATGTAACGCATTTTGCTCTCAACAAGACCGTCAATGCCACATAAGGATCCTGAAGGAAATATGTTTGGTAGCCAATTAGTATGAGGGGTCGCGGAGACCTGAGTTATTATTTGGAGGGGCGGGACCAAAATTTCCACCCCAGGGTGGGTTTTTGCAGGGAGGTAAAGTCTAAGGGTCGAGATGGGGGGTTGTCTTGTTCTTTTGGCGGGTCAGCGGCAGATGTTTCTTCTGTGGCGAGGGGAGGTAGTGGACTTCCACCGGCTTGATTGCAGAATCTACCTGACTCTTAATGAAACTGGTTAGTCGTCTGAAGGCCCAGGGGCCAAAGGAGATAAGCAAAAGGAATCCAACAAAAGGGCCTAAAAGACTGGGAAGCAAAGTAGTTAGCCAGGGAGATGTGGAAAACCAATTTTTATACCAAGATTCTTGTTGTTCTCGAGTCCTTTTTCTATCCTCTAGATTTCTTTTAACTTTATCAAGGCTATTTTGTATTAGCCCAGTCTTATCTAAGTAAAACAACATTCTTCTTTGAGGGCTACACAGAGTCCCCCTTCCTTTAAGAACACCAAATTTAGCCCTCTCCGGTTTTGAAGTACAACCTCAGAGAGTGAGGCCAAAGAATCTTTGAGATCTTGTATCCCCTCATGTATGAGGTTAAGATCTCTGTCCACTAAGGCACTGAGTTGTGAAAAATGCTGTTGGGAGGTTACCAGCGAGGCAATACCTGTCCCGGCCCCTGCAGCACTAAGTCCCAGGAGCACAGTCAGGGTGAGGGCAGTTAAAGGCTCTCTTTTTGGTCTAATGGCAATGCCTTGATCTATAGTAGTTGTAAAACTTTCAGAATCATGAATGAAAAATCGTGGCAAAACTATAACTACAACACAATAGTCCTTAGTCTGTAAAAAGTCCTTGTTGACAATAAAGGGAGTCAGCCCCGTGGAACAAGCAAGATAGGAGTTACTAGGGGCTTTAGTATATATAAAGGAGTCATTGATAATAGCAGTTTGGTTGCATACTGGTTCAAGAGTCAGAGGAGGGAGCATATCAGGGCCTAATAGACACAGTCCGAGGCCGGAAATGGATGTAAGAGTAATAACCCCCTTTGGGGCAGAATGCCAGAATAATCCCTCTGCACTGTTAGTAGACACAGGAGATGTAAGGATGGCAATTCCCTCATAAAAGGGAGGTCCTAGAACTTTTAATCTGTATGGCATTTCAATCAAGCTCTATAATTTTATTTGAGGAACTTTAAATAAACTTATTTTAAGTAAACTTTATCTATGACAACAGGAATGTATGGTATAGACAGTCTATTTCCCTTTTATTTCTCCCTCTCATGAGAAGACACTCTAACTGCTTTAGGGGTCTGGGTCGAAGACATCAGATCATTTACTACTTCCTGCTGAATGGGACACGAAGTGGAGACTTGTTGCAGTTAGAGAATCTCTCCTAGAGAGGGGAACTATTTTAATGTACCCCAGTGTGTAGGAAGATAATCTTGAAAGATAACTTTGGAAAGAAAGAATAAAAGTAAGGAGTTACTGAGAAGTGAACACACAGCAAACTGGTCTTTTTGTAGGTCGAGGGAATCCAGGTAGACAGGCTTGGATCATCTCAGGACCATCTGAGGATGAGCTGGCTGAGATTTTCTTTCAGAACTGTTCATTAAATGGCACAGTAGTATTTAACATGGCTTGTAAAACAGATGAGATGCTAGCAGAGTTATCAGAAACATATACATAACATTTAATCTTAATAATAAAGAGCTATTTTTTATCTTTGGTTATACATTTTTCTCTGAGTGTTTAAGACCTTGCAGATAGCCAAAAGTTAATTAAGGATTAATTTTGGAGGTCATTAATGGCTCTCCAAAGAGACTTTAGGGACACAGGAGTAGCCCCATAGCTTACTGGTGTCTTTGGCCTGTTAGGATGAGTCAGGGCCATGCTGGCCAAGTAGTTTTCCCTTCTTTGGGAAGTCAGGAGGACTGATTGCTTCTCAATTGTGACTCTCCTGTTTTACACTGTACACCACTTTTGTTTGGGTCTCCATATCCTCCCTGCTCAGGAAGACAGGTGACTTACCAGGGGGCCAGTGTAGAAGTGTCCCATCATCTCCAGTGGCCTCATGACATGGGAGCACAGGCCAAAATATTGACACTTTTTACTCTGATGATTCCAATTGGCTTTGGCTTCTACATAGGTGATTAACACACTTAGAAAGGAAGTTACATCAGCTTGGATGTACATACATATGGAGCACATTTAATTACTGAAATAGACTTAACTAAAGAATGGCACAGGGCTTCTAAAATCATTTTGTCCTATTTTTAAAATTTTTGTTGTACTGTGGTAGCATAAGCCATATATCTGAGGTATAGAAAGTAGGCACATCTCCCATTTTAAATATCCAACATTTATAAGTATAGGCAGAACCTGTTATCAGTCTTGAAAACAGTACCAGTTGATTTACAAACTTAACTTATTTAACCTAAAAAACAAGTAAGACAGTATAAGGTCTTAGCACCTGTGTGAAAACATCTTTGATTAGTTCAGATACCTGTGTGGGTACAAATTACCCAGAGAACATTGGAAACAGAACCATGGAGCTTGATTTTTTTTTTTTTTCTCAGATGAGGACCATTGTTTGAGCATGAGGCTGTGCCCTAAAGTAGGGAAGATGTCTTAAGGGTTAATTTTGTTATAAGCACTGGACTTAAGATGCCAAAATTGAGACAGTTACTTTACATATAACAGAATAGAATCTGGTCTTTTCTGAGCCCAAACAGCTAGCTAAATATTAATATAACCCTTGATAAATCTTTTTGAAAGAAAAAAACATTATTTGACAACCAGTGATTTTGGCTTAAACTTGATAGCTATTGATTTCATGCACCACAGAAATTTTTATTAACATAAAACAATTTTATGTTTTACCCATGACTTAAATTTGATAAAGCTCAAGCAAACTATCCCAACATACTTCAGCCTGAAAATTTTCTTTTTTTCTTTTTTTCTTTTTTTCCACATCCACACATCTTCATCTACATTAACATTCTGATCTAAGTACCACTCAAAAGACATTTTTAACAAGCACTCTATGTCCCAACATTGAAAAATTCCTTCCCAGTTTTTTTTCTTTTTGGGGCATTCGTGAACCCAAGATCCTCTTTCCTTGCAATACATACATTGATCCTTCTCAAGGGGCTTCCTAAAGCCCTCAGGGTTTTTTTTTGTTTTTTTTTTTTTTTTTGTTTGCCTGTTGCCCAGGTACCCTGGCTGTCTAAGTCTTCCTGATCCTGATGCTTTTTTTTTTTTTTTTTTAATCACTGTATCCAATATCCTATTTAAGTTCCTTTCTTGTCTCCTTTTCCCATTATTTTTTCTCTCTTCTGCTTCCTTTTTTTTTTTGGTCTTTTCTTTTTCTCTCTCTCTTATGCTAAACCTTTTCAGCTTCCTTAATTATGTCTGTCAAAGCTAGATCTTGTAAACCCTCCAGATGTTGTAATTTCTTTTTAATGTCTGGAGCGGACTGCCTTATCTATGTCATTGTTATTGCTGCCTGTTGACTCGGAGAAATAGGGCCAAAAGGAGTATATCTCCAGTGAGCCTCCATCAAGCATTCTAAAAAGATAGAGGGAAGTTACTTTAGCCAGATTCGTGGGGCGGCGAGCAGCCCCACTGAGACCTGCCATCAGAGCCTGGCGGTAGACTGTCAGTTGCTCCCTACCTTCTGCTGAGTTGTAATTCCATTCAGGTCAGGTGAGAGGGAATCCCACATCAATCAAAAGAATTCACGGTATAGTTCTCAGGTCTCTGCAGTCACCAGGCAAGATGTTAATTAGTTAGGTGTGGCGGGGTGAGGGGATGGAATCAGTTAGGTATGGCAGGGTGGGGGGATGAGGAAAGGTCGGAAGTTGCTCAGGGCAGAAGTTATCTCAGGGCAGAGGTTATTTCAGGGCAAAGATCTGTTCAGGGCTCATCTCCTCGTCTCCAACAAAGGCTTATAGTGTAAGGCTTATAGTGCAGGCTATTTACAGAAACCAAATAAGTGGTTCACTTTATTACTCATTTCCCATCCTTGAGGGCTATCTCATGCCCTTTTACCTAGTTTTATATTAGGAGTGGGCTCTGATATAATGAGAAGAGGGATTCTTTACTTGCTTCTAACAGAGAGTAAAGCCTGGAGTTTGAGGTATGCAGGGAGCCCGCTTAAGCTCCCCTTGGAGCGTGATAGTATTTCTGAGCTTCTGAATTCTTGGGCCTTTCAGGATCACTGTGAGTTTGAGTCCACCCTGAGACTGTATAGTGAATTCCAGGTCAGTCTGGGCTAGAATGAGGCCCTACCTCAAAAAATAAAATAAAATAAAAATAAAATATCCTTACTATAAACTGGAAAGCTGATATCCATTAACATAGATTGCAGATTAAGGATTAAGGTTTCTCTCATATCTTTATTTAGCCAGTTGCTGTCAACCTAGACCCTGGGAAATTTGGTTTTGCTAGTCTACATTCTCCCAAACCCTAATGTGCTGGACTGAGGACCTTCTTCATCCTAGAATATCCTGACCTAGAGGTAGCTGATGGCACTACTCTATAATTCCTGTCAATATTTACCTCTCTACTTTTAGGCCCATGCCTGACATTGACACACTTATGCAGGAATGGTCCCCAGATTTTGAAGAGCTTTTGGGCAAGGTGAGTAGAAGGTAGCAGGAGGTAAGAAAGTGTGTCTGGTGAGCTGGGTGTGGTAGCTCTCACCTTTTCTTGTTGTTGTTTTCAGCATAAGGTTTCACTGTGGCCAAAACTGACCTGGAATTCACTATGTAGTTTCAGGGTGGCCTTGTAATCATGGACATCCTCCTACTTCTTCCTCCCAAGTGCTGGGATTAAAGGCCTGTGCCAACATGCCTAGCTGGCTCTCACCCTTAATCCTAGCACCCATGAAGTTGAAGTATGAGGATCACTCACCATGAATTCAAGCCTGGCTATGGAGTTGCCGGGCTCTGCCGGCAGGGGCAGGTAGTGCTGTGGAAGGACCAGGCCTGCTGGTTCCTCCCAGGGGGTTAAGGAGGAAGATGAGCGTCGGACGACTCAGACCTGTTCTAGTCACTGGAGAAAAACCACACTGAGTCAGGAGTCTTTTCGAAGCAGAAACTCACAGGAACTTGCTTTATTGTTGTGAGTCGTTGTCTATATAATGTTGGGTATGAAGGCGGGGATTTTAGGACAGGGGTGGGGGGCAGGTAAGGGCCAATAGTACTGTACTATTGAAATGGTAATTTCAACTCCTGCATGGAAGTAGCAGGCCAGAAGCCATTAGGCGTCTTGCTGAGTCCTTGCTGGCCAGAGACAGGTCGCCAAACTTTAGCTAGGCTCAGGAAGTTCCACTAGGCCTCATGCCTGGGCCTTTCAGGGCCCAACATGGAGTAAGTTCCTGGTCAGCTTGGACTAGAATGAGACCTTGACTCAAAAACGTTTGTCTGGGGCCGGAGGGATGGCTTAGTGGTTAAGGCATTTGCCTGCAAAGCCAAAGGACCCAGGTTCAATTCCCCAGAACCCATGTTAACCAGAGGTACAAGGGGGCGCATGTGTCTCGAGTTTGTTTGCATTGGCTGGAGGCCCTGGTGTGTCTATTCTCTCTCTCTCTTCCTCTTTCTCTGTCAAATAAGTAAATAAATAAAAGTAAAATATATTTTTTTAAGTTTGTCTGTTAAAAACAGTTTAAAAAAAGACCTAGGCGTGGTGGTGCATGCCTTTAATCCCGGCACTCAGGAGGCAGAGGTAGGAGGATCACTGCAAATTCAAGGCCATCCTGAGACTACATAGTGAATTCCAGGTCAGCCTGGGCCAAAGTGAGACCCTACCTCTAAAAACAAAAAACAAAGAAAAAGAAAAAGTTTGTCTGTTTTCTCTCTTCCTCTATTCATTATTGACCTACTAATTGAACTATGTATATAAAACATATGGTCAGAAGTGTACATATCTTAAATTGGATACATTTTAGCCACTGAATATACTTATTCAGCCAACATATCAGATTAGTAATGAGCACATTGCCAGCCTCCAGGAAACCTCATGTTCCCACATCCCAATGGAACCCCAGTCCTGAGAAATCTCAATATGCCTTTTCATTTTTTGCAGTGCTAGAAATTGAACCAAGAGCCTCTCACAGGCTAGGCAAGCACTCTACCACTGAACCCAGCCCTGTAAACATACTCTGTCTTCTTGATGATGGGGTTGAATTTAGAGCCTAGGAGGATTGTTGTGAGTTCCATGCCAGCCTGGGACTATAGAGTGAGTTCCAGGGCAACTAGTGAGACCCTGCCTCTGGGGGAAAAAAAAAATCTCATGGCACTCCTGATTCTGCCTCCCAATTGCTGGGAGTATAGGCATGAATCATCACACCTTGAAAAAAACAATGATTTTTAAATTTAAGTTTTGGGTTTCGAGGTAGGGCCTAGACTGACCTAGAATTCACTATTTAGACTCAGGGTGGCCTTGAATTTGCAGTGATCGTCTTACCTCTGCCTCCTGAGTGCTGGGATCAAAGACGTGTGGCACCACACCTAGCCATTTTTTTTAAGAGAGAGAGAAAATTGGTGCGCCAGGGCCTCAGCCACTGAAATTGAACTCCAGATGCTTGTGCCACCTACTGGGCATGTGTGACCTCGCACTTGCCACACCTTTGAGTGTCTGGCTTACATGGGGTCTGGAGAGAGGTAGAACATAGGTCCTTAGGCTTCGCAGGCAAGTGCCTTAACCACTAAGCCATCTCTCCAGCCCTGAGTTTTAAATCTAGACTCTGACTTTTAGGTCCAATGTCTGTCACCTGAATGAGATGTTATGCCCACTTTTTTTCCCCCTCTTTCCATGATAGCCTAGAAATTTTAGGCATTATATCACCAAGTCACTGAACACAGCCATAAACCTGGAGCCAATTCCTTCATGAATGCACACTGGAAGATAGTATAGCAGTATATTTTACCCGACTGGATAGTGTCTAATCCTTTCTTACTGGAATTAAATGGGGATGTTGTACTATTTTTCAGAGCTGCTATGACAAATAACAGACTGAGCAGTTTAACAGAAATTTAAATTTAAATTTTTTTCTTATGCTTGTGGAAGTGGAAGGTTGCAGATCAAGTGGGTCACGATGAATTCTTCTAGGGCTTCTCTTGGCTGTCTTCTCTAGGTGTCTTCATAATCTGTATGTGTGTCCTTATCTCTCGTCTTGCAAGGGTACTAGTCACATTCAGCTACAGCCACACTAAAGGCCTTATTTCCACTTAGAGAACCTATCTTCAAATACAAAGACCTTCTGAGGGTCAGGGGCTTAGAACGTCAGCACAGGTATTTGAGAAGACACTGGTCAGCCGTAGTGCATCTTATGCTAGAAGCTCTTTTCCTTCAGAGAGGTGGTGTTGGGCCCACTGACACATGAATGCTCTGTGATCCACCCCATGCCCCTTCCAGGTGACTCTGCCCACAGCGGAGATTGATTGCAGCCTGGCTGAGTACATTGATATCATCTGTGGTAAGCTCCTCTCTCCTTCCCCAGCCCTGCCTCTGGTAGCTAGACCCCTGGATGGGCTTGCTGATCCTGGCTGGTCTGGACTTACAGCCAGTTGAGCTGTTCAGTGAGACATGCTGGGTACTTCATCTCAAAGTCACTGTATCATCCCATTTGGGAGGGAATTGACTATCCTTAACAGAAATGTCCTCCATTCCAGAACTTGTTTGATTCTGTTCCTGGGAATTGTTCTTTGTTTCAGCCATCCTGGATATCCCTGTCTACAAGAGTCGGATTCAGTCCCTCCACCTGCTCTTTTCCCTGTACTCAGAATTCAAGAACTTACAGGTGAGACAACACCGGGGGTTGAGTGAAGATGCGCTGAGGCCACTGTATTCTCCACTGTCCTGAGCCTGCTGTGATGATGGCCTCTGGCAGGGCGGATGTCTCTGCCTGAGGTCTTCATTGGCTTTCCCACACAGTAATTAAGGGAGCAGCACAGGAGGCAGGGATGAGAGACGTGAGAGAGGTATGGCCTCAGACAGAGCTTGGTGAGGTTTTACTTTCAGAAGCAGTGGGAGCAGGAAAGGGAGTAGGGATTTTTTTTTTTTTTTTAATTTTTATTAACATTTTCCATGATTATAAAATATATCCCATGGTAATTCCCTCCCTCCCCACCCCACACTTTCCCGTTTGAAATTCCATTCTCAATCATATTACCTCCCCATTACAATCCTTGTAATTACATATATACAATATCAACCTATTAAGTATCCTCCTCCCTTCCTTTCTCCACCCTTTATGTCTCCTTTTCAACTTACTGGCCTCTGCTACTAAGTATTTTCATTCTCACACAGAAGCCCAGTCATCTGTAGCTAGGATCCCCATATGAGGGAGAACATGTGGCGCTTGGCTTTCTGGGCCTGGGTTACCTGACTTAGTATAATACTTTCCAGGTCCATCCATTTTTCTGCAAATTTCATAACTTCATTTTTCTTTACCGCTGAGTAGAACTCCATTGTATAAATGTACCACATCTTCATTATCCACTCATCTGTTGAGGGACATCTAGGCTGGTTCCATTTCCCAGCTATTATAAATTGAGCAGCAATAAACATGGTTGAGCATGTACTTCTAAGGAAATGAGATGAGTCCTTTGGATATATGCCTAGGAGCGCTATAGCTGGGTCATATGGTAGATCAATCTCTAGTTGCTTTAGGAACCTCCACACTGTTTTCCACAATGGCTGGACCAGATTGCATTCCCACCAGCAGTGCAGAAGGGTTCCTTTTTTTCCACATCCCCGCCAACATTTATGATCATTTGTTTTCATGATGGTGGCCAATCTGACAGGAGTGAGATGGAATCTCAATGTAGTTTTAATCTGCATTTCCCTGATGACTAGTGACGTAGAACATTTTTTTAGGTGCTTATATGCCATTCGTATTTCTTCCTTTGAGAACTCTCTATTTAGCTCCTTAGCCCATTTTTTGATTGGCCTGTTTGATTCCTTATTAGTTAACTTTTTGAGTTCTTTGTATATCCTAGATATTAATCCTTTATCAGATATATAGCTGGCGAAGATTTTTTCCCATTCTGTAGGTTGCCTCTTTGCTTTTTTCACTGTGTCCTTTGCGGTGCAAAATCTTTGTAATTTCATTAGGTCCCAGTGGTTAATCTGTGGTTTTATTGCCTGAGCAATTGGGGTTGTATTTAGAAAGTCTTTGCCAAGACCAATATGTTGGAGGGTTTCCCCTACTTTTTCCTCTAGCAGTTTCAAAGTTTCCGGTCTGATGTTAAGGTCTTTAATCCATTTGGACTTAATTCTTGTGCATGGCGAGAGAGAAGAATCTATTTTCATCCTTCTGCAGATATTTATCCAGTTTTCAAAACACCATTTGTTGAAGAGGCTGTCTCTTCTCCAATGAGTATTTTTGGCATTTTTATCGAATATCAGGTGGCTATAGCTACTTGGGCTTACATCTGGGTCCTCTATTCTGTTCCACTGATCTACATGTCTGTTTTTGTGCCAGTACCATGCTGTTTTTGTTACTATGGCTCTGTAGTATAGGTTAAAATCAGGTATGGTGATACTACCAGCCTCTTTTTTGTTGCTCAGTATTATTTTAGATATTCGAGGTTTTTTATGATTCCAAATGAATTTTTGGATTGTTTTTTCTATTTCCATGAAGAAAGCCTTTGGAATTTTGATAGGGATTGCATTAAATGTGTAGATTGCTTTTAGTAAGATTGCCATTTTCACAATATTGATTCTTCCAAGCCAGGAACAAGGGATGTTTCTCCACTTTCTAGTGTCTTCTGCAATTTCTCGCTTGAGTGTCTTAAAGTTCTCATTGTATAGATTCTTTACTTCCTTAGTTAGGTTTATTCCAAGGTATTTTATTTTTTTTGATGCAATTGTGAATGGGAGTGATTCTCTGATTTCATCCTCTGTGTGTTTGTTGTTAGCATATATGAAGGCTACTGATTTCTGTGTATTTATTTTGTATCCTGCTACATTGCTGTAGGTTTTGATTAGCTCTAACAGCTTGCTAGTAGAGTCTTTAGGGTCCTTTATGTATAGAATCATGTCATCTGCAAATAGTGATAACTTGATTTCTTCCTTTCCAATTTGTATCCCTTTTATGTGTGTCTCTTGCCTTATTGCTATGGCTAAGACTTCCAAAACTATATTAAATAGAAGTGGAGACAGTGGACACCCTTGTCTTGTTCCTGATTTTAGTGGAAAAGCTTCCAGTTTTTCCCCATTTAGTAATATGTTGGCTGTAGGCTTGTCATAAATAGCCTTTATTATATTGAGATATGTTCCTTCTATTCCCAGTCTCTGTAGGACTTTTATCATGAAGGGATGTTGGATTTTGTCAAATGCTTTCTCTGCATCTAATGAGATGATCATGTGATTTTTGTCCTTCAACCCATTTATGTAATGTACTACATTTATAGATTTGCGTATGTTGAACCATCCCTGCATCTCTGGGATAAAGCCAGGGAGTAGGGATTTTTAACAAGCTAGGTCTTGTTATTTATTTATGGTATCTATGAAGCCATGGACTTACATCCTTCACTCCAAACCAGGCTTCAGCAGCTCAGGCTCTTCCAGTTGTTCTCACTAAACTTCTTTTGGGGGGGAGCAGGCCCACACTTCAGCTGAATCCAGGTTCCTTTCCCTTCAGTTTCCTCCTCCTCCTGACATTTTCCTTTCCCCCTTTCAGCTTTTAGAGTGCTTAATATGTTCACTATGCATATAATTCCTGGCAAGAATCCTGCCCTTAACTTGCTGTTTACAATGTCAACAGTGTGCTGAGCACTGTAGATGCGTATTTTTAAATTACTTATTGGGCTGGAGAGACAGCTTAGCTGTTAAGGCACTTGCCTGCAAAGCAAAAGGATCCAGGTTTGATTCCCCAGAACCCACATAAGCCAGATGCACAAGGTAGCACATGACTCTGGAGTTTGTTTGCAGTGGCCAGAGGCCCTAGTGCACCCATTTTCTCTCTCTCAATAAATGAATAAAAATAAAATATTAAAAAATTATTTATGAGCCGGGTGTCGTGGCGCACACCTTTAATCCCAGCACTTGGGAGGCAGAGGTAGGAGGATCCTTGTGAGTTCGAGGCCACCCTGAGATTCCATAGTGAATTCCAGATCAGCCTGGGCTAGAGTGAGACCCTACCTTGAAAAACCAAAAATAAATAAATAAATAAAATAAAATAAATGAAAAAAATATATTTATGGCCAGTTGTGGTGGCTCATGCCTTTAATCCCAGCACCCTGAGACCACAAAGTGAATTCCAGGTCAGCCTGGGCTAGGATGAGACCCGACCTCAAAAAAAAAAAAAAAAAAATATTTATTTGCAAGCAGAGACAGAAGAGAGAATGGGTGCACCAATGGCCTCCAGCCATTGCAAAGGAACTCCAGATGCATGCACCACTTTGTGTATCTGGTTTTACCTGGGTACTGGGGAATCAAACCTGGGTTGTCAGGCTTTGCAGGCAAGCACCTTAACCACAAAGCTACTTCTCCAGCCCCCTTTTCAGAATTGTGGTTTTAAATTTTTTTTTTATTCCAGTTTTCCATGGTAACATTTATGGGTATTCCTCTCTCTCTCTCTCTGTGAGTGTGTGTGTGTGTGTGTGTGTGTGTGTTTTGTTTTTTGAGGTAGGGTCTCACTCTGGTCCAGGTTGACCTGGAATTAACTGTGTAGCTCAGGGTGGCCTCAAACTCACCGCGATCCTACCTCTGTCTCCTGAGTGCTGGGATTAAAGGTTGTGCCACCACTCCCAGCTGGGTATTCCTTTTTGAACAGTACACATTCCCTTGATGTATATAATATCACCTTGTTTTTCTTTATTTTATTTATTTGAGAGAGGGAGGGAGAGAAAGAGGAAGATAGAGAGCAAGAGAATGGGCATGTCATGACCTCTAGCACTTCAAACATACTCCACCATTTGCATCTGGCTTATGTGGGTACTGGGAAATTGAACCTAGATCCTTAGGCTTCACAGGCAAGTACCTTAACAGCTAAGCCATCTCTCCAGCCCCAATATCACTGTTGTTGTAGATTCACAAATGTGTGGCCAAAGGAACAGCTTCATGTTTTCTAAACGACCTAGAGAGCACATATTGGGTGCCTCCCTTTCCCTTTGTGTTTGTCATTTTGGCAAATTACTGGAAGATGGCGGTTCCAGACAAAAGGCAGGGTTTTTTTGTTTGTTTGTTTTTGAAGGAGTTGGAGCAAATACCCAGCAGTTTTTCCTATTTTTCTTTTCTTTTTCTTTCTTTCTTTTTGAGGCCCATCCTGACCTAGAATTTACTCCGTAGCCCTAGTCTGGCCTCGAACTCATGATAATATTCCTATCTCTGCCTCCCGAGTGCTGGGATCAAAGGCATTTGCCACCACACCCAGCTCTATTTATTTTTATTTATTTGAGAGAAAGACAGATGGAGAGAGACAGAATGTGTGTGCCAGGCCCTCTAGCTGCTGTAAACTCCAGATGCATGCACCACCTTGTATATCTGGCTTATGTGTGTCCTGGGGAATCAAATCTGGGTCCTTTGGCTTTGTGGGCAAGTGTCTTAACTGCTAAGCCATCCCTCCAGTCCTCCCCACCCGTTTTAAAAAAATTAATTTATTAGGGCCAGGCGTGGTGGTGCACACCTTTAATCCCAGCACTTGGGAGGCAGAGGTAGGAGGATCGCCATGAGTTCAAGGCCACCCTGAAACTACATAGTGAATTCCAGGTCAGCCTGAGATACAGTAAAACCCTACCTTGAAAAAAATAAAATAATGATTAATTTATTATGGAGAGAGAAAGAAAGGGTGTGTCAGGGCCTCCTGCCCTGCAAATAAACTCCACTTTGGTCTAGCTTTGTGTGGGTACTAGGGAGTCAAACCCAGACTGTCAGGCTTTTTAAGCAAGAGACTTTGACTGCTGAACTCTCTCTTTAGCTCTTACAGGGTTTTAAGAGATGTGGCAACTAGCATATTCCAAACAGTTAGTGTTCTTTCTCCCCCTTTCTTCTAGCATTTTAAAGCGCTTCCGGAAGGCAAGAAAGCATTTACTCCTTCATCCTACCCTGCCTCCCAGGCTGGTGATACAGAGACGCTAACCTTCATCTGAGCTACCTACTGGCTGCTCTGAAGCCAGAGAGGAAGGGGAGAGGTCCTTGTTGCTGGCTTAACATCTGCCCGTTCCACAGCTGTGCTCAGGCAGCAGGTATCCTGCAACGTGTCTTCGAGAGCATGGCCCACGTTTGCTAAGGGGCTCCACCTGTCTGAGCTCTCCTTCCCAGAGAGGTATGACTTCAGAATTCTGTGGAGATTTCAGTTGGAACTGGATTTCTGAGACCCCTACATAGCATAGGTTGGGAGGAAAGCTGAAAAAATTGTTCATTAGTTACTTGGCAATGGTATTTATAAATAAAGTGCTTTGTTGTAGTTTTGGTTTCACCTGCAATTTCTGGCTTATCGCTATCATAGCCCTGCCGACTTCCTAAGTGACTGTGAGTGCTGGGTCTCAAGCAGGCAGCAGAAAGCCACATCTCTGTCTCTTAGACTTTGACCTCCTTTCATTACTTGCTCCTTCTTCTCCAAGGCAGGCCATAAAACTGGATTTCTTTTCCCCCTTGGCACATCATAGCTGTTTAATCTTATATTTGCTTTTTTTTTCTTTTTCCTTTGGTGGGGTAAGGTGATCTCCTGTAGCCCAGGCTGATCTTGAACTCACTATGAAGCTGAGGCTGGCTTTGAACTCTTGACCCTCCTGCTTCCACCTCCCAAGGTCTGGGAGTGCAGGTATATGTATGTCACCATGCCCAGTTTAGTCTCTGACCTGATTGTCTGGTAGTGGACCAAGTCCTTCATTACAAAAGGGGTCCTCCCCAGTAGTAGCAAGATCGGAATACTGAAGAATCTGAACAGATAGGCCCTGCTGATCACTCCACCCAGTCCAGATCACACCCTTTTCGTTCACTCTCGTGTCAACATGGTGATCTGTGCTTCAATCTTGACTTTGTAAGAAGGTTCCACATAAACCCTTCAGAGAGCTTCCAGATAGTTGGATATGGGAGAACTTCTATGCATCTTTAATTAATTAATTAATCAATTTTTAAAAAACTTTTTATTTATTTATTTTGAGAGCGACAGACACAGAGAGAAAGACAGGTAGAGGGAGAGAGAGAGAATGGGCACGTCAGGGCTTCCAGCCTCTGCAAACGAACTCCAGACGTGTGCGCCCCCTTGTGCATATGGCTAACGTGGGACCTGGGAAACTGAGCCTCGAACGGGGGTCCTTAGGCTTCACAGGCAAGCACTTAACCGCTAAGCCATCTCTCCAGCCCCAATTTTGGTTTTTTGAGGTAGGGTCTCACTCTGGCCCAGGCTGACCTGGAATTCATTATGAGTCTCAGGGTGGCCTTGAACTCACAGCTATCCTCCTACCTCTGCCTTCCGAGTGCTGGGATTAAAGGCATGTGCCACCATGCCTGGCTTGTTTTTTTTTTTCAAGGTAGGGTCTCACTCTAGCCCAGGGTGACCTGGAATTCACTATGTAGTCTCAGGGTGGCCTCAAACTCATGGCAATCCTCCTACCTCTGCCTCTCAAGTGCTGGGACTAAAGGTGTTTGCCACCATGCCCAGCCCTCCCATGCATCTTTATTGATTCATTTATTTGGTTTCTCAAGGTGGGATCTTGCTGTAGCCAAGGCTGACCTGGGATTCATGATTAGTCGCCTGGTGGCCTACCTCCTACCTCTGCCTCCCAAGTGCTGGGATTAAAGGTGTGTGCCACCATGCCCAGCTCTTTATTTATTCTTTTAATTGTTTATTTATTTGAGAGAGGCAGATAGAGAGAATGGCATACCAGGGCCTCCAGCCACTGCAAATGAACTGCAGACTCATGTGCCACCTTGTGCATCTGGCTTACGTGATACTGGGGAATCAAACCTAGGTCCTTAGGCTTCGCAGTTAAGCACTTTAACTGCTAAGTCATCTCTCCAGCCTTCTTCATCTGTGTTCTTTGGAAGTCTTTTTCTGGCCAGATCTGTCCATTGAATGCCATCTTCCTTACAGGCCATCTGCCTGTCTAGCTCAGACCTGTTTGGTTGTGGCCCCAGGGAGCTTGGCTGGTGCAGTAATCCAGGTGGGAGATGACTACAGCTTGAGTAGGGTGGTAAGAAACAGTCAGGAACCCTGAAACTATTCTATTTATTCCCCACAAAGGGTGTTTAACCCAGGAAATTGCTTACAAAGGTGTGGGAAGGAGTAAAGAAGGAAGAATGGAGGGTACTAGAAAGTCAGAGGGTGGGTACTCATGGCAGGAGTTGGCCACAGAGGAGGTTAACTGTGGCCAGATCTTGAAGGGTTCAGGAAGTGCTACTCAGGCCACTGCTGAAGACCACAGCCCCTTACCCTCAGTACTTCAGGACCATGGGCTACGTGGCTGCTGCTGTTTCAACTCAGTCTCTAGCCTCCTGCCAGCCATTCCCACTGGCCTGAGTGAAGAGCAGACATGGAATCTGGAGAATCCAGCAGTACAAAGCAAAGCACAGAGGTTGGCTTGGCTCTTTGGGAGTTCTCTGAGCCCTGTCTTTTGTTTTTTTGTGGAGATTTCATTGCCTAGACTTGACTGAAGAAGCATGGACAACTGTGTAGAAATGTAGAAAAGTGTGATCTAATGCTCATAGACTGGGCAGGGTGATCCAAATCCTTCAGTATTGCTTCATTGCTGAGAGACAACATGTACAGGTAGAAACAACAGAACCTGGGGATAGACTGGAAATGGGGGACGGAAGGGAAATAAAGGATGACTCAATTATTTTTGGTTGACCAATACAATAGATAATGGAGTCCAGTACTGACACAGGAGAAAGTAGGATAATGATTTGAGAGGATGTACACAAAGGTTGGGCATGGTGGCGCACATCTTTAATCCCAGCACAGAGGCAGAGATAGGAGGATCGTTCTGAGTTCAAGGCTGGCCTGAGACTAAATTCCAGGTCAGTCTGCACTACAGCGAGACCCTACCTCAAGCACCCTCCCCCAAAATAAAAATGAAATGTACACAGCTTGACATATATCAATGAATCTGGCTGGAGAGAAAATGCTTCTTACAACTCAGACCACTGTGCTTGAGGTTGTGCAGCTGAACCGCACAGTGACGCCATTTCAGGTCGGGGCCCTGATCTCAGTGTACCTTGAATACCAAAAAAGAGGGGAGGCTTAATACTATAGGGACTAAACTGCTCCATTAAATTTCCAGGGAACAGATTGCCTTCCTGGCTAGAGCTTCTTTGTCATAGTTCTAGTCTACATTAAATTAGCAAATATTTAATTGTTCCTGGTGGGTACAAAGGGGCTTACTGTATTTTCGCTACCATGTAAATGAAAAATGTCATCTATGGCTGGCAATGTATATTTCAGTGGTAGAATACTTGCTTAGCATTCACTAGGCCCTGCGTTCCATACCCAGAAGAGCAAAAAACAGGGAAAAACATCATTAAAATCTCTACTTGAGGGCTGGAGGGATGGCTTAGTGGTTAAGGCATTTGCCTGCAAAGCCAAAGGTTCGATTCCCCAGGACCCACGTTAGCCAGATGCACAAGGGGGCGCATGCATCTGGAGTTCGTTTGTAGTGGCTGGAGGCTCTGGCGTGCCCATTCTTTCTCCCTCTTTCTCTATCAAATCAACGAATAAATAAAATATTTTTAAAATTAAAAAAAAAAAACTATTTGAGGGGCTGGGAGATGGTTCAGTGGCTAAAGGCGCTTTCTTGCAAAGCCTGCTGACCTGGGTTCAATTCCCAAATATCCATGTAGAGCCATGCGCACAAAGTGGCACATGTGTCTGCAGTTTGCAGCCTTTTTGTGTCCATTCTCTCTCTCTCCCTCCCTTCTTGCAAATAAATAATTTAAAAAAACCTCAAGCTGTGCATGGTGGTGCACCCCTTTAATCCCAGCACTTGGGAGGCAGAGGTGGAATGATTGCTGAGTTCGAGGCCAGCCTGGAACTATATAGTGAGTACATAGTGAGCCTGAGCTACAGAGAGACCTTACTTTGAAAAACCAACCAACCAAAAAAAAAAAGAAAAGAAAAAACTCTTTGAAGGAACGAAGCGTATAGACAATGTGTCATTCAGTCATGTTATTTTACCTGTGCTCAGCAGCACTGCCCTAACTAGTTACATGAGAAGAATTATAAAACAAGATAGTAACAAGGGAAAAATATACACTCTATTAATTTCCAAGCAGCTTTTTTTTTGTTGTTGTTGTTCATTTTGTATTTATTTATTTGAGTGTGACAGAGAGAGAAAGAGACACAGAGAGAGAGAGCGAGAGAGAGAATGGGCGTGCCAGGGCTTCCAGCCACTGCTAACGAACTCCAGACGTGTGCTCCCCCTTGTGCATCTGACTAATGTGGGTCCTGGGGAATCGAGCCTCGAACTGGGGTCCTTAGGCTTCACAGGCAAGCACTTAACCGCTAAGCCATCTCTCCAGCCCTCCAAGCAGCTTTTTAAAGCACGTTTTAGGTCTTTGGGGGCATGTGGGCTCCCTCTTTCTCCATGATCTCCTAAAGATTCTGACACTATTGAATTATGTGCCCCCTGTGATCATCCCCTAAAGAACAGGATGGGGGGGGGGTTCCATGGTGGAGGAGACATGCTGAGAAGGAATCCATCAATCCTGAGTGCTCTTGACACTCACAGTGAGTCACTGAAGGCCGGTCTTGGGGTATCCAGGAGAACTCTGGGCCCTCCTTGGTCCCCTCCCCTAGGGGATGTGCTCAAAGTGCTAACACAGTACAAAACGATGCATAGCTACTTGCCATCCTGGGTATCATCAGACTTGCCACCTCTCTCTTCCTCGCTAAACTGTGCTAAAGAGGCTTTGGCAGCATGGGTGCCCAAGCTGATGGGAAGTCTATGCCCAGTGGAGAAGGTCAAGTGCAGGGACAAAGGGACAGAGAAAGGCAGAGGTATGCAGCAAAAGGAATAATTTGTGCTTGGCCCGGTCCCCTGGGCCAGGGGCTGGTTCCTGTGCAAAGGGCAATTTGGTTGTGTACAGCTAGCAGGGGACTAAATTTTCCCTGAGGGAACAAAGCTGCATAGTGTAGAAAGGCCATCCAAGACGTGCAGGGCCCTCCCAGTCCCCCACACCGGCATTCCCCATGCCTAATGTCCAAGGTGCTGAGGAGCACTGGTGTGGGCATATAGCAGACCATACCACTCCTGGATGCTGGGTGAGACCTGAACACACCTGGCAGAGAGTTCTATCTGCCTAGGCCCTGAAACTGAGTGGGTACAAGGGACTTACTTCTGGCTGGCAGCCTTACCAAGGATACCTGTCTGTCCCTGTGGGTCAGATCACTATGAATACATTGTGTGTGACTCACAAGATATCCTAGCCTTCAGGAGGGCCAGGTGGCAGTGGTATGGGCTCTTTATGGTGACAAGATGGTGAGGCAGAAGAAGGACTGGAAGAAACATGGGATGGGTGTTCCGGGGAGTCCATTGGCCACGAGGCCCTCGTTCCTCAGCTCAGAGCCAGATCTCATCACTGCTCACACTGGACACTCGGTAGATATAACCCAGCATTGGAAGGCGGATGAAGCCTGTGGGTAAAGACGTCCGAGGGTGCTCAATAACCTTGGTTCACTGGAGTTTGGGGGAACCCTTTCTCCCCTAGCAGTCAGGGGTCTTGAGCATAAGCACAGGGCTGGGAGGTGGAAGAGGATGGCAGGCCCCTGCCTAGTACCTCGGCTAGTGAGGAGACCACCAGCCTCAGCTTCCAGAAGTTCTGGGCGGCTGCCATGCTGGGACATTCTCCGCTCTGCTGCTTTCCCTGTTGGGTGACAAAGGAGTGGTGTCCACGACAGGGCTGTGCCTAATGAGGCCTGGCTCTTCCTAATACCAGGGTCTCTCTTTGTCACAAGCACTTTTTTTTTGTTTTTGGTTTTTTGAGGTAGGGTCTCACTCTAGCTCAGGCTGACCTGGAATTTACTATGTAGTCTCAGGGAGGCCTCAAACTCACAGTGATCATCCTACCTCTGCCTCCCAAGTTCTGGGATTAATGGCCTGTGCCACCACACCTGACGGTCAGAAGCACTTTTGAAGATAAAGCATGGACTCAGAGCAGGTCCCAGACATACCTCTGAGATCTGGAGTAAGGTCATTGAGCTGAAGGTTGGAGGGGAGCGACATGTTCTCCCGTGGCAGGCGCACATTGTTGAGTTTTAGATTGTTGGAGTCACTACAGGATGAACAAAGGCTGAGATATCAACAGGCACCGGGTCCTACTTTGAGGCCTGATGCAGAACGATCAGAGATCCCAGGTTCCCACCTGTCCCCCCTAGCATCCACCCAGCCCTAGGACGCATTACCTGGAGATCAGAGATGGGCGCCGGGAGGGGCCTGAGGACAAAGAGACCATGCCACTGAGCCAGTGTGCCCAGCTTCCTGGCTTTCACATGCATGATCCTCTGGCCAGGACTTTATCAAATGGCTAGTCCTGGCTCCTGGGTCCTGAGACTAATTCCCAGTGTGTGCCCCTCCTGCCTTCAATGCATGTCGTCTCTGGCCACACCCATCAAACCTTCTGCCAGGCTTACCTGCCACCCTTGTTTTCATCCCCCAACCTCGCCAACACTTCCCTATCACCACCTGCCCACACTGCCTCTGGCCCTACCTTTAATTTTCTTCTCTTTCCTGCAGATGAGGCAGGCCACCAAGGTGCTGAATCCCACTAGGGTGCCCAGGGCAAGCCCTCCAGCCACAACAATACCCAGCAATGGCACTTCTACTCGGGAAGCCAGGAGCCCTGAAAGTTGTCCACTGGTTAGGTTACAACTGGACAAGACCCTAACCGTGACATGCTATAAGCCCAACTATGTGGTCCTTGCCCAAGGTGGCTGGGGACAGGTCATCCACAAGACCCACCCAAAGGGCAACAAGCCTTCCCATTTCTTTAAAAAAATTAATTAAAAACATATATATAAATTTTTAAAGAAAAAAAATATAATTTTTTTTTTAAGATAGGGTCTTGCTCTAGCCTAGGTTGACCTGGAATTCACTATGTAGTCTCAGGGTGGCCTTGAACTCATGGTGATCCTCCTACCTCTGCCTCCCAAGTGCTGGGATTAAAGGCATGTACCACCACACCCAGCTTAAAAAAATATTTGAGAGAATGGGCACACCAGGGCCTCTAGCCACTGCAAATGAGCTTCAGACACATGGGCCACCATATGCATCTAGCTTACATGGGTCCTGGAAAATGGAACCTGGGTCCTTAGGATTCACAGGCAAGTGCCTTAACTGCTAAGCCTTCTCTCCAGCCCAAGCCTTTCCATTTCTGTCCCAAGATCCTTGTAGATTTCCTGAGCAGTTGCAAGCAGTGCTCACCTGGGGTTGGAAATGAGGCACTGGTGACACCTACGTCATTGGTGGCCACCACTGAGAGGTTGTGTGCCAGGCTGCGAAGTTGCAGCTGCACCGTGTGGTTGGTCAGCCAAGGGTAGTTCTGAGCATCCAGCACCAGGAAGTCAGAGGCGTTGACTGTCACTGGCCCATCCTGGTCAATCCAGGTGACATTGGCAGGTGGGTTGGCCCGCACCAGGGCAAACAGGACAACCAGAAGGCCTGGACCTTGAGCATCCTGGTACTTGGCCCCAACCTGGTCAATCTCGGGTTTAACTAGTGCAGAGAAGAGAACAATATGCTCTCATCACAGCCCCTTGCACACGGGTCCCTCCTTCCCAAACCCAGTGGGAACAGGGAGCTGGACTTGTCCTTTGAGGGGATCTTAAGGAACATGACAATTGGGCAGTTGGGGTTGTAGCATTTCATAGTGCTTAAGAGTAGAAAGTAGGGCTTGGCATGGTGGCACATGCCTTTAATGCCAGCACTCGGGAGGCAGAGGTAGGAGGATCACCGTGGGTTTGAGGCCACCCTGAGAGAGAACACATACTGAATTTCCAGGTCAGCCTGGCCTACAGCAAGACCCTACCTCAAAAAAAAAAAAAAAAAAAAAAAAAAAAAATCAAAAGCAGCCAGAAGGTCCATAGCTGCATCCTGGCTCTGCTTCTCATTTGTATGACCTTGGGTAGGCTATTTCCCCTCTTTGCAAAATGAGGATAATGGTAGTAATTTCCTCCGGAAACCATTGTGAGAAGGTGAACTAGTATTTGCAAAGTGCTTGACGTTTGTTAGACGTCCTACAGAAGCTGTGTGTGGTGGCTCATGTCTGTAAACTCAGCACTGGGGAGACTGAGGCAGAGGATCGCAAGTTTAAGAGTAGCCAGTGCTACTTAGGCTATCTCAAAAAAAAAAAAATCTGTCCCATGGATGTTGGGGTTCCAGGAAACCCCTCCCTGCCCACCTCGGGATACTCACATTGCACGTTGAGGATGACAGAGGCATTGGCTGACTGTCCACTCCGTGGGTCCTTCAGGGAGCAATTGAGCTCATGCTGGGCCCTCTGGGCAGTGACAGTAAACGTACTGGTGCCTCCAGAGAAGGCCTCCCCGCCCACACTCAGCAGTCTTGAGGTAGTAGTTTCCTGCAGCTGTCCATCCAGGTACCAGGCTAATCGAGGGATGCCAGAGCCCCCGGCCACCCGACAGGTGAAGGCATGGCGCTCATTCTCCCGAAGTGCCCTCTCAGCCAAGGTGTGACCATCAATTTGTGGTGCCAATTCCCCCCAACCTGGAACACAGCAGGTGGCCTCTGGGAGGAGCTGGGAAGGGTCTAGTTAGAGGGGCAACAGGCCAAGAGACAGGGCAGATGAATTCTCTCACCAAGGGCCTGGCTGAACCTAGGGTAGGGAGGTAGGTGAGGTAGGCACGCCTGGGGTGGGCAACAGAAGGGAGGATGCAGGCAAAGAGAGGAGAGCGGGGTCTCTGGCCCCCAAAGTGTGCTTGGCCAAGGGATGTGCGGGGGGTGTACCTGAACTCACGAGGGCTGGCAGGAGCAGCAGTGTGTGAGGGAGGGTAGTTGGGCCTGGAGGCAGCCCCATGGTGGCCAGGGCCTGGACCCAAGGCTGCTGAGAGAAGGAGGCAGCCTCGGTGTCAGCTGGGTGAGAGCAAGCGGCATTGAATTCCTTTAGGAATGTACACTCCAAACCCCGGAAGACCCATGCGTGAATGTAGACTGACCCACAGTGGCGAAGGCATGGCCACGATCCGCAACGCCTAAAGACACAGATCCATCCAGGGCGTACCTGGACACCCTGTGGGCGCAGAACCCCAGCATTGACAGTAGGTGAAAAATCACGCACTCGCAGATGCACAGAAGCTCCTGGCACCCATGCAGCTGCTTTGCACGCACGCACATACATGCACGGTGTGTACATACATACACATGCTCGGTCTCCAAGGGATCGCCCTTCTCCTGACCCGGTCCCCTCTCCCGCTGTCCCCTCCCATCGGCGTGCGCTCCTTTCCCAATCCGGGTTGCTCAGTGGACTAGGGCCGAGGAAGGGAGCATCACGTAGCCTGGGCAGGGGGTCGCCGAAGCTTCACACTCTGGCTCACCTCGCCCGCTCCTCAGCGCAGCCCGAGCAACTGCTCAGGTCTGATGAGCACCGCAGTCCGCTGCAAGGGCGGGGACGGTGCCAGGCACGGTCAATCGATGCCCGACCGCGCGCAGGTGCGCTCCAGCCCCCCCCCCCCCCCCCCCCGCCAGCCCTCCCTGCCCCCGCGGGCCCTGCCCGGCGAGTGTGGGCCGACGCTGAAGCAGGCGTAGAGGGCAGGGATCGGCAGCTTTATTGGGTTCGGCTCCCGTCTCCACCCGGCGGGCCCGCAGCCTCAGCGCCCGTTGCAGGGGCCGCGCAGCTGCCCCATCATGTCGGCCAGCATCCGGTTGCACAGCGCGGCGTAGGGGTTGAGCAGAACGAGCTGGCGCCGCGCGAACGGGCTGCCCAGCCGCGCCGCCCGCTCGAAGTCCCGGCGGGCGTCGTCGTCCCGGCCCTGCAGCCGCGCCAGGAGCCCGCGCTGCACGAAGCTCTGACGCGCCGCGAGACCCCGGCCGCCGCTCAGCGCCACGGCGCGCTCCAGGTCCTCCAGGGCGCCTGAGGACGGACGGACAGACAGACAGGCATCAGACCGACGGACGCCCCCATCCCGGGAACCTACGGTGGTCCCGGAGGCTCCGCCGCTGGGCGCTTAACTACCTGCCGTGGGGTTGTCATTCCCGTTACAGAGATGGAGACGGGAAGGGCTGAAGAGACTTGCGGGGACCGCCCAGTCACTTGGTGGCCAAGTTAGGATCAAAGTGCAGATTTCGCTTTTGTTCCTGGTATTTTTCTACCATCCACACACCAAAACATGAACGTTGATAGGACGTTAGCCACTGCATTAGTGCCAACTGTCCTTGCAAGTGAGGGCAGTTGATGTGAAAGGCCCAAGAAGTCAGGCGTCTAGAAATACTATCACACTCTGCATACCTCAAACTCCAGGCCCTACTCTCTGCCAGGAAGTAGGGGAAAGGTCACCCTAATTATTGCTTCAGAGCCTGCTCTCAGTATAAAACTAGATGAAAGGGAGTAAGACAGGCCCTTGAGGACAGGAAGTGAGTGAATAAACCACTTATCTGGCTTCTATAAACTGCTCGCACCATAAGCCCTAGTAACCTGTCTTAACTACACTTTGTCACCCCCACCCAGGAGCCTGCGCAAATGCTGATCACCAAGGTTATAGGAAACTGATTGGTCCACAGAGCGCGGGCTTGGGAACTTAAAATGATTAGCCTAGAAACTATAGAGTGGCACAAACGGACTAGCCTGCACTGCTCGGGCTCCTGATGCTAAGAAATGATTGGTTTTAATGCACAGCCTTTGTTAGAAACCATATAAAAGCTGTCCCGTTCCTGCATACGGGGCTCTGCAGTCCTGTACCCCTGTGTGGTGTACCACTGTGGGCCCCAGCGCGCTTGGAATAAAAATCCTCTTGCTGTTTGCATCAAGACCGTTTCTTGTGAGTGATTCAGGGTGTTGCCATACCCGAGTAGAGCGTGGGGTCCTCGCCTTGAGGGTCTTACACTTGGGGGCTCAACCGGGATCTGCGACCACCCCTCACGCCCGAGAACTGACTTGGAGGTGAAGGGATCCCCTCTGGAGTGAGTGTGTACCGGCCTGTGTCTCTGTTCTGAGTTTCTGTTTTCTGAAACGCACGCTTTCGGTTTGCAGCCGTCCGGGACTGGAGGACTGTGATGGCAGAAGTGCTAGGAGGATCACAGGCTGCCACCCTGGGGGATGTGCCCTGGGAGGTGAGGAGAGCCAGGGACACCTGGTGATCTCCTACGGTCGGTCAGAGGACCAAGTTCTGTTGCTGAAGCGGAGGCTTCCCCCTCTGCCGCCGTCTGATTCTTTCGCCTGCTTGTGGAGGACGCGGCTGGGGTCTGGATCTGTTAGTCTCAGTTGTGTGCGTCTTTGTCCTTTGTGTCTTTGTCTACAGTTTTGTCATGTGACAGACGGTGACGACTCCCCTTAGCTTGACTCTTGACCATTGGACTGAAGTTAAATCTAGGGCTCATAATTTGTCAGTTGAGATTAAGAAGAGACCCTGGCAGACCTTTTGTGCCTCTGAGTGGCCGATTTACGAGGTCAGGTGGCCATCAGAAGGAACTTTTAATTATGAGACTATTCTGACTGTTAAAGACATTATTTTTCAGAATGGACCAGGCTCTCATCCTGATCAAGAGCCTTATATCCTCACATGGAAAGATTTGGTGAACAACCCCTCCACCCCCCCGCCATGGGTTAAACCGTGGTTGAACAGACCAAGGAAGCCAAGCTCCCAAGTCCTGGCCCTTGAAAATGAAAGAAAACCCTCACCTGAGAAAGTCAGACTTCCTCCTCGTATCTATCCCAAGATTGAGGAGCCCCTAGCTTGGCCGGAACCTTAGCCGGCCCCTCCTCCTCCTTGCCCAGCCTCAGATGCTGAGGGAGGGCCCTCCACCCCTCCCAAACCTCCGGCTATGGGAGGACCAGCTGCAAGAACGCGGAGCCGGAGAGCCGCCACTCTGGAAGGAGCAGACGGGATTATAATGTTGCCACTATGCGCATCAGGTCCTCCGGTGTCGGGGAGCCAAGTACAGCCCCTCCAGTATTGGCCTTTTTCCTCTGCAGATCTTTATAACTGGAAAGCTAACCACCCCCCTTTTTCAGAAGACCCCCAACGCCTTACAGGGTTGTTGGAGTCTCTTATGTTTTCTCAGCAGCCTACTTGGGATGATTGCCAATAGCTGTTGCAGAAGCGCCACAACCGAGGAGTGGGAGAGAATTCTGATAGAGGCCAGAAAGAATGTTCTGGGGCCGACGGGCGACCCATGCAGTTGCAGCATGAGATAAATATGGGATTCCCTCTGACTCGCCCTGCCTGGGACTACAACATGGCTGAAGGTGCTGGCAGATAAAACCAGAAGAGACACCAAGCCCACTGCTGAAGCCTCAGCCCCAATTCTTGCAGGGGCACTGATGAAATGGACAGGGTGGGTGAGTGCTCTCCCAGAGGGACTGGGAAACATCGGCCCATGCGTCCTTGCCTCCATGTTTTTGAGGGCTGACAGGTTTCTCTTTCTTCTCCTGTGTCTCAGGTTCATGAATTAAGAGCTATTTTAAAAGTTAAGGAAATTAGCTCTCCCAGAGGGAGGCAAGCTCCTTTTGGGAAGAAGTCGTCCAGGTCATTTCTGGATTTTTGGGCATCCATGTGGACCCACATAGCTTATTCTGGCTAGGAAATGAAAAGTTCAGGAAGGAAATTTCCCCTCACTCCATTTAAGCAGCAAAACTACAAGCCAGTCTTGCAAGCGCTCCAAAGCAGCTTAAGTCAGAGTCAGATGGCAGACAGACAATGGCCCCTCTGCCCATGCAGGTGCCATGTCTCCGCCTCCTCTCCCAGTGACCCCCAGCGGGCCCACTCCTTCAGCAGCCTCCCAGTGGGCCGCCTTCTTCAGAGGCCTCCTGGCAGTCCTGGAGGCCCTTTCCCCTTCAGGTAATCAGAATCCTTGCCCCCCACCCCAAGAAATCGTCTTGGCCATTATCTCCCTGTGTACTAGACTGGACCCCTGGGGAATGCCGGGAGTAAGGCAGGGCTGATCTAAGATGATACAAGCCCCACCCAGCCGCAACAGTGCACCAAAAAGCGGCAAGGGGAAAAAAGTTATATTTAACTGCAGCCTATAAAGAACTAAAGTTTTTTTTTACATGATATCATGAATATAATTACTAAATTTATGTTCTAGGTCAACTTCAACTTTCATAGAGGAATATTAAAAACAACAGAATTCTTTCTAAAGTGGTAATTTAATAGGTATTTTAAAAAAAATTGTAATGTACTTAAAAGGAGGCAACAGACCTGACTTCTAAGCCAGCCTGCCTCAAGATAACAGTATTTGCCTTAGTTTAATGTCTTATTGGTATTAGTGACATAACATTGTCTTTAGACTACTCACTTGTTAATGAGTAATGAGATTAATTAATTTGGTGTAGTTTTTCATAATAGCCTTATAAGAAAGGTGGTTAATAATGGATAAAATAAGTTGACTAAAGGAACTGGGAAAATTTTTTTTTGCAATGTTGGGACATAAAATGTTCATTAAAAATGCCTTTTGAGGGCTGGAGAGATGACTTAGCAGTTAAGCGCTTGCCTGTGAAGCCTAAGGACCCTGGTTTGAGGCTCGGTTCCCCAGGTCCCACGTTAGCCAGATGCACAAGGGGGCGCACGCGTCTGGAGTTCATTTGCAGAGGCTGGAAGCCCTGGCGCGCCCATTCTCTCTCTCTCCCTCTATCTGTCTTTCTCTCTGTGTCTGTCGCTCTCAAATAAATAAATAAAAAATTAAAAAAGAAAATGCCTTTTGAGGGCTGGAGAGATGGCTTAGCGGTTAAGCACTTGCCTGTGAAGCCTAAGTACCTCAGTTCTAGGCTCGATTCCCCAGGACCCATGTTAGCCAGATGCACAAGGAGGCGCACGCGTCTGGAGTTCGTTTGCACTGGCTGGAAGCCCTGGCGCGCCCATTCTCTCTCTCTCTCTCTCTCTCTCTCTCTCTCTCTCTCTGCCTCTTTCTCTTTCTGTTTGTCCCTCACTCTCAAATAAATAAAAAATTTTTAAAAAATGCCTTTTGAGTAGTACTTAGATAAAAATGTTAAAGTAGGTAAGTAAAGATATGCGTATATAGGAAAGAATTTTCAGGCTAAACCTAAACACCATGCCTAAAGTTAAAGATTTTTCAACTGTTTACAGACTCTTAAGGATACTCTAAAAGTTTTATATAGGGACATAGTCTTTTTTTTTTTTTTTTAATATTTTTTTGTTCATTTTTTATTTATTTATTTGAGAGTGACAGACACAGGGAGAAAGACAGAGGGAGAGAGAGAGAATGGCGCGCCAGGGCCTCCAGCCACTGCAAACGAACTCCAGACACGTGTGCCCCCTTGTGCATCTGGCTATCGTGGGACCTGGGGAACCGAGCCTCGAACCCGGGTCCTTAGGCTTCACAGGCAAGCGCTTAACCGCTAAGCCATCTCTCCAGCCCGGGACATAGTCTTAATCTAAATTCATCTTATATTAGACACAGGTGATGCCTATACTAGGTGGGTCACAAAGTTATACGTACAGATGTAATTGGAGGTTTAACCAGGTTAAACATAGACAAGAGTCTATCACCTTGTGTTTTGCAAATGGGTGAATTTGCTATGTAAAAACAACTTCAGAATAGGGTAAGGAATGTCAGGATGTTTTATCTCTCGGCTCTGTAACTTTATTTTATCTTGCTTTCCAACATATGCTACTTAAATTCATGGAAAGCTGGACTCTGAAAAAAATGGATGAAACCCCCTTTTATCTCAGACCCCATGCAACTTTAAGCTGTGTGTCCCCCAGACTCTGACTAAAGACAAAATGGCCAATTGTCTGACAAAGTAAAAGGAGTACAACATATAACTGTGGTTCTCATTAGTTCTTCTCTTTTGAACACCTAAAGTCACATCTGTTAGATAAAGTTTCTCACTAGACAAAATGTTAAATAGGTAAACTGAATCAAGGTATTTGATCAGCTTACAAACTCCTTACATAAGACAAACATCGGGCTTATCTAATGTGTATATCAAGGTAAGGGCCCCTTCACTGAAACATTTAATTGGATTAAATCCAATGTTTACCTGATGCCAAGGTTTTAATCAGTGGAGAAACTGAGTCTTATGATAAGGCCTCACTCATTAACAGATCACTGATGCTAATTTGTTATGATTTAAGGGTTATAAAACTGGCTTTAGGGCTGGAGAGATGGCTTAGTGGTTAAGCGCTTGCCTGTGAAGCCTAAGGACCTCGGTTTGAGGCTCGGTTCCCCAGGTCCCACGTTAGCCAGATGCACAAGGGGGCGCACGCGTCTGGAGTTCGTTTGCAGAGGCTGGAAGCCCTGGTGCGCCCACTCTCTCTCTCTCCCTCTATCTGTCTTTCTCTCTATGTCTGTCGCTCTCAAATAAATAAATAAATAAATAAATTTTAAAAAAATATTAAAAAAAAAGAATCCCAGGAGTGCTCTCTCTTATTCTTAAAACAAAACAAAACAAAACAAAACAAAAACTAGCTTTAAGACTTGCTCAGTAAAATAAGATAGATTCCTCTTTTCATCATGGTTTTAACTATTCTTAAGATAAAGGTTCACATAGAAGTGATTAATTTCCAAAGGTGAAGTACTCATGCCTAAAGACGTTGTGACTTTATTAAATGGTCATAACTAGGTTTAATCACTTAGGTTTAAGTGATTTAATTTAAGTAATAACCTTCATCTTCCTAGGATATGTTGGGACAGCGTGCTTAAGCTTTATCAAATTTAAGTCATGGGTAAAACATAAAATTGTTTTATGTTAATAAAAATTTCTGTGGTACATAAAATCAATAGCTATCAAGTTTAAGCCAAAATCATGGGTTGTCAAATAATGTTTTTTTTTTTCTTTCAAAAAGATTTATCAAGGGTTATATTAGAATTTAGATAGCTATTTTGGTTTAAAATTTTTTTTTATAAGTTCTGTGGTTCTGTTTCCAATGTTCTCTGGGAAATTTGTACCAACACATGTATCTGAACTAATCAAAGATGTTTTCAAACACAGGTGCTAAGACTTAATACTGCCTTACTTGTCCTTTTCTGACAATTTCTAGGTTAAATAAATTAGTCTGTAAATCAATTGGTACTGTTTTCAAGACTGGTAGCAGGTTCTGCCTATATTTATAAATATTAGCTATTTAAAATATGAGATGTATCTACTTTCTATACCTCATATATAAGGCTTATGCTGCCATAGTACAACCAAAATTTTAAAGATAGGACAAAATAATTTTAAAAATCCTTGTGCCATTCTTTAAGTCTATTTCAGTAATCAAATGTGCTCTATATGTACATATATCCAGGCTGATGTAACTTCCTTTCTGAGTGTGTTAATTACCTACGTAGAAGCCAAAAGCCAATTGGAATCATCGGAGCAAGAGGCGCCAATATTTTGGCCTGTGCTCCCAGGTCATGAGGCCACTGGAAATGATGGGACACTTCTATACGGGGCCCCTGGTAAGTCACCTGTCTTCTTGAGCAGGGAGGATATGGAGACCCAGAAAAAATTGGTGTATAGTCTGAAACAAGAGAGTCACAATTGAGAAACAATCAGTCCTCCTGACTTCCCAAAGAAGGGAAAACTACTTGGCCAGCATGGTCCTGACTCATCCTGACAGAAGACACCAGTAAGTTATGGGGCTACTCCTGGGTCCCTAAAGTCTCTTTGGAGAGCCATTAATGACCTCCAAAATTAACCCTTAATTAAATTTGGCTATCTGCATGGTCTAAAACACTCAGAGAGAAATGTATAGCCAAAGATAATACACTGATCTATAATCAGACCTCAGATAACCAATATCTAGTGCCAGGATATAACAGGTGATGGGCATGCAATACTGGGTTAACTCCCTGTGTGTTTTTTTTTTTTTAATTTTTATTTATTTATTTATTTGAGAATGACAGACACAGAGAGAAAGACAGATAGAGGGAGAGAGAGAGAATGGGCGCGCCAGGGCTTCCAGCCTCTGCAAACGAACTCCAGATGCGTGCGCCCCCTTGTGCATCTGGCTAACGTGGGACCTGGGGAACCGAGCCTTGAACCGGGGTCCTTAGGCTTCACAGGCAAGCGCTTAACCGCTAGGCCATCTCTCCAGCCCTGTCCACCTGTTTTTAACCAATCCAAAAATTTCGGTATAATGATCCAGCTTGTCCCCCGAGTTTACTACCATCCTGAGGAAGTGGTCATTGATGAATATGACTGTCGACCTACCCGATCCAAAAGGGAGCCCATAACCCTTACCCTAGCAGTTATGCTTGGGTTAGGGATAATCGCTGGTGTAGGGACAGGGACCGCAGCCCTGGTCACAGGACCACAGCAATTAGAAAAAGGACTTGGTGAGTTACGTGCTGTCATAACTGAAGATCTCCAAGCCTTAGAGAAATCTGTTAGCAATCTAGAAGAATCCCTGACCTCCTTGTCTGAAGTGGTCCTACAAAACCAGAGGGGATTAGACCTACTGTTTCTAAAAGAAGGTGGGTTGTGTGCAGCCTTAAAAAAAATGTTCCTTTTATGTAGATCACTTGGGAGCTATCAGAGACTCCATGAGCAAGCTCAGAGAAAGGCTAGAGAAACGTCGAAGGGACAGGGAGGCTAACCAAGGATGGTTCGAGGGGTGGTTCAACATGAGGTTATAGGAAACTGATTGGTCCACGGACCGCAGGCTTGGGTAATTTAAAATGATTGGCCTAGAAACTATAGAGTGGCACAAACCGACTGGCCTGCACTGCTCGGGCTCCTGATGCTAAGAAACGATTGGTTTTAACGCACAGGCTTTGTTAGAAACCATATAAAAGCTGTCCCGTTCCTGCATTTGGGCTCTGCAGTCCTCTACCCCTGCGTGGTGTACGACTGTGGGCCCCAGCGCCCTTGGAATAAAAAATCCTCTTGCTGTTTGCATCAAGACCGTTTCTCGTGAGTGATTTGGGGTGTCGCCGTACCTGAGTAGAGCGTGGGGTTTTCGCCTTGAGGGTCTTACAGATGCTGCAGATGAGTTTGTAAGCACCTACTATGTGCTGACTGAATCGGAGCTAAAGACATCTCATTAGTTGCACAATTATTTCTTACTATTGAAGTGAGTTTCTCTCTCTCTCATTCGCTCTTTTTCTTCCCAAGGTATGGTCTCATTCTAGCCCAGGCTGTCCTGGAACTCACTCTGTAGTCTCAGGCTGGCCTCCAGTTCACAGTGATCTTCCTACCTCTTGAATGCCGGGATAAAATTTTTTTCTCTTTTCTATTGCATACTATCAAACCACTGCTGTCTCTCATTTCTTGGACTTAATGCCTTTTCTCATTCTTTGGTTACCTCCACATTTTTCATTATTCTGTATTTAATTTCCTTGGAGGGAGGGAAGTCAGAGAGCCAGAGTTGAACTCCACAGAAAGTACTTTGGTTGGGCCTCATAACCCTGAGCTCAGAACTGCAGGCAGACGCCTGGAGGCTTCCATGAGGTCCACCAGGTGCTTTCTTTGGGCTCAGCTTCAGTGCACATTCTCTCGTATCCTAAAGAGGCTGGCAGAAGATGGACATGGTGGCCTAAACCTTTATAATAAAAATCATGATAATAAGAGCCGGGCGTGGTGGTGCACACCTTTAATCCCAGCACTGGGGAGGCAGAGGTAGGAAGATCACCAAGAGTTTGAGGGCCCCCTGAGATGACATAGTGAATTCCAGGTCAGCCTGAGCTAGAGTGAGACTCTACCTCAAAAAACAAAAACAAACAAACAAAAAAAGTGCTTCTGACAGAGAGACCCTGGTATTAGGAAGAGCCAGGGATCATTACCACAAAACAACAAAAAGTCATGATAATATAATACAGGTTGGCAGACGTCTCCAGGAACTCAGCACCGTCCTGGAACAAGGCTGAACTTCCCTGTCTGCTGTCTTTATGATGTGGTTCAGGGAGGCCAGCAGAGCTGTGCCCCATCCCAGCCAGATTGCAGAGAAACATGAGGATTGCGGCGCTACTGCTGCTGTTTCCCTCAGCTGGACTACTGTGCAGGGATCTGAGCCTCAGAAGGTCCCCTCTGCAAGGCTGTGATTTCTGTCTGCAGGCTGTTGCCTGCATCCTAAGTCAGACAAGCCTGGAAAGGGACTCCACCTCCTAGGCAGAGGTGGCGGGGTCTCCACTGCTTCCAGGTTGGAGTCCAAACTCCCCAGCTGAAGTCCCAAGCACACCTCACCAACTAGCCCTATTTATCACCTATCTCCCCACCAGGCTTCTGTCATTGACACTTTCACTCCCGCCTGGTCTCTGGTCCCCAGTATGATCCCCTCAGTCCCATGATCCCCACTGCAGCCAGAGTATCTTGAATGCAGCAGATTGATCCAGTTACCCCTCCTCAGCTGAGACTCTTGACACCTCTAGTGTGTCACTATGTGGTCTTTGCCCACCTCTAAGCTCAGCACCCCATCCTTGCAATGTTGCCTGTTCTAGCCCACCTGGAAATTCAAATATCGCTGGCCCATGCATGCTTGCTAGGCTCCTAAAGACTATGCCACTCGCTAGCTCTTCCTCATTCTTCAAAGGCTTCCCTTTGGGCTGAAGAGATGGCTCAGTAGCTAAGGCACTTGCCAGCAAAGCCTAATGATTCAATTCCCCAGTATCCATGTAAAGCCAGATGCACAAGGTGGTATGTGTCTGGAGTTTGTTTGCTGTGGCTAGGGTCCCTAGGACGCTCATTCTCTGTCTCCTCTCTTTTTCTCTCAAGTAAATAATTAAAAATTTTTGTTTATTTTATTTGAGAGCTACAGACAGAGAAAGAGGCAGAATGAGAGGGGGGGGAGAGAGAGAGAATGGGCACGCCAGGGCCTTCAGCCACTGTAAACGAACTCCAGACACGTCTGCCCCCTTGGGCATCTGGCTGACATGGGTCCTGGGGAATCGGGCCTCGAACTGGGGTCCTTAGGCTTCACAGGCAAGCGCTTAACTGCTAAGCCATCTCTCCAGCCCCCATAAATAGTTTTTTAAAAGAAGCATCCCTTCAAGAACAGGTCCAGGGCTGGAGAGAAGGCTTAGCAGTTAAGACATTTGCCTGCAAGGCTAAAAGACCCAGGTTCAACTCCCTAGGACCCAAGTAAGCCAGATGCACAAGGTGGTGCAAGTGTCTGGAGTTTGTTTGCAGTGGGTAGATGCCCTGACATGCTTTTTCTTTCTATCTGCCTTTCTCTCTGAAATAAATAAGATAAAATTTAAAAAGAATAAGAATTTTTTTTTAAAAAAAGAACAGATCCAAGGCTTCCAACTCTCAAATTTGTCTGCTAATAACCTGTTGTATTTATGATACTGTGAACTTCCCCAGGAACAGTCTCATAAGAGGTTAGCTAAGAGCCCTACCACCTGATTTCTGATTCCAGCTCAGCCACCTCTACAGTGGAGGATAATCGGCAAGCTACTCAACTTCTGTATACTTTGGTTTCTTCATCTCTGGAATGGGATGCTAACAATATACACCTTTTAGGGTGCCGGTGAAGGCTATTACTACAGCCTGGATGTCAAGTGCTTAATGCCTACCTAGCACAGTAGCTAATAAATAAATGTTACTGAAAATACTGTATCTTTTAAAGGGCTATTAAAAAATATATATTTGTTTATTTGAGAGACACAGAATGGGAGAGCCAGGGTCTTCAGCCACTGCAAACAAACTCCAAATGCATGCGTCCCCTTGAGCAGCTGGCTTACGTGGGTCCTGGGGAATCAAACCAGGGTACTTTGGCTTTGCAAGCAAATGCCTTAACCACTAAGCCATCTCTCCAGCCATTTTCTTTCTTTTTTTTTTTTTTCTTTTTCTTTTGTTTTTGGTTTTTCGAGGTAGGGTTTCACTCTAGCCAGGCTGACCTGAAATTCACTATGTAGTTTTAGGGTGGCCTCTAACTCATGGCAATTCTCCTACCTCTACCTCCTGGGTGCTGGGATTAAAGGCATGTGCTACCACACCTGGCTTAATAGTGTTTTTTTTTTTTTTTTTTTTTTTAAATCAATATCCTCTGCTTCTAGCCCCATAGGCATTCATTAACTGTTTGTTAATGAACTTTCTCTTTTGACTTTCACAACTGCCCTGAAATGCTATTTCAGGCTTTCTAGGTAAGAACATCTGCTCCGGAGGGGTTTAGGTTTTCTTCCCTATGCTTTGGCCCCACAACCAACCATTTCTGCTCTCCAGAGACCCCTTCTACTGAGATCTCCCTTACCTGCCACATCCCCTTGGAGCCTCCGGGCCTGGGCCCGGTTGTTGTAAGCAGAGGCTCTCTCAGGCAGCACGTTGATGGCTTGGCCAAACCTCTCCAGGGCTGTGTGGAGGTCCCCAGCTTCCGCTGCCCTCACCCCCTGCAGCTCCAGGGCCTTGGATTGCTCCAACTGGGCTTGAGGGAAAACTTCATCTGTGCCAGGGAAGAAGCGAAGTGAAAATACATGCACAGAAGGGAATAGGGACAGCCACTTTGGACTATGGAATCATGCAGGCTAAGCCAGGACTGTGTATGGCCCACGGCAGGGGCAAGAATGTAGTGTTTGAGATCAAAGGTGAGGTCACAAGCTGGAAGCTAGCACTGCCTGAGGGTCCCAAGAAAGGGAACTCAGATGGCTCCCCATGGCCAAGAGAAGCCCAAACTTAATGTACTACAGTGCCGGTGATCAGGGTCACATGCACAATCCCTAAAGTAGCACAGCTTGCATTTGAACCTTGCCTTTCTGGATCTTTAGCCTGTTCTTGTTTTGCTTTATACAGTGTCTCTAATAAGACCACCATGACATTCCCAGATTGTGAAAATCACTCCAGATCTGTCCTTCAGCTTTGAAGCCTAAAGCTTAAAAAGTTCATGAAACAGGTGTCAGTCTTCTTCCCTAGGGGCCAATGAAAGGTGGTCTCCCTCTGTGAAGGTATCTCAGTGCCTGGTTTGTAATAGGGCTTAATAAATGCTAGCTCTGCTTGCCACTACCTCCCAGTCCCCTTGTCTGCTACCCCGCGCATGTGTGCCTGTATAACATCCCTATGTCAAAAGCCCGAGAATTCAAAAAACAAGCATCCAACAGTTAGGCATTAATCATAAGACTTAAGTGGCAAGTTCAGTGGTGTGGGTTGATGGGTTGAGATACACGCCCTGGCCTTCTCTTGTCAACCCCAGTCTATGCACTGATTGTAATCCGTCATAAGCTAGGAAGGTAGAACATGGGGTCCTCTGCTACTTTCAGGGCCGGAGAGCTGGCCTATGGAGAGAGCTGCTCCCGCGGTCAAACGCTTACCTTCGTCCTCTTCTTCCCTCTCTGCTTGCTTTCCCGGCTCTAACCCAACATCTCCAAATGGGGCATTGGGGTTAAAGATGGCCTGCAACACTGCCTGATCATTTGGAGTCCCCATGGTGTTCAGCTCCAAAGTCCCCAAAGGTGACTCAGGATATGAGGAAGATCAGGCAGAACCTCCCAGCAGGCAGCTGATGTGAAAGGAGGTTCTATGTGGTTCCACCCCCAAGTAGACAGAGGTGTGTCTTCCATTCCTGGCCTTCAGTGTTAGCTCAGCCCCCTTGGCCTGAGCTATAACTCTGACTTGTCAGTTTAACAGTATTTCTCAACTGAATCCACACTCCCACAGACAGTAAATCTAGTTTTAGCCTTAAGGTGGAATGGAGCAGAGAAGGGGCTGAAATGCTTTCATTTGATTGTAGCCTGTTTGGAATCCAGTACCTGTCCACCTTGGATTTAAAAAAAAAAAAAAAAAAAAAAAAGCTATGTAGACTTGCTGCTAGTCTTTAGTACTGCCTTTTTTTTTTTTTTTTTTTTTTTAAGGGTAAGGTCTCACTAGCCCAGACTGACCTGGAACTCACTCTATAGTCTCAGGCTGGCCTCCAAGTCATACCTACTGTCCTGTTTCTTCCTCCCTGAGTGCTGGGATTAACAGCATGTACCACGATGCCCTGCTTAATCCCAAGTACTTTTTTAACTTTTTGAGGTAGGGTCTCACTCTAGCCTGGGCTGACCTGGAATTCCCTATGTAGTCTCAGGGTGGCCTCGAACTCATGGCAACCTCCTACCTCTGCCTCCCAAGTGCTGGGATTAAAGGCCTGTGCCACCATGCCCAGCCCTACTACTTCATTCATTTATTTAGAGGAGAGAGAGAGAGAAAGAAAGAGAGAATGGGAACACTAGGGCCTCCAGCCATTGCAAACAAACTCCAGACGCAGGCGCCCCCTTGGGTCCGGGAGAGTCAAACCTGGATCCTTTGGCTTTGCAGGCAAATGCTTTAACCGCTAAGCCATCTCTCCAGCCCCTGCTACTTTAAAAAAGAGTGTGTAATAGATAATTGGTGTGCCAGGGCCTCAGCCACTGAAATTGCACTCCAGATACTTGTGCCCCCTACTGCACATGTGCAACCTTACACTTGTGTTACTTTTGTGCTTGTGACTTACGTGGGATTTAGAGAGATGGAACATGGGTCCTTAGGCTTTGCAGGCAAGTGCCTTTAATAGCTAAGCCGCCTCTCCAGTCCTGTCCCTAGTACTTTGACCCCTTCCTCATATCCAGGACCATCTGGGTCCTGAACACATCACTACTGAGTGAAAGTCCAGGCAAGGGAGACAGTGTGCTGTGGGACTAGAGGGTGGCCACAGGGAATGACAGTGATTCCATTTTTTTTTTTTTTCGAGGCAGGGTCTCTCTCTCTAGCTCAGCGCTGACCTGGAATTCACTCTGTAGCCTGAGGGTGGCCTCAAACCCGGTTTTAGTGATTCCATCTTGTTAAAAAAAAAAAAAAAAAAAGCCAGGTGTGGTGGATGGAAGCTGGGCGTAGTGGCGCATGCCTTTAATCCCAGCACTAGAGGCAGAGGTAGGAGAATCGCCACGAGTTCGAGGCCACCCTCAGGCTACAGAGTGAATTCCAAGTCAGCACTGAGCTACAGAGCAAGACCTCAAAAAACAAAACAAAATTACGTATTTGTGGAGGGACAGAGAGAATAAGTGTATGAATGAGAATGTTAGCACCATGGCCTCCAGCCACTGCAAACTCACTCCAGATGCACGTGCCACTCTGTGTATCTGTATTTATGTGGGTACTGGGGATCTGAACCTGGGCCAGTAGGCTTTTGCAAATAAGCACTTTTTAAAATTTTTTTTTGTTGTTTATTTATTTATTTATTTATTTGAGAGTGACAGACAGAGAGAAAGACAGAGGGAGAGAGAGAGAATGGGAGAGCCAGGGCTTCCAGCCACTGCAAACGAACTCCAGACGCGTGCGCCCCCTTGTGCATCTGGCTAACGTGGGACCTGGGGAACCGAGCCTCGAACCGGGGTCCTTAGGCTTCACAGGCAAGCGCTTAACCGCTAAGCCATCTCTCCAGCCCAAATAAGCACTTTTTAAAGGGCGGTGGGATGTTCAAGATAGTGTCTTGCTGTAGCCCAGGTCGACATGGAATTCACTGTGTAGTCTCACGGTGGCGATGAACTCACAGCAATTCTCCTACCTTGGCCTCCTGACTGTTAGGATGAAAGGTATGTGCCACCACTGAGCCACCTCCCCAGCCCAGTGGTTCCAGCTTAAAGGAGGGACTGTGGAAGGGAAGAAGTAAAACCAGGTCATAGTAGCCCCCTTCCTTCACCCCCGTCAAGGCCAAAAGGAAGCTCAACCATGTGCAGCAATAAACTTGACATGTTTATTAATTAAACTATCACTTAAATAAAAAAAAGTGCATAGAAAATAAACATGTTTAAAAACTCCTTTTTTTTACAACTATGTACACTTTTTACTTTTACATTCAGTCTTTCGTAGAGAGCTTTCAGCATCATTATTTTTTGAACTATTAAAGTATTTTCCTTCATCCCTGTCACAGGGAGTTAACACTGATGGACTTTAGACACATTTTCCTTTTTTTTTTTTTTTCTTTTTCTCTAACCAGAAGCTTGGAAGAACACAAGGGAAAAAAAAAAAAGGAAAACAAAACAAAACAAAACAAAAAAAACCAAAAAGATCTGTTACACATGATATAGTTGTTGAGAAATGTCTTATTTCTAGAAAAAAAGCTTGTCATCTGTTGAGCTCTTGAAACAATTATTCAACTACCTGTATTTACTAAAGAGACTGTTAGAAGTTCAATGAAAGAAACACCACAAGTCTATTTCTTGGTTGAAAGACAGAACTAGAGTACCTCAGAACAAGATACCAGTAAAGCACAGAACACAATTTCCCCTAAATGCAGGTGGTAACCCCAACATTCATAACCAAAAGGAGAGAAACAAGGAATACAGGTACTGACTTGTCAACATTCATGGGCAGGAAAAATCCAGGTGACACCATTTCTGCACTGCACTCTGATCCTAGGAACGGGCTGTTTGCCTGTTGAACCTTGTGTTCAGGGCTCCCGTTTGGAACTCAGAGGAATGTGAGCCTGATGTTTTCCTGCCACTACTAGCAACTGTAACACAATCCTTATCTATAGTGTTAAGAGAATTAAAAGCCATGGACTGAGCTAGGCTTTGTTACATGGTGCATTACTATATTAGTTTCTATATATATCATATTTATATTTACTTGAAAACCCAAACAAACAAAAAAAGTTGCAAGTTTTCAGAGTGAGACAACTGGTATTCATGATTCGGCACAAAACTATCTGCTCAATAACCTTGTATTGCTTTAAAATGAAGGAAATGAAACAGAAAATTACACCCAGCCCTTTGCAATGACCCGCTTTTCCTTAAAAACAAAAGCAACTTGGTTTCTATGAAAAATAATCCCAAATCATAGTTAACATCTGACAAGGTTTTGACCTTTAGTATTTTCAGGTATTTGATTGAATGTCAGTCCTTTAGAAAGATACATTCATTAATTTTTTTTGTTTTTATGTTGCATTTTTAATTTTTTTTTAAAATTTTTCTTTTTTTTTTAATCAAGATTGCTGCATGGTGCTCACTGGGTTGGCCGGGGTTTGACAAAGGTGAACAGGATAGGATGGTGGGCTGGGTCCTGGCAGAGGAGTTGAAAACAAGAGCTGCCAGGGCTTCCCTCTTAATTGTTATCAGTCTAAGAAGAGACGAGGGATTGTGCTGGACACGGTGGGCAGCAATGGAGGGAGCCCAGGGACCAGGTTCCGGCCTAAATGTCAGCGCCATGCAGCTAATTCTGGTTATACAGTTGTGACTGGCCACCAGGAAATGCAGCCACAACAGGTTCTAGCAGCAAAGCGGTAAGTGAGCTGGCTCTCACCGAGAACTGACAAGGTTTGCAGCTGTCACTCCTTGGGATTTGGGATGCCCCTTGGGGGATTCTTGGGAATGACCCACCATAATTCCTCAGCCTGCACTTTTGTGCAGAGTTCTCTTGATCACTTTCAAAATGAAGTCAGACATGTTTTGGAGACAGCTACGCCATTTTTTGCCTTCTTTCCATTTTGCAGGGAGACCCTGACTTATCCCCCAAGTTGCTGGCAGGTATGCTGAATTTTGGCAATGGACTCAAGTCTGAGCTGAAAGGGGGGGTTTCTCATTTCTATGGTTAACAGTTAGGGTGGAAAGGCAAGGCAAACCATCTGCAGCTGGCAGGAGAAGGAAAGGTGGGATCCTCCCCTGTCCTCAGGGTTTGGGGTTATAGAAAGAGGTTGAGGAGGGGGCTCACAGTACAGCATGGCCTAGCAGGGCAGTAACTAGGTCTATTCAGCTGAGTTTCCCCCACCCTCTGACTGGCCTTTGGGTCTCTCTCAAGGTGAATTCGTGACCCATCAGTGCATTAATCATTTCAGTAACAAATGCAGCTTAAGTTTTTTTTTTTTCATAAAAAAAATAGGAATACAAGGATTTACAAAAAAACCTCACACAGTGCAATAAGAAAGGAAACCAGACACTAGTGGAACCCCTTGGGCCACTGCATCTTGTTCATGGGCAAAAGGAGAATGGGAGGTGAGGTCTGGGTAGAGTGCTTTCCCCAGTCCCCTGCTGGCACTTCTCCATGATGACGAGGAAGTCTCTGCCATTCTGGCCACAGTGCTGGGCTCCCTGCATGACAGTGGAAACAGTGACAATGTTCCAGCAAAGCCACCAGACAAAGTTCTTAAGGTCACAGAAGAAAAGGGAGCCCAAGATGGAAGGCATAGCAGAGCCATGAGTCCTGGGGCAGAGAGTGCTGGGCTGTGTTGTATTGCTTTGCTAGACTTCCAAAGGAATGGGCTTGTGTGGCGAGAGAAGGGCGCCCGACCCTCTACTTGGACTACACTACTCTGAAACCTCGTGGCCGGCGCAGAGATCTGCTTGATCGTGAGTGGTCAGACTGTGCTTCAGTTTCGAGAGGCTGCCCTCGAAGAGGGCACGAGGTGGTCAGTGGGTTCTCTGCAGGTATGAGGACTTGGTGGGCAGAGGGAAAGGAAAGGAAGGGACCTATGAGGCAGATGGTGATGGAAACTGTCAAGTTACCACTGAACTTGTTGCTAACTGTGAAGAGGAAGGCAAGGGAACATAAGAGTGCCACGGCTCACTGCTCTGGAACGAGTTCCAGAGGGAAAGGGCCCGTGCGGAAAAGAGAAGAAACTGGCGTGTCAAGGTGCTACTGTAGCCTTTTGTGGAGCTTCCATGGGGAAGGAGCCAGGTGATCTTCCTTCTCCATTACTGTAAAGGGCAGACCCAGGAAACATCTATGTCAACAGGGCACAAACAAGCTACATAGGAAACAACAAAAAGTACACCTTTCAGGGGGAAATTGGGCAGGAAAAAAACCAGACTTTGTGTGAACAGCTGAATATTTTCTCTAACTTCATCCTATGAAAATAAAAAATTATTAAAAACCGATCTTCTTTTAAATTAGGATAATACCGCAGTTTAAAAAATAGCCTTGTCATAAGTGCTTCTCCCTATGAAGTGCTTCTCATAGAAAAATATACAAAATATATTTACATTTATAAAACCTTAAATAGTAAACTGTAAACAGAACAGAGTAAAATCCAATGACTTAATATAACAGGCTCAAGACACTGTCTCGGGGGAAGAAAGAAACATCTGATGCTGTTTGACCGCGTCCTAAGGAGTCACCTGGGCAGTAGTGTCATTTCATCTGCTTCAGCCGTGGATTGCGCATAGGTGGCAGAGGTCCCTCAACACAAGTGGTCTAGTCTCCCAGTTTTGGGCCTTGAAATCTGATTAGTGTTCTGCCTTCAACTGGACACTGACCATTTAAAAATTACATCTTCCTATGCCTTAACAAAGGGAAAATAAAGTAACCATGTCTTAGGAATGGGGTCCAAGGGTTATTCTGGTTGTTGTATGACTCAAGTCCTACTTAAACAATTTTTAGGCGCTTCTAAAAATAATCATGCTACATCTATTTCTTTAAAACTCTCAACAGAGCTTTATGGAATCTCCAAATTCTGTCTGGTTATGGCCAATGGCTCCTGACCACTTCCCCACCTGGAGTACTTACAGGTTCAGGGGACTTTTTATAGGCACATCCTATGACCAATAGGGAGTGTCCTTGAGTGGAGAAGCAAGCTCCCCTACCACCCAGAAAGAAAAATGGGAAAGCAGTGGGATGCAGGACAAGGGAAAGGAAAAAGAGGGAAACCGCTCCTATTATCAAGAAAGGTAACTGGCTGCAATAAGGCTCACAGGGTAACACTCCCACTTACAGCCATAGGCTCAATGTTTGGTAATTAATTGGCACAATCCCCAAGACAGCCTTTCGACACAGAGGTGCTAGGAAACCTGTTGCCCAACTGGAAGTGAACTCTTAAGTGGGAGGATAGTAGGGGAAAATCACCAGACCTCTGTTTGTTCAACAGATGCCATAGGTGAGGCCTGGCTGGCAAACTAGCCAAGTATCCAACTAGCCCATATCTAGGGTCTTCTCTGACCCCTCATTTTTAGGGCTTGGGAGAGGACTGAGGTGAGGATGACAACTGCTCTCTGAGGACATGCTCAGGCCCTATCTCCCAATGTAAGCAACCTCCTTCCAGACAAATCTCCCAGGAACCCATTTTCCATGTTTTAACAACACTCAGAGAGGCCCAGGAGAAAGCCAATCATGGGTTTTTTCTTTAGACTTGTCTCTCTCCGACTACGATCACATGTATGATATGAATGTGGGACACTAGGGTGCTAAGCCATCACAGAGGACCCTCAACTGCCTGCTCAATGCTGGAGCTCTAGCTGCTGGGAGGTCTTCAGCACTGCTTTGGCTAGTCCTAGGTCCTGGTACTTCAACACAGGGGAAGATGAGCAGCTTTAGTTCAGGAACTTCCGGCATTTCTTGGCGCCACAGTTACAAGGCAGCTTGTTGCTGGCGTCCTCAATGGGAAACTTATAGTCATAGGTGAGTTCCTCTCCTCGGTAGATCTTGCGCATGGCAAAGATGACAATGTGCTTCTGCCCATCAATGTTGATGACCCGAGAGTAGCAGTTGGGCTCACACGAGTGATTGATGAAGCGTGCAGCATTGCCATGCATGGTAGCATCTACTACCTCTGAGTCATCAATTCGGAACATGTAGCAACCAATACCCTATGTATGCAGGAAAACAGGATTTATTTATACATTTACTTATGCTGGACATTAATTCCTAAGTCTTACATATGGTAAGTAGGCAAGCATTCTATCAGTCAGCTACGTTTACAGTCTGGAACATCTTACCTTGCTTTTTAAATTTTTTTATTTTTTGGTCTTCAAGGTAGGGTTTCACTCTAGCTCAGGTTGACCTGGAATGCACTTTGCCTCCCAAGATCCACTTATCTCTGGGATTAAAGGCATGCACCACCATGCCTGGCTGTTTTTTTTTTTTTTTTTTTTTTTTTTTTTTTTTTTTTTAGGTAGGATCTCACTTTATCCCAGGCTGACCTGGAACTCACTTTGTAGTCCCAAGCTGGCCTTGAACTCAGTGACCCTCCTATCTTTGTGTGCTGAGTGCTGGAATTAAAGGCATGTGGCACCATGCCTGGATGAACTTGATTTTTTTTTTTTTCAAGGTAGGGTTTTGCTCTAAGCCAGGCTGAGCTGGAATTTATGTATCTCATGGTAGCCTTGAACTTGAATCCTCCCACCTCTGCCTCCCAAGTGCTAGGATTAAAGGTGTGTGCCACCATGCCTGGCTTTGATATATTTTTCAAAATTAATCTTTGTATGTGTATGTTTGTGTAGACCATGGTGTGCATGTGAAGACTAAGGATAACCTTGGGTGTTGGTCCTGGCCTTCTACCTTGTTTGAGGCAGGCTCTCTCTCGTTCATCACTGCATACACCAGGATAGCTGGCCATAAATTTCTGGTCATCCTCCTCTGCCTCCTGTCTCCCTGTAGGTGTGCTGTGACTGAAGATACTTGTGCAATTTCGTCTGGCTTTACCTGGATGCTGAGGGTCTGAACTCAGGTTACCAAGCTTGCATGGCAAGTGTTTTACCCTCTGAGCATCTCTCTAGCTCCTGAACTTGTTACTTTATAGCTTCTTCCTGGTATTACTTACAGCCTTGGGCAACCCAACTTTCTATCTTTTCAAATGCCTATCTAATATCTAATATGCCTCCAGGAAGAGTTCTTAGATTATAGGCACAAGTCTAGAGAGATTGTTAATGTCTCCATAGAAAAAAGCCTAAAACATGTATAGTCATGTACTTTTGATTCTGGTATCCATCCAGACAAATCTTCAGAGTATCCTTGTTCAGATTTGGAACTTTTACAGGGTCTATCACACATTTTAGAAATGTAAAATGTGTCGGGCATGGTGGCAGACATCTTTAATTCCAGCACTCTGGAGGCAGAGGGAGGAGGATCACCCTGAGACTACATAGTGAATTTCAGGTCAGCCTGGGCTAGAGTGAGGCCCTACCTCAAAAAAATGAAACAAAACAAAAAAGTAAAATGTTTTTGAAAAGGCTTTATGTCTTTATACTACACACACACACACACACATATATACATATGCACACGCAAAAGCATTTGAACTGATAGTATACACTATTTATTTTGGGATCTAAGGATCAAGCTGATAGTTGATTATCCTACAGTAAAACAAAATAATTGGGAAAGTGACAAGTAGTACTCACTTTACTGTCATAGTACTTTTCCCGCTTGTCAGTCTGGATGGATCGAATAACGTTGCCGGCATACTCAATCACCATTTCACCTGCATCGATGTTTCTCTTACAGAAAAGACCTCGACCATGGATGGGAGACCTGGGTCAGAGAGATAGAAAAGGTCAGATACACATTATCAATTTAACGTGATTGTGTGAATACATGAATAAAGTGACAAATTCTCTAAGTCTGTTTCCCAGTTGGGATAGAAGATACTCAAGGGAGGAAAAGTAGAATCTAGACCCACTTCATTTGTATATATTAATTGTGCTGATAATTTGCTGAAGAGTAATGATTTTTCCTTTCTGAAGCCAAACAGAAGCAACAGTATTCTAATGTACACTGTGTTAAATTCCTTATTTGCACAGAGCTGTAGGAGTATGGAGTGTCAAGGTTCAATAAATACATCCATAACTGAGGAGGGAGGGAGGTCACTCTAGTATTTGGTTCACTTCATTTTTATTTATTTATTTATTTTTTTGTTGGAGGGGGGTATCGAGGTAGGGACTTGCTCTAGCCCAGGTTGATCTGGAATTCACTATGTAGTCTCAGTGTGGCCTCGAACTCACAGCGATTCTCCTGCCTCTGCCTCCCGAGTGCTGGGATCAAAGGCGAGCACCACCTTGCCCAGCCTGTGGAATTCTTTCTAACAGCATGGCCATACCTGTAGACACCAACCGCCTCCTTAGAAGTCTTCTTTAGGTGCCGGAAACGCATGGGCATTGGCAGATCCATGCTAGTCGCCCTTCTAGGACACAAGGTGTATCATTAATGAACTCACTTCAGAATTTGTTCTGAAGATGTTTCTTCTAGAGAATGAGTGCCTCAATCTTCCTGTCTGTGCTGGGATTAGAAGCATGAGCCATGTCCAGCTTTGCTTTCTTTCTTCCTTTTTTTGAGGCAAGCCCAACAGATTGGTCCCCCCCCCCCCCCACTTTTTTCCCATGAGACAGCAGAGAAAGAATTGGTGTGCCAGGGCCTCCACCCACTGTTATTGAACTCCAGATGCATGTGCCACCTTTCGCTTGTATCACCTTGTGCATCTGACTTACATGGGATCTGGAGAGAAGAACATGGGTCCTTAGGCTTTGTAGGCAGGTACCTTAACTGTTAAGCTATTTCTTCCAGCCCTTTGTTGCCTTTTTAAAAATTAATTAATTTATTTGCAAGCAGAGAGAGGGAGGGAGAGAAGAGAGGCAGACAGAGAGAAAATGGGCATGCAAGGGCCTCTAGCCACTGCAAACAAACTCCAGATACATGTGCCTTTTGCCCATCTGGCTTGTGTGGGTCCTGGAGAATTGAACCTGGGTCCTTTGGCTTCGCAAGCAAACTCCTTAACTGCTAAGCCATCCCTACAGCCCCCTTTGTTGTCTTTTGAGATAGGGCCTATATAGCCCAGGCTGGCCTCAAACTCAAGGCAATCCTTCTTGCCTCAGTCTCCCAAGTGTGTGCATCACCACACATAGTTGGCTTCATTTTTAATATATACAGTATCTTCTGACAACAATGGTGGTACATGAACAGCTGGAGCATAGATTGTTGTTAGAAAACATGCATCTTAAATTGTTTGAATTTCTTCTAACTTACTCTTCTTTGTACCAGCCTAGTACTTTAATGCAAAGTATGTTTTAGTCTTAAATGTTATCCAGGAAACTACCAGTAGAACTATACAGAGCCCTGAAGCACTGGGATAAAAGAGAGAAGTACATTTTTTCTTTCTTTCCTTCCTTTCCCTCTCTCTTTTTTGGTTTTTCGAGGTAGAGCCTTCCTCTAGCCCAGACAGACCTAGAATTCACTATGTGTCAAGTTGGCCTCAAACTTGCAGTGATCCTATCTCTGTCTCCCAAGTGCTAGGATTAAAGGTGTACAGCACCACGCTCAGGGTTTTTTTTTTTTTTTTTTAAGATGGTCTTATATAACCTAGGCTTGCTTAGAATTCTTGTCTCCACCTCCAGGTGCTGGGATTACAGTCATGCACTACCATGCCCAGCTGAAATAAATTAGTTCTTTCATTTTTTTTTTTTTTGAAGGACAAATTAAGAAAGATTTATTTTAAGAAAATAAAGCAGAAAAGCTCCCAGTTGGAAGGTGCCTCAAGGCAGGTGAATTAGAGGCTTTCTCACATTCTTCCCACAAGGACTTACCGAGCAGACTTCAGCTGTACCTCTTCCTCTTCCTCATCATTGGGATTGTATTCAGGAGGCTGTCGATGTTTAGAAGCTAGGAAGTTAAACATGTCAAATGCTGACTTCCTGGAGCCAAAAGATTAAGGTTTATAATTAGAGAAATGCTTCTTCAGAGCAATATGTAAGACAATGTCATTAACACTGGAAATCTCAAACAGTATGCTGGGAAAACAACTCTGCCAACAGATGATCAAGTCAACACAAAGGAATGGAACTTGCCTCAAGTGGACTTCAGCCCTGGCTGAGCCGTGAGGGTTCAAGGGGGGTTCATTGGCCTCCTCGGGTTTGTGGAAACGGAATTTGTAATTCCGACAGTGCTTGGCACCAGATAGCTGCTCAATCAGGAACACAACAGCATCATGGAGAATTCCTAGCATCCTCAAACCATTAACACCTGTTGGATCAAATAGCAGGTGGTAAGGAATGAAAACAGGAAGTTGTGTAGAACTAACAAAATACCCATGCCAGAGTACCTGCCAGAGCCTACTCAAGTCAGTGCTATTAATGGTGACCTACACATTTAGCATTAGAGAGCCAGTGCTGGTGTGGTGTGCACCTATCAGCATGGAAAAACATTCACCCAGGCTGGAGAGACGGCTTAGTGGTTAAGCGCTTGCCTGTGAAGCCTAAGGACCCCGGTTCGAGGCTCGATTCCCCAGGACCCACATTAGCCAGATGCACAAGGGGGCGCATGTGTCTGGAGTTCGTTTGCAGTGGCTGGAAGCCCTTGTGCGCCCATTCTCTCTGTCTACCTGTCTATTTCTGTATCTCTCTCAAATAAATAAATAAAAATAATTTTTTTTTAAAAAAAGAAAAACATTCACCATAGATTTCCAAGTGAAAAAGCAAAACAAAAACACAGCACCAAGCTGGGTGTGGTGGTACACGTCGTTAATCCCAGCACTCGGGAGGCAAAAGTAGGAGGAGTGCCATGAGTTGGAGGCTACCTTGAGATTACATAGTGAATTCCAGGTCAGCCTGAGTTAGGAGGCTACCTCCAAAAACGAAAGCCAAAAAACAAACAAAAAAACAACCAAGGTACCAAAGGATAGCTTGTTTCCTATGTGCTGTATATACACAGAAATGCCATAGTTGTTTTCATTTCATGTTCATAATAACTACCTATGGTGGGAATCACCAGCTTTTTGTTTTCTTTTTGTGGGGCTGAACTCAAGGTTTTGTGCATGCCGGGCAAACTAACACTCTTGCCACCTGCAGCTCATTGATAGCTTCCTTTTAGGGAGTGTAAACCTAGTCTTAGAATTTCATATCCTCAAGGTGTATAACCAGTATGTTTTGATTTGAACACAATATTTCAATTAACATATTATTTATTGGGCTAGGGAGAGTAAAGGTAGTTGCCTGCAAAATCTGATGGCCCAAGTTCAGTACCCACATAAAGCCACATCCATAAAGTAGCACATGTGTCTGGAATTTGTTTGCAGTACAAGAGGCCTTCACATGCCAACACTCTTTCCCTCTTGTAAATAAGTAAAAATATTTAAAAAAAAAAATAGGGGGCTGGAGAGATGGCTTAGCGGTTAAGCGCTTGCCTGAGAAGCCTAAGGACCCCGGTTCGAGGCTCAGTTCCCCAGGTCCCACGTTAGCCAGATGCACAAGGGGGCGCACGCGTCTGGAGTTCTTTTGCAGAGGCTGGAAGCCCTGGCACGCCCATTCTCTCTCCCTCCCTCCATCTGTCTTTCTCTCTGTGTCTGTCGCTCTCAAATAAATAAATAAAAATTAAAAAAAAAAAATAAGGCTGAAGAGATAGCTGAGAAGTTAAGGTGCTTGCCTACAAAGGCCTAGGACCTTGGTTTGATTACCCAGAACCCATGTAAGCCAGATGCACAAGGTGATGCATGCATCTAGAGCTCATTTGCAGCAGCTAGAGGCCCTGGTGTATTCATTTTCTCTCCCTCTCTCAAATAAGTAAAAATAAAATATAAAAAAATTGGGTTAGGGTTAGCAGTAAGTCATTTTCCTGCAAAGCCAAAGGAACAAGTTTTGATTCGCAAGGACTCATGTAAGTCAGATGCACAAGGTAGTGCAAGCACCTGGAATTCATTACAGTGGCTGAAGGCCCGGGCATACCAATTCTTTCCCTCCCTTTCTGCTTTTCTCTCTCTCACATAAATAAAATAAAAACAAAACAAAAAAGTTGGGGCTAGAGAGAGCTTAGTGGTTAAGGTGCTTGCCTATAAAGCCTAAGGACCCATATTCAACTTCCCAGATCCCACATAAGCCAGACACATATGGTGATGCATGTTCAAGGGTGCACATGTGCAGAAGGTGGCACACACATCTGGAGTTCGGTTACAGTGGCTGGAGGCCCTGGTGTGATAACTCTCTCTCATTCATTAAAAAGAAATGGGCAGTTCGTTGGGCTTGCCTCAAAAAAAAGTTTAAAAAACAATTATTTCTTAGGGGCTTGTAGATACAGCTCAGTAGTACAGTACTTGTCCACCATGTTACAACCCTGGGTTCAATCCCTGGTACTGTAAAAAAAAAAAAAAATTCTGGTAGTTAGCAGATACAGAATAACAGTAACTACTGTAGACAAGGTATGTATTTAAAGAGTGTGCTTGTATTAGGACCACATATACAATTTCAACAGACATACAATTTATTTGTGGCACGTTTAGAAATCTGAAGAAATCTAAGTCAGCATATCACAGAGCTGTCAAGATAAGCAGCCAGCCCAAATGGACAACAACAGATGAATGGATGAAGAAAATGTGGGACATGTGCACAATGGAGCTTTATTCAGCTGTACACAGTATGCACAGTATGTCATGTATAGGAAAATGGGTGGGACTGGAGATTTTCTTTCTTTTTGTCTTTTCTTTCTTTCTTTCTTTTTTGTTTTTGGTATTTCAAGGTAGGGTCTCACTCTAGCCCAGGCTGACTTGGAATTCACTATGTAGTTTCAGGGTGGCCTCAAACTCGTGGCAATCCTCTTACCTCTGCCTCCCAAGTGCTAGTATTAAAAGCGTATGCCACCACACCTAGCATGGAGATCATTATGTTAAGTGACATAAGACAGACTCAGAAACACAAATACAAATACTACATGTTGATTTCATATACAGAATATACACATACACAAATACACACACAACTACACACACACACATAAGTGTGTATATATATACACACAAACACACAAAACAATACCATAAACTCACTAGGATGTCTACAATGAAACATGGGCAATACCAAGTACTGGCAAGGGTGTGAGAAAAATGGAAAGCTTCTACATTGCTGGGAATGTGAAATAGCACACTTTGAAGGGAAAAGGGCAATTTCCCCCCACAAGTCAGAATTACCACGTAATCCAACAATTAAAATAATGTATACTTGCACACGAATATTCACAGCATTTATTCAAATAGAAAGCAGAGAAAAATAGTCAGCTGATGGACAAGCAATGTGTGAATATTTACATCTAGAGTATTATTTCATAATAAAAAGGAATGAAGGATGTAGGCCAAAGAAATGGGGAATGGAGTACTAGTGTCATGTTGTGAAGGAAGGACCTTTAATGGGGCACCAGGGAGTGAACTGAAGACCTCCTGTATGTTAAGCATAAACTCTATCACAGCCACAGTCCCCCTCTGAGGAAGAAACCTTGAAACACAGGATGGGAAAGAGCCAGTCACAAATTATGATTTCATTAAGAAAGAAAGTGAGGGGCTGGAGAGATGGCTTAGCAGTTAAGTGCTTGCCTGTGAAGCCTAAGGACCCAGGTTTGAGGCTCAATTCCCCAGTACCCACGTTAGCCAGATGCACAAGGGGGCGCACGCGACTGCAGTTTGTTTGCAGTGGCCGGAGGTCCTGGTGCGCCCATTCTCTCTCTCTCTATCTGCCTCTTTCTGTTACTTTCAAATAAATAAATATAAATAAACAAACAACAACAACAAAAAGTAATTTACCCTGCTGAGCATGGTGGCACACACCTTTAAAAAAAAAGAAAGTGAATTTGAAAGAAGAGATATGGGGGGGGTTGGGAGAGAGGAAAAGGGTAGGGTTGGGAGGGGGTTTATGTTGTGGTATATTGACTATATTTATGGAAATGGTCAATAAAAAGTTGAAGGAAGGAAGGAAGGAAGAGCAGACGGATGAGAGAGAAAGAAACAGCTGGCTATGGTGGTGCACGCCTTTAACCCCAGCAATTAGGAGAAAGAGGTAGGGATGGCTGTGGATTTGAGGCAAGCCTGGGACTACAGTGAGTGCTAGGTGAGTCTGGCCTAGAGTGAGACCCAACCTTGAGAAAAGAAAGAAAGAAAGAAAGACAGACAGACAGACATAGAAGGGGAAGGGAGGGAGGAAGAAACAAAGAAAAAAAACTGCCAGGAGTAGGAATAGGGAATGATTGATAATGAGTAGGGGTGTCTCTTACAAAGCTGTAATGACTGCACAACTCTGATACCAATCCACTGAATTATATGTAATAAATGGGTGAATTTCCCAAGGCTGTGAAAAGTTATTTTAACTATAAGGTGCTTCTTATTCTTCTTCTTTTAAAGAGTAAATGCTGTGGCTTACACTAACAACCCGCCAGAATATTCTGAGGCAGTAGTCAATCAATAGCTCCAACCATTACCTGCAAACGAGAGCTGCTTCAGACGGGCATTTGATCGGGCTTCCTGGACTTTATCTGTCAATGACTTCCAGGCATCTGAAAGGAAAGGAAAGAAAGCTATAAGCTGGAAAATATTCAAGCTGACATCTCTTACTACCAGTAGTATGCACAGGCATTGGTGATCAAAATACCTACAGTATGACGGCCAGTTGTAGTTGGACATGCATTTAATCCCAGCACAGGTAAGACACAGAGATAAGAGGTGAGGTTTGAGGCCAGAGGGAGTTCCAGGTCAACCTAGGCTAGACTGAGACCCTTCCTTGGGGAAACAAAAAGGAAAAAAGAAAATCCTATATCATGAACATTTGAGGTCAATGTTCTGTTGCTTTCCTTATTTCTCTTTTTGAAACATTTTGAGAGCCAGGTATGGCGACACACACCTTTAATTTAATCCCAGCACATGGGAGGCAAAGGTAGGAGAATCACCCTAAGTCTACATAGTGAATTCCAGGCCAGCCTGGGCTAGAGTGAGACTGCATCTTTTCTTTTCTTTTCTTTTTTTTTTCCCTCGAGGTAGGGTCTCACTCTAGGCCAGGCTGACCTGGAATTCACTATATAGTCTCAGGGTGGCCTTGAACTCATGGCAATCCTCCTTCCTCTGCTTCCCAAGTGCTGAGATTAAAGGCGTGTGTCACCACGCCTGCCTCTGAGACTGTATTTTAAAAAACCAAACTAAGGTCTGGAGGGATGTCTTAGCAGTTAAGATGTTTGCCTGCAAAGCCAAAGGACACAGGTTCGATTCCCCAGGACCCACATTAGCCAGAGGCACAAGAGGGTGCAAGCATCTGGAGTTCATTTGCAGTGGCTGGAAGCCCTGGTATGGCCATTCTCCCGTCCCCTCTGTCAAATAAATAAACTAATTAATTAATTTCAAAACCTAAACCAGACAATTAGTTGGTGGCACATGCCTTTAGAATACAGAGTGAATTCCAGGTCAGCTTGAGCTAGAGTGAGACCCTACCTCGAAAAACAAAACCAAACAACAATTCTGCGGAGCTGGGGAGATGATGAGAGGCCCTGGCATGCCTATTCACTCTCTCTAGCTCAGGCTGACCTGGAATTGTAGTCTCAGAGTGGGTTCAAACTCATGGGAATCTTCCTACTTCTGCCTTCCAAGGGCTGGGATTAAAGGCGTGTGCCACCACACCTGGCCTTTGTGTTTTTTTAATTTTATTTACTTATTTGAGAAAGACAAAGAGGCAGATAGAGACAGAATGGGTGCACCAGGGCCTTCAGCCACTGCAAACAAACTCTAGACTCTTGTGCCATCTTGTACATCTGGCTTTACATGGGTACTGGAGGAATCAAACCTGGGGCCTTAGGCTTTGCAGGCAAGCACCTTGACTGCTAAGCCATCTCTCTAGCCCTCTTTCTTTCTCCCTGCTTACAAATAAATAAATATTTTATCATTTTTATACATTTATTTTAGTCTTATAAAAAATGCATTTCTTAGAAAGATGGTTCCAATGTTTCTTTTGGAATTTTCCTTTGGAAAAATATTTTTTTTTAAATTATTTTTGTTTTATTTTTATTTATTTGAGAGTGACAGAGAGAGAGAATGGGTGTGCCAGGGCCTCCAGCCACTGCAAACGAACTCCAGACACGTGCGCCCCTTGTGCATCTGGCTAACGTGGGACCTGGGGAATCGAGCCTCGAACTGGGGTCCTTAGGCTTCACAGGCAAGCGCTTAACCGCTAAGCCATCTCTCCAGGCCCTGGAAAAATATTTCCTAAACAACGTGTTCTTCAGATTGGGCATGGTGGCACACACCTTTAAACCCAGCACTCAAGAAGCAGAGTAGGAGGACTGCTGTGAGTTCAAGGCCACCCTGAGACTATATAGTGAATTCCAGGTCAGCCCAGGCTAAAGCAAGACCCCAACTTAAAAAAGATACACTTCTTAGGGATAAGGAAAAAGGTTTGTCTCCAGACATTCCCTGTAACATCTCGCACAAAATTACCCACCTTGATGACAGCAATAAAGCAAGTTCAAAAGCAGCTCTGACAGGGCCTCCAAAGGAAAGCTGACTTCTAATCCACTCACCTTCAATACTTTCTGCACAGATCTGAAAACCATCATCGCTTGAAATTTCAAAAACAAGTCCTTTCTTGGGCTTTTTCTCAGCAATGCTTTCTTTCCGCTTTTGTTCTTGCTGGAGCCAAAGCATCAGTGGAGAGCTGAAATTACTTTCTTCTTCTTCCACTGCTTTCGGTTCTGTGTGGGGAAAAACAAGGACCACTCGCAAAAGCAAACGCTTACCGCATGCCGAGCGCAGAGCACTCTGCAGGCACTATCTCTAACCCCAGTAGCATGCCACACCTGTTTCCACTCTATTTCCCCCACTTCACTCTTACATTTCCTATCTTTTACACCTCTCTTATACTTTCTTTCATGGCACTTAGCACATTCTGCTCAAATCTATCTACCATCCACCATCTAGATTATCTATGAGAGAGAACGGATAGGAGCGTCAAGGCCTCCAGTCACTGCAAACGAACTTCAGACTCGTGAGCCACTTTGTGCACCTGTACTGGGTACTGGGGAACTGAACCCTGGGCTGGCAGGCTTTACAAACAAGCACCTTTAACCACTGAACCATTTCTCTAGCCCTGATTAACTCTTCTGAGACAGGGTCTTATTATATATAGTCCATGCTGGCCTTGATTTCATGATCCTCCTGCCTTAGCCTCCCATGTGCTGGAATTACAATCTTGGATTATCAAACCCAGCTAAACTGGGTTATTTTAAAATATTTTGAGAGAAAAAGAGAGAGAGAGAGAGAGAGAGAGGGAGAGAGGAGAAAGAGGCAGACAGAGCTAGAGTATGGGTGTGCCAGGGCTTCCTGCCACTATAAATGAACTCCAGATTCATGTGCAACTTAGTGCCTCTGGCTTTATGTGGGTACTGGTGAAGTGAACCCAGGCCAACAGCGTTTGCAAGCAAGTTTCTCTAACCACTGAGCAATCTCTCCAGCCCTAAATTAGGCTTTTTTAATAGTCCTTTTGCCTTTGGAACTCTGACTTTAACCCATTCACATACCTGAATTTTCTTGCTCATTGACTGGATTCTGTGTTGCCTGAACCTCTGGAAGTGTAGCCACTTGTCTGTGTGAAAAGAAAACCTGATGTGAAAGGCAACTTCAGCGAGTTCTTAAATTCAAAGATAAAAACTTTGTATCAGTTATACAAAAACATCTACTAGAAAATGAATCACAGGGTACTTTCTTTCTTTCTTTTTGTTTTTTCAAGGTAGGTCTTGCTCTAGCACAAGCTGACCTGGAATTAGTCTCAGGCTGTCCTCAAACTCACAGTGATCCTACATCAGCCTTCACAGTGCTGGGATTAAAGTATATGCCACCATGCCGGGCTCACAGGGTGCTTTCTATAATAAACACCACCCTTGGCATTGCCAAACAGCACATAAAATAAATCTGTTTTTTAATGAGATTTTCTCCCAAATAGTGATAATATCTGCTTTTGAAGTTATAGACTGTGCCAATGAAAATTTTCTCATACTCTCAGCAGCAGGAAGAAAATGAAAGGAAGCTTGGCAGAAGCAGTTCTGTAGTTTCTTAAGTAAGCTAGCTAGCTTACCTAAAAATAAAGGTCAAGCTGCATGAGCTAGTAAACCACTACTCATTTTCACTCTCTAAAATTAAATAAACCCTGAAACAATCCAAACATAAATTAAATTAGCTAGCTAAATAAACTATTGTAGATTCATACAATAGCACTGGAGGCAGCACAAAATAAGTAAATAAGTAAAGTGCATTTAAATATCCCAGCACAGAAAGATAAGACACATACACACACCACACAGAGTTACAAAGATAAATAATGGGCTGGAGAGATGGCTTTACTGTTAAGTGCTTGCCTGCGAAGCACCCACGTGAGCCAGGTGCACACGGTGGCACATGTGTCCAGAGTTCTTCTGCAGTGGCTAGAGGTCCTGGTGCACCCATTCTCTCTCTCTCAAATAAATAAATAATACCCCCTCCCCAAAATTTAACAGGGCTGGGGAAATGGCTTGGTGGTTAAGGCATTTGCCTGCAAAGCCTAAGGACCCCAGTTTGATTCCCAAGTACCGATGCAAGCCAGATGCACAAGGTGGTGCATGCCTCTGGAGTTCGTTTGCAGTGGCTGGAGACCCTAGTGCGCCCATTCTCTCTCTCTCTCAAATAAATAAATAAAATATTCTCAAAAAATTAACAAAAAGTAAAATAATATTAAATACAGTATTCCCTCCTCCCCCAAGGTAGGGTCTCTTTCTTGCCTAGGCTAACCTGAAACTTGCTCTGTAGTTCCAGGCTGGTCTCAAACTCAAATGTATAGCAACCCTTCTATAGCCACCTTTTGAGTGCTAGGATTAAAGGTGTGCACTACCACATCTTGCTTTTCCTTCTTTTTTACAAAATTCTATTTGTGTGTGTGTTGTATGTGCACGCACATACACATGTCAAGGTCAACGTGTGGAGGGCAAAGAACAATGTTTGGTTTCATCCTTAATGTTCCACCTCACTTGAGGCAGGGTTTCTCTCAACCTCATTCTGCTGTTATTCATTTTGCTGTGCTGGTCAAGAGCTTCTAGGAAATTCTGCTGTCTCTACCTTCCATCTCATATTCAGAATCACAATTTCTGTGTTTTTTTTTTTTTTTCCAGGTAGGGTCTTGCTCTAGCCCAGGCTGATCTGGAACTCACTCTGTAGTCCCAGGCTGGCCTTGAATTATAGTGACTCTCCTACCCCAGGCTCCCCAGTTCTGGGGCTAAAGGCATGCACTACCATGACAGGCCCAGTTTCTGCTCTTTTATGTGGGGTTTGAGGCTCTAACTCCAGTACTTAGGCTTGAGTGGCAAGAACTTTATCCCCTGAGCCATCTCTTCAGCCCCATAGTTCAAAGTTTACTTATTTTGGTGTAATGTGGGCGTATGCATGCCACAGTATGTTTATGAATGTCAGAGGACAAAATTTGAGTGCTGGTCTCCACCTTCCACTTCACATGAGGCAGGTCTCTTGTTCACTGCTGCTGTCACCAGGCTAGCTGGCCCTCGGGATTCCAGAAGATTCTCTTATCCTTACCTCCCTTATTGCCTATAGAGTATGTTTAGATTACAAATACCTGCCACAGTGTCATGCTTCTTATGTGGTGCTGGGCTCTGAACTCCAGTGTTCATACATCAATGAGCCAGCTCCCAAACCCCAGTATTATTCTTTTTATGTAAAACAGTAGACACACAGTCACATATGTACTATGTCTTCCTGCATATGCATATAAACCTATGCATACACAAAACCAACTTGTTACCAACATCACCTCTAGGGAATAGATTAGGAAGGGATGAACAGACCAAGTAGGAGCACATTACTTGAATACCACCTTGTCTGCAATCCCAGTGTGGAGGTGGAGGCAGGTGATCCCCTGAGCAAGTGGGCTAAGTAGACAGACTCTGCCTCAGTAAGCAAAGTGGAGAGAGATGGAGGAAAACACCAATGTTCAGTGCCCCCACACATGTGAACACACATGTACACACACATACCACGCATATATACATGCAAAGAGAAACCAAAAAACCCTTTGCAACGAAATTTTAAAAAATCAATGCAAATCAGGAGAAATTTTATTTTATATGAGGTGTACAGAATTAAGGGTTTAATCTTAGAAAATTAGTTTTCCAGCTCACCCTGCAGGCTGCCCACACTCCTGCTGTGGAGGCTGATCCACATTAGCTGGGTTGTGCTGCTCAGTCTCTGCTGCCGGAGTCCTAGAATAGAATTGTGTGTATCCTTTCAAGAAACCACCAGTAAATTCATACTAGATAGATAAAATCAGGTGTGTATAATATGTACACATATGCACATATATGTACACATATGTACCTGCATTATGTATTACGTGTTATATGTAATACATATGTACATATAATTACATGTGTTTGTATATAATTTTTTTCTTTTTCAAGGTAGGGTAGGGTCTCACTCTAGCCCAAGGCTGACCTGGAGCTCATTCTGAAGTCTCAGGCTGGCCTTGAATTCACAGTGATCCTCCTACCTCTGCCTCCCGGGTGTAAGGATTAAAGGCATGAGCTGCAACGCCTGGCTTTAATTGTGTATTTTATATGTTATATTCCAATGGTGTTTTAAAAAAGAGTGGCTCCAAGAGGCTCCACAGCAGGAGCCTTTGCCTATCAACTAGACGATCATTCTCTGGTACCTCAAAACCTCAGCAATGAAGAAATAGGAGCAAACTTCCCGAAGACAAAAAAAGTCAGAGCCAAACCCCAGCGTACCAAACACTTCAACAGCCTCATGCCCACAACACAGAGCCCTACAGACCCAGAATTAACATTTGGATTGCTCACCCTGCGTCTGAGGGCTGGGATGCCGTGTCGGCTTCTTGGTCTGGAATGTGTGCTTCAGAAGAACTGGTCCGTAAATGGGAACCCTTGTGCTTCTTACCATTCCCTTTGTCTAGAGGCAGCTGAATCCGTTTGATTTTGGGTTTGAGTTTAGTGGACGCTGGCACTGAGGAGCTAGTTGACTGATGTCCAGAGGATGGAGAGCTCCCTGGAGAGGCTGAGCTGGCTGGCACAGCTGAGGGTAAAGCCTTGTTCTGCTCTAGGCCCACACTATTAGGAGCTTCTGCTGTCTGAGTGAAGTTCGATGTCTGGGTCCCCGAAGCAGAGTCAAGATCCCGCTGTGAAGACAGGACCCCCGTTTTGCCAGCAAGGATCTGGTTCACGTGTTGCAACTTATAGTGCTCTTCTGCTTCCCCAGGCGATGCAGCAGTCATGCTAGCTGTCTGAGAAGAGGGGAGCACACAGATGCTAGATGCTGCTGTCATTGCAACAGCAGCAGAAGTCTGTGATGTTCCCAGTTGTGGGAAAATCCCCGAACTTGGTGGTAAAGCCACAGGCTGGTCCTGAATGCCCAGGCTCTGCTGGCTGGCTTTGATTAGAAGGTTGCTTATTGAGCCAATATCTGGGGTCCCAAGCAACCTTGGGTTTGTTAAAGTTACATGTCCTGGAACTGACGTGCTACTCGTAGGGGCTGTTGTAGTTTGCATGGATACTACATTCAAGACAGAGGAACTGGATGCTAAGCCAGACACGGGCCCTGATGGGAGGTGGCTAGTATCCTGGCTTAGTGACGTGGCCGCCGCTGTGGCAGCAGTTCCACCCACACTCTGCGGTAACAGGGGTGCCTGTTCAAAATACATGATGCCAGATTTAGATCTTTTTATGATGTTGGGGACAGTTCGGTGAGATGATGCATTAAGTGACCCCAAATCTAACAGATTGGGATGATTTGAGAGCTGGGAGGGTGTGAAATTAATCAAGGTCATATTAGAAACCACATCTGAAGGGGCAATGTTTGAAGGGGTACTAGAGGGAGCAAGTTTTTTATTCTTTCGAGAATGTAGACGAGATATGGGTCTTTTCTTGAGTCCAGAGGATGGAGGGGTTACTGCAGTACTGAGGTCTGTCCTCTGACTGGCTTCTGAACCCAAAAGCTGGGGATCTGGAGGCTGAACCCCAATAAGTAGGCCTGAAGGAGGACTGCTGATGTTGGATGGGAAGCTACTCTGAGTAGCTGCAGGGAAGGAATGTAAGTGCTGGTGATGAGGCATGGAGAGCAACCCTTTGCTAGCAGGAGGGAACAGGGATTGAGATGCTGGCAAGCTTGGATTTAGTCCTGTGGCTAGGGTAAGGCCACTCCTCATGGGCCCTAATACTGAAGGATTTGTCTCCATCACACTGGGTGAAGAACTAACAGGAGAGGTCAACTGGATTTTTTGGGTCACTCCATTTGGAAGAGTTTGGAGAACATACAGTGGCTGCATGTTCTGGTTCACAACAATGAGTTTCTCAGTGGCTGGTTTCAGGTGGGGTGGAGTGGTCTGGACAGCTGCATTAGAAATCTGAGATGGGCCAGGGCTATCAGTAGAATTGGACACATACTTCTGGTTCTGGATGGGAACAGTAGGGGAAACAGGTACCTGAAGGCCTGGGGTGCTACTGTTTCGAGTTAAATCCTGATTGTTGCCATGACCTTGCTCCACTGAGCCACAAGGAGGGCTGGAGATATGATCCGCATCCATGTGCCCTTGGATAAAGTGATCAGGAGTTATGTGGCCTTCAGGAGTAGGATCTACTCCTGGACTCAGCAGGGCTGGGTCACCTTCAGTAGCAGCTACAGATTTTTCTGTGATGGTTACTCGCTTCTCCCCTGAATCTGAGATTACAGCCAGTCTGCTGGGATTCTGGCTAGGGACAGTGGGGCTGCGGGTGGTCAAGACAGAGAGATCAGATGGAAGCTCTAGAGGCAACTCAAACTGCTCCTCTGCTGAGATAGAGGAAGAGACACTACTGTCCACGGGTTCTGTTGTTGGCAGCTGCTGAGAAAACACTTCAAAAAGGCCCATGTCTTTTTCACGATTGCTATCAAGACCCAGTCCTTCCCCAAGATTCAGGAGTTCTGAGGACGACGACTCTGGGCTCTCACCCAAAGCCTGCATAGATGGAGTATTCTTTAGTACAAAGTCCATAATGTCGGAAGGCAAGATATTCCCACAGTCATCACTATTGTTATTGTCAGAATCTGATTTCAGGAGTTCCGTATTGTAGGTGTCTAGTAAGTTTTTATCTGAAGGGGTACTTGTGTGGACTCTGCGGCTTGACTCCAAGGAGCTGAGCTGAGCTTCCAAGGAATCCTGTCCCTGTGTTTTTACCCTGCTTACAGAATGGCAGTTGTCCAGTTTTGGCTCATTTTTGTGACCAACAGAACTTTTAATGACATGTTCTTTTTCTCCGGCATCTTCAGGTCGATCAATCTTTAAGTTTTCTGTGCCATTTTCTTTGCTACTTCTTTTTGGAATCTGGCTACTTTTCCGGGTTGTGGCTGTGACACTAGTATCACTCTCTGTCCCATCATCAACACCATCCAACTGCGAAATTTTTGGAAGATCACACTGTTCCTCCTCCCGAAACAAGTTGTGAGATGCCAGGCGCTCCTCTGCACTTGAAGAAATGACTGTCCTACTAAAGTTGTAATAATACAAGTCATCTTCATCTGAAGTGCTCAAGTCATCAGCTCCGTCCACCTGTCCTTCTGCTGACCTCTTGCCGCGCTTCTTCCCAGTGGAGCTGCTGTAGAACGGAATGTCTTGTTCACCATAGGACCTGACTCCATAGAGTGGGGTGAGCCCGAAGAACATGTTAGAGCGTGCACGGGCACTCCGACGGGGATATCTCCTCTTAAAAGAGCCATCCTCCTGAGGTTTGGGGCCATCTGGAAGCATCAGGTTTCTGTCCTGATCTGGAAGATTCTGATAGCTGTTACTTTGAGAATCCTGGGATGAGGTATTGTTGGGGCTTGGTTGAACCACTGGTCCATCTCCCGGGCTTCTGGAGGCTGAAGCTGGTTCAGCGGGAGATGCTGACTCTGCTTGTACAGGAGAGTCAGGACCACTTTCTTTTAGAGTGTTTTTGGACTGACTCTCACTTTCCATTTTTAGAGGTGTTACTTTAACTGAGCATTTCCGGGGTGCCTGCAATTCCTTGGAAGTTCCTTCTAATTGCATGGGTGGAGCTTTGGGGACTCCTGAAATAGAAAGGATTTTATCCCCAATTTTATCAGAAGAAACATTATTATTACATGGCCGTTGCCCCAAAAACCCAGGAGTCAAAACATCATCAACAAACTCTGGCTTTAGTCTTCCTTCTTCACCAGTTGTTACCTGACCAGGTTCCAGAAACGATTTACTGGAATGTTTTTCTTTGAAAGTTTCTTTCGAAGATTTTTTCCCTTTCTGTCTCTTGTCTCTAGAGCTAGACCCCATGTGCTCACTAATGGATGATCGACTGTTTCCTCCAGGAAGCTTCAAGGTTTTCACTTCAGTACCTTCATCTGGAGAGGGGTGTGCTGTTTGGGTAGAATCTGTGTGTTGGTCTCGATCATTCCTTTGCCCTCTCAAATGGAGCTGTGGAAAGGAGAGGGCCTCTTTAGAAGAAAATGGCACTGGGGAGGATTCAGGAAATGTGCCAATTTTACTAATATTTAATTCTCCAGAGGTTGTGTTGTGTACCTGTGTTGCCAGTTTAGGAATTCCGGGATAAACCATGTTATGTGAGGACCCCTCTGAACTCTTGGAAGTCAGCATTTTGGTCTTCTCTCCCTTCAAAGAGGAGCTCTTAGATGCCGAGTCTGCAGCACTAGGGTGCTTTGTTTCTGAAGATGAAGCTCCATCCAAGTGACTGGTTTTGGAGCCTACAGTGACCACTGTCCTTTGTAAACCTGAAGAGGTGGGAGTGCTGTGCCCCAGATTTGCACTTGAATTCAATAGCCCCAAGGCATGATCAATTGCTTTGGCATTTGACTCAGGATCTGTGGGGGTCCCAAGGGAAGAGACTGAGGAAACATTATTCCTAGAGCAAACAGTCCCAGTTCTCATTGGAGACATTATGCGGAGCTTGGACCGCAAAGGTGACAAGGAAGAAGTACTATGACGCCTGGAGCCAATGCTTCGTAGTCCAGAGGAGAGTAAAGGATCACCCACTGTGACTATTTCATGAGTGGTTGGGGTAGGGCTACCTGAACATGAGAGAGAGGGGAAAAAAAAAAAAGTCAATTCCAGGGCTGGAGTGATGGCTCAGTGGTTAAGGTACTTGCTTGCAAAGCCTGACAGCCTGGGCTTGATATCCCTCTACCCATGTAAAGCCAGATAATACAGGTTGGTACATGTGTCTCGAGTTCATTTGCAATGGCTGGAGGCCCTGGCATACCCACTCTCCCTCCTTCCCTCTCCTCGCAAATAAATTTTAAAATTAAATAGTCAATTACAGACGTAAAAATATTTGTGGAAGTCACAAGTTTCAATGACCTGGCTCTATTTATATAACTGAAAAACTTACCTTTTTAGTTCGTAAACCTCACAAAGATAAGGTTGCCCAAAAGAATTATAACTTAGGGGACTGGGGAGATTGCTCAGCAGGTTAAGAGGGCTTGCTGTGCAAACATGGGGACCTCAGTTCAAATCCTAGCACTCATATAAAAATCTTGGCATGGCTGTGCATGTCTGTAATCCCAGCACTGAGAGATGTGGAGAGAAGAGGATATTGCTGAGGCTACACAGCACATATGCAAACACACACACACTCCATATATTATATACTGAAGGGGGGAAAAAGGGTTAGTTTGGGTCAAGTAAGTCACCGAAGTTCTTTACCTGCAGAAGGCAATGGCCGACAGCCAGGAGATCGCTGGGTAGGAGGGTAGCTGGGGGTTCGAATCCTAGGGACCTTTGAGATGACATGATAGTAACAGGAGCTTGAGGTCTGTGCATGGGGAGGTCGGTCTGGCGATGGAGGACTTAGGATTGTAGTTGTATTTTGACTTTCTTTAGATAAACTCTCTGTGGTAGGAATAAAAAAATCTCTTAATTTAAAAAGCTCAGTTAAAATAGCTAGCAAGGGCTGGAGAGATGGCTTAGCTTAAGGCGCTTGCCTGCAAAGCCAAAGGACCTAGGTTCAATTTTCCAGGACCCAAGTAAGCCAAATGCACAAGGTGACACATGCGTCTGGAATTTGTTTGCAGTGGCTGGATGCCCTGGCATGCCTATTCTCTTTCCTTCTATGTCTGACTCTGCCCCTCTCAAATAAACAAACAAACAAATAAATAAAGTCTAACAAATGAGCCAACAGAAAGCCAGCTATTAAGTAATGTCAAATTAGAAACAAAGGAAGTTTCCCAAGTAAATTATTTTTCTCCTCAGTTTTCAATTGCAGTACATAGCTCCAAAACTCAAATTCAAGGCTCACCTGCAGTAAAGACTAACCTGCAAATGATGATGGACTATGGGCGATGGTCCTATTTTCATCGTGTTCCACAGTGCTGTTGATATCTGGCTCTACAACTGGAGGACGGCACTCCACTATCTTGCATGTGTACACACAACGCTTGCGTGCATCTGTGGTGCTCCAGTATACCCTGGAACACCTGGTGAACATGAGGGAAAAAAATTCACAAATGAGAGCCCATAAGTAGAAACATCTTTCAAAACCTGTTCTCACTCTAGGCTCCCTGGTCTCTTTGACTTAGCTTTTTTTCAAGGGCTCTTAGTCACTCCAAGCATTAAGTCCTTGGTGTCTACTTGCCCCTCAGAAAATAGCATAAAATTTTAGCTATACCTGAAATACTAATGTATCTTATGTCCCCCAAAAAGAAAATAGTAGAAGAAATAGATACTGATCTCCATAAAAGCACTAATGTCCACACTGTATATAAAGTGAAGGCCTCACATAAAACAAAGTTCAGAGGCTGGTGAGATGGCTTAATGGTTAAGGTACTTGCTGGCAAAGCCAAAGAACCTAGTTCAATTTCCCAGGACCCACGTAAGCCTGGTGGACAAAGTGATGCATGCATCTGGAGTTTGTTTGCAGCAGTTGGAGACTCTCGTGTGCCCACTCTCTCTCAAATAAATAAAAATATTTTTACAAAAAGTTCAAGCAGGCGTAGTGGCACATGCCTTTAATCCCAGCACTAGGGAGGCAGAGAGGTAGGATAGCCATGAGTTCGAGACCCCCCTGAGACTACATATTGAATTTCAGGTCAGCCTGAGCTAGAGTGAAACCCTACCTCAAAAAACTAAAACAAAACAAAAAAGTTCAGGCTTGAGATGTTTCATTTGTCAGAAAAGCCTTTCAAGACAAGAGAAATACTATTGCTTATGATGATAGTCTCGTAAAGACTCTATTATCAGGGTTAAAATGCAGAATATACTAAAAAATGGGACTTCAGTAAGAGAAAGGGGAATTTTGGTCTTACATGGTCAACTTATTAGTTTTAAACAATTTATTTACTATAAAAGATTTTAAGTTCTACCCCATCCCCTTGGGCTAGTGGAACACAAATTCTTTTTTTTTTTTTTAATTAATTTTGAGTGTTCCTTTAAGAACATATTGTATGGCTAAAAAGATGCCTCAGTGGTTAAAGGTACTTGCTTGCAAAGCCTGTTGGCCTCAGTTCAATTTTCTAGTACCCACGTAAAGCCAGATGAACAAACTTGTACATGCATCTTGAATCTGTGCAGTGGCAAGAGGCCTTGGTGTGTCTATATACTCTCTTCCCTTCTACCTTGCAAATAAATTTAAAAAAAAAATATTTTTAAAGCCAGGTTTGGTGGCACACATCTTTAATGTCAACACTCAGGAGGCAGAGGTAGGAGGATTGCTGAGTTCAAGGCCAGCCTAGGGCTGAAGAGTTCCAGGTCAGCCTAGGTTATAGTAAGACCCTACCCCTATCTCAAAAAAAAAAAAAGAAAGAAAGAAAGAAAGAAAAGAAAAGAAACAAAACAAACAATATATATAAAAAACCTTTTTTAAATAAAAAAGATTTTGCATATTGGTCATATTCCATCAGGTTATACTCTTTTTTCATAATTTATTTGCAAGGAGAGAAAGAGACAGAATGGATGCACCAGGGCCTACAGCCACTGCAAATGAACTCCAGATGCATGCACCACTGAGTGCATCTGGCTTTATGTGGGTACTAGGGAATCAAACCCAGGTTGATCAAACTTTGCAGGCAAGAACCTTACCTGCTGAGCCATCTCTCCAGCCCCATCAGGTGATACATACTCATTGTGATGACTTAAATTTTACAAAGACCTATAAAACGAGGGTCTGGGTACATTTCAGTAATAGAGGTATTTGCCTAGAGTAAGCTCAGTGGGAGAAGTGCTTTCCTAGAATGAGGTCCTAGGTTCATACCCAGGCACCTTGAAGAAAAAATGTTGTGAACAAAGGTTATCAAGTATGTGACCCATGAAAACATCTGAAGTTTTGAATCTAGATGAATGAAATGTAAAGGTTTGTTTTTTTTTTTTTTTCCCTTCCTTTTGTTGTCTGGCATAGGGTCTTGCTGTACATATAGATCTTGGCATCAAACTCATTGTGTGGCCCAGGCTGCCTCTAATTCCAGTGCTAGGAGGTCAGATGTGCACTGCTGTGTCTATTTGAATGCAGAGTGATTTTTAAGGTTGACCCCATATTTTCTTGCTAGATTTGAAAATGGTTCTGAAATTAGACTGATTCTATGTTTTCTTTTTGTAGTATTTATTCATGTATTTGAGAGAGAGAGGAAAAAAAAAGGGTCATGCCAAGGCCTTCTGCCACTGCAAACGAACTCCAGACACATGTGCCACTCTGTCTGGCTTTACATGGGTACTGAGGAATCAAAACTAGGTGTCACATTTTGCAAGCAGGTAATCTTAACCGTTAAACCATCTCTCCAGATCCCCTGGCCCTGTGTTTTCTAGTTAGATTTGAAATTATTACTTTGTTTATAGAATTGGATTAGCCTGACATGATGTTTTAAGTCCCAATATAAGCTAATCAAACATAGAACTAGAAAAAAAAAAGTATTTTCTAGAATAACTAAAAGTAACTATCAAATTTGATTTGGACACATTGCTTTAGGGTGGTCATTGCTGTGTTTTCTATTTACTGGACTACTTACTGATATCCAATAGGAAAGAGCTTATCTTCACAGTCAGAAAGATCATTCAGAATCCCTAAGCAGTCGATTGTCATGGATCCTAACCAAGGAAAGAGGAACTGATTAGAGATGGTGAGGAAGAGTCATTTTATAACCAAGTGTGTGCAAATGATAATATAGCCTTCCCCAGTCACCAGGGCCTAGGTCATACCAATCATCATGTGAATATTTTCTGGTTCCAAGCCATTGAGGAACTTCCTTCTCAAGCTGATTCCTTCAAAGTCTACAAACACTCTTCTAAAAACTTCAAATCCATTCTCAGGAACCACCTTAAACAAAACCCAAGGTTGTTAAGTGACCATTCCAGGGCTAGAGAGATGGCTTAGCAGTTAAAGCACTTGCCTGCAAAACCTAAGGACCCAAGTCCGATTCCCCAGCACCAATGTAAAACAGATGTACAAGGTAGCACATGCATCTGGAGTTCATATGCAGTAGCTGGAGGCCCTGTTGCACCCATTCACACACACACACACACTCTCTCTCTTTGCCTCTTTCTCTCTCTCAAATAAATAAATAAAAATAAAAATAAATTTTAAAAAGTGGTGACTCTTCACCTTAAAAATAAAACAAAGAGAGAGAAAGAGAAGAGACTATCCCATTACACTTATACTTGTAGTAGTGACGCCCTGAGAGAAAGCAGAGTACATCACATAGTCATCCTTCTGAAGTTTTACTAACCACACCTCTATTTCTCTTAAGAGGAGAAGATTCTAGGATCACCTACTGAGTTTACTCTTTTGCTCTCTTTCAATACACTTTTCCTCTGAATTTCTAGAGAATTCAAAAAGCAACTAACAAGCCATAAAAAGAGGTAGAAAAATCATAAATGCACATTGCTAAGTAGAGGAAGCCAGACTGAAAAGGCTACATACTATAAGATTCCAAGTACAGTTAAGACTCTGGAAATGGAAACTCTGGACTACACAGTAAAAAAATCATTGACTGCTTTAGGTGAGACACAGAAAAACAAAAAGAGCCCAGATAGTTTTTAGGGTGGTGAAAATACTTGTGTGATACAATGGTGAATACACGTTATTAAACATTTGTCTAAACCCACTGAGTACAAGCCTAAAGTGAACATAATGTGAATTATGGACTCTAGGTGATGACATATTGATCAATCATTGGCAAATATACCACTCCTGTGGAAGATGCTAGCAATAAGGAATGATAGCAAGGACAGAAAATCTCTACCTTCTGCTTAAACTTATTGTGAGCCTAACTCTTCTAAAAAAGATCAAAGCCCAGCATGGTGGCACACGCCTTTAACCCCAGCACTTGGGAGGCAGAGGTAGGAAGATCACCGTGAGTTCAAGGCCACCCTGAGACTATATACTGAATTTCAGGTCAGCCTGAGGTAGAGTGAGACCCTACCTCGAAAAAAAAAGAAAGAAAGAAGAAAGAAAAGACCAATCCTAGTAGGAAGAGCCTCTGTAACAGTAGTATTAAGAGCTGCTACAACCATAGCAACTAACAACTAAAGATGTCTTACTTCGCCTTTGATCAAATCCCGATGTCGTTGGCAATACACTTTTTTATCATCCAGAAAGACACAGTTCTTGGCCCGGGAACACATGAAATGATAGTTACTGGTACAGGATGTGAGGCAGCAACCCACAGTGGCTCCTGGCTTTTGGCAGAATTCACATCTCTACAATCCAGAAAGAACAAGAGCCTATTCAGGTTTGTAGGTGTTTTAAGACTTTCCATTTTCACCCCTTTCTGAACCTCCAACAGTCATTTTATTAGTTTGCTGATTACAGGGATATGTTATGGGCCTCAATGCTTCCTCAAATCCCCTCTGCTATTATCCTTTGGGCAAGATTTAGAATTGGGACCAAGATGGTATGTTTCCAGGATGCACAGTTGATTTATTACACATGAAAATTTGAAGATCGATGTCAAAAGCATTACCTTGCTTGAAAACTTTTTTAAACCCCAAAGCAACTCAGTTTATAAAGATTTTTACAAGCCAGAATCCTAATGTTTCTCTGGCTATTATACTTGGCTTTTCCCATGATTCAAATGCCTTTCACTTTTATGGTCATAATCTTGCAAACTCCAGGAAGCACTATGTCTTTTAACCTACTCAGGCTTCTTTGCATGTGCTGTTATTTATTTATTATTATTATTTTTTTGTTTTTTGAGGTAGGGTCTCACTCTAGCCCAGGCTGACCTGGAATTCACTACAGAGTCTCAGGGTGGCCTTGAACTCACGGCGATCCTACCTCTGCCTCCCGAGTGCTGGGATTAAAGACGTGTGCCACCACGCCCGGCTTTGTGCTGTTATTTTTGCTTGCTGGTTTCTTCTTGGTAATCCTCGTTTTTCTCCATCATTCACAATAAAGCTTTTAAATTCTTACTTCTTTAATGCCATTTGTGACTATTCTCAGCTGCTTTTGATGACTTTCCACATTCCTTCTTTTCACAGGTATATACATGAGGTTTGTTTTTGTTCATTCAACTGGGGCCTCTGAGAGCATTTAGTCTAAATTTCTTAAACTGCCATATTCCTCATATTTGAGTAACATCCTAACTTGGGTAAAGCTTTGTTTTCTTTGTTTTCTATTTGTATCTCCTCATTCAAGGATCAAATCTACAACATATACCAATATTTGCAAAGCAACTACTCTGAAAAACTCAAGTGGTGTCACATTACCCATAGAAAAATATATCTAGAAACAGAGAATTTCTTTCATAATATTGACACAGTAAGTTCTTACCAACTGCTTGCCCCTGATCACAGCCATATGCACGTTCTTTAGTGATCCATCATCATCTTCAAACACTTCTGCTGACCACAAAGCACAATTTACGTGCGTCCACTCATTTTGACCAATGTACAATAAGCGACCAGCATCCTAAAGTATATAATACCAGAGGAGGTTTTCTTTTAATATTAACTTTTACTTTAGTCAAGATACTTCAAAGGAAAGCAACTATAATTTTTTTAATTTAGAGAGTAAATTACAAATAAAATCTCAATGTTTCTACATTCGTTATAGTTTTTTTTTTTTCAAGGCAAGCCCAACAGACTGGCCTTTTTTTTTTGTTGTTGTTGTTGTTTTTCTAATTTTTTTGTTTATTTTTATTTATTTATTTGACAGACAGAGAGAGAAAAAGAGGCAGAGAGAAAGAGAGAATAGGCATGCCAGGGCCTCCAGCCACTGCAAACGAACTCCAGACGCGCATGCCCCCTTGTGCATCTGGCTTACATGGGACCTGGGAAATCAAGCCTTGAACCGGGGTCCTTAGGCTTCACAGGCAAGCGCTTAACCACTAAGCCATCTCTCCAGCCCTGTTGTTGTTGTTTTGAGGTAGGGTTTCACTCGAGCCCAGGCTGACCTGGAATTCATTAAGTAGTCTCAGGGTGGCCTTGAACTTACTGCAATCCTCCTACCTCTGCCTCCCAAGTGCTGGGATTAAAGGTGTGTACTATCACACCCGGTGGCTTTTTTTTAAATATGGAAAAGAAAGGGGGGGGGGATTGGGTATGCCAGATTCTCCAGGCACTGTAATTGAGTTCCAGATGTGTGTGCCATCTTGTGTGCATGTGCAACCTTGTGCATCTGGCTTACTAGGATCTGAAGAGTCGAACATGGGTGCTCAGACTTTGCAGGCAAGTGCCTTAACTGCTGGAACATCTCTCCAGCACCCCTTTTAAAATATTTTTAAAAATATTTATCATTTATTTGTAAGCAGAGAGAGAATAAACAGACCTGCTAGATTATTTTTATATTTTATAAATTTAAAGAATAAAAAAATAAGTAATATGTGATAAGCTGATTAAATGTATACTGGCTTCTTCTCTTTCTCTCTCTCCATTTTTGGTTTTTTGATGTAGGGTTTCACTCTAGCCCAGGCTGACCTGGAATTCACTATGTAGTCTCAGAATGGCCTTGAACTCACAGTGATCCTCCTACCTCTGCCTCCCAAGAGCTGGGATTAAAGGTATGTGCCACCATGCCTGGCTTCTCTTTTTGTTTTTTCAAGGTAGGGTCTCACTCTAGCCCAGGCTGACCTGGAATTCACTCTGTAGTCTCAGGGTGGGTCAAACTCAGTGATCCAACTACCTTAACCTCCCAAGCGCTGGGATTAAAAGCATATACCACCACACTTGACTAAACAATTTGTATTTATTTATTTTGGATTGATTTTCCGAGGTAGTGCCTCACTCTAACTCAGGCTGACCTGGAATTCACTATCTAGTCTCAGGGTGGCCTCAAACTCATGCTGATCCTCCTACCTCTGCCTCCCAAGTGCTTAGATTAAAGGCATGCACCTCCATATCCAGCTAAATAATTTTTTTTAAAGTCTCTAAAAGGGATTGGAGAGATGGCTTAGCAGTTAAGACACCTGCCTGAAAAGCCAAAGGACCTAAGTTCGATTCCCCAAGACCATGTAAGCCAGCTGCACAAGGTGGCACATGCATCTGGACTTTGTTTGCAGCTAGAGGCCCTGGAATGATCATTCTCTCTCTAATAAATAAATAAATACATAATATTCATTAGGTAAATGACACCCAGTTATCAAGTACAGGCACAAGACAATTCTTGTGAGTTATCTAACACCTGACATCCCAAGTTACTTACATTAGCACTGTCATCCCCATACATCAAACATAATGCACACTGTCTATTATCTTCTATGCCTGGGGGTGGGTTCAGCTCTGGACTGTCTTCTCGACTCCTATCAGTACCTGAGAATCAAAAAATATGCTGTTAAAATTGGCAATACTATGATTTCCGGGGGTGGGTGGGGAATCAGTTTATTCTATAAAATTTCAAGTTGTATTATCTAAGCGTAAGTGTCACAGTATTTAAAAGCATTTACATCAAGGTCTTGTTAGTGTCCCAAGTGAAGCAAAAATAATGATCTTACACTTATAAAAGATGACTTGAAAATTCCTTACTGATACCTAAGAATATTACATTAAGGTTTACAAAGTCAATCATTTGTATGAGAGAGAAATGGATGACTCTCACTTAGTTGCCTTACTCAAGATTGGTGGTGTAGGAGGATGCAGAGGAGTCGGTGAGTCTGGTTCTCCAGGCCCTTTGGGTTTGGGAGCTGGAATAATTTTCTTCATTAAAGGAGGCTGCTCAGTATGACTGTTTTCCTCTCGCTCCTGCCACTGAGCATAATTATGGTCAAGTGAAGGTGGAAGCACTGCGTTTGGTAACATCCCACTGCTGAAAATAATTGATTCAAAAAGTATTTATTGAGTTCCTATAATATACCTAGAACGATACAAAACAATCAAATTCTTGATATCATCATAACTTTGACCCACATATAAGCCATTCATAGTATGTAAAAACATGTCACAGAATTTTAAAACTAAGTACAACACAACTTTAACATGTCTTTTTTTTGAGACAAGATCTTGGAATATAGATTAAACTAGCATCAAACTTGTAGTAATTGCCTGCCTAAGCCTTCTGAGGGCTGAGATTCCAGGCAATGTGCTACCATGTCTAGCCACATCTAAAAATTTTTATTGCTGTTTTGTTCTTTTTTTTTGTTGTTTTTTCGAGGTAGGGTATCACTCTGGTCCAGGCTGACCTGGAATTAACTCTGTCATCTCAGGGTGGCCTTGAACTCATGGTGATCCTCCTACCTCTGCCTCCCAAGTGCTGGGATTAAAGGCATGCACCACCACACCCAGCTTGCTGTTTTGTTCTTGTTCAGACAGGGTCTCAATATGTAGCACAGGCCTGCCTTGAACTCATGATATATAGCCTGGGTTGGATTTGAGCTCTTGATCTTTCTGCCTTAGCCTCCTAAGTGCTAGAGCTACATGTGTGCACCACCACACCTAGCTTAAAATTATAATCTTAATACAATGACTCTTGGTTAAACTTTCAGAAACAAATGATAGTTCAAACATACACACCCCCCCAAATGCATTTATTGGAATAAAAACTTAAATATTAAGAGAATTGAAAGCACAATTTGAACTAAGTGATATAGAGCCAATTATTGCAAGGCCTACTACATGGTTACATCACACATGTGTTGTCCATGTCACAAGTCAAACCAAGTTTCCTAGAAGATAACAAACATGTATGTGAATGAAAAAAGAAAGTAACAGCCTATAACATACATAATGTTATTTCCAAACCAGCAAAGAAAAGTCATTTCAGCTGATTTTCAATATTAAAATATCCCAAAAACCCTCTACCAAAAAACATTAGAACTCTTATGCTAAAGCTAGCAATAATGAAAATAAAACAATAGTAATAATTTTACTTACTTGCTTGATACTTTATTCGGCTCCCAAAACCGAGACTTCTTGACACTGAACCATGGAAAAACTCGTTCCATTTGCTAAAAGAAAACAAACAGAATGTCAACATTAGGATTCTTGTGTGAACTACAAAAAACACAACAATTCCATCTCAGTGTCTCAGCATGAAGATGTTTTTAGGCTGCTGAGGCAAACATCCATTTACTCTAGCAACCCTACTAACTTCCTTCCAAAGAATCAGAAAGGGAAAAAAATTCAAGCTGAAGATGTTTTATATACATGGCAAAGCAAATAACAGAACAAGCCCTTTGTATTCATGGGGTAATTACTCATAGGCAAGCATTAAAGACATGAACTATTGATTTTACTCACCCGAATAAAGAAGGACTTGACCATGCTATTGGCTTTTTTAATCTCTGGCTGCCCTCCATCTGAATTAATGGCTGCTTGAATGATCTTCACAATATCATCACTGAACTCCAACTGTATACAAAAATAAAATAAGAATTATTCATAATATAGTTAATGTGTTTTCATAATGACTTTCTCCTCCCTCCATCATCCAGCACAGAGGTCCAATAGAAAACTCACAACCTATTTTAACGCAGCATAATTTCTCTTTGGATGAGGGTTTTGGGTACATTTCAAAATTAACTTGAGGGCTAGAGAGATGGCTTGGCAGTTAAAGTGCATGCCTGTGAAGCCTAAGGACCCAGGTTTGATACTCCAGGACACACATAAGCCAGATGCACATGATAGCGCATGCATCTGTTGTTTGTTTGCAGTGGATAGAGGCCCTGGCATGCCCATTCTCACTCTCTTATCTCTCTTTACCCCTCTCTGTCTCTAATAAATAAATAAATAAAAATAAATCTTAAAAAAAAAATTAACCTGAGATAATTAAGAGATGCCAGGATAACAAGGCAAGAATGTAGGCAAATTAACTGTACCATGGTAAGTTACCCAAATAAGCTACAATGTTTTATTTGGACTTACTGAATAGCAAATATGGACCAAAAAAAGTAAATGGTAATTTACTATGCATTCTTTTATAATTTGTTTTTTCAAGGTAAGGTCTTACTCTAGCTCAGGTTGACGTGGAATTCACTATGTAGTCTCAGGGAGGCCTTGAACTCATGGCAATCCTCCTACCTCTGCCTCCCAAGTGCTGGGACTAAAGGCATGCACCATCATGCCAGGCTCTTTTTATATTTTTAAGACAGGGTTTCATTCTTCCCCAGACTGGCACCATATAGTGATCTTCCTACCTTAGCTTCCCAAGTGCTGGGATTAAAGACAAGTGCTTCCACACCCTGCTTCCTACACATTTCCTTCCTCCTTGAGGTAAGTTCTCACTCTAGGCCCTGTTGACTTGGAATTCACTATGTAATCTCAGGGTGGCCTTGAACCCATGGCAATCCTCCCCTTCAGAGTGCTGAGATTAAAGGCGTGCACCACCACACTCAGCTCCCTGTACATTTTTAAAAATCACATAATTTAAGGCATTTAGCCACAAATGAGTAAATTATTCAGATCCACATTCTAAAGGGGAGAACAAATTAACTTCAAGTAAGTGAGTACTGTTCTATAAACAAGTTTAGTTCTTCCCCTTAACATAAAAATAATTTTTTGCTGGATGTGGTGGCACATGCCCTTAATTCCAGCATTTGGGAGGCAGAAGTAGATCATTGTGAGTTTGAGGCCATCCTGAGACTACATAGTGAATTCCTGATCAGCCTGGGCTACAGTGGGACCCTACCTCAAAAATATAAAATAAATAATAATTTTCAAAGACCTCAGATGTAAGCCAAGTCAAAGAACCATCTTAAGGCCCACCAGATCACAGCCCTTCTTTTGAAAACACAGGGTCAAAAATCACTCATGTTTTAGATATCTAAAGCTATATGATATTTCTAAATATAATATGGATCATTTTGAAATTCACTTTATTTAGCCTCATCCCCAAAGGCCCAAAGAAGCTAAGATGGTCCTTGAAATTGACCACTGGCTATAGACACATACCACAGATAGGTAATTCCCCTGGTCCATTTTCCTCTTGACTCCTTCCAGATCTAAAGGCTGTTGGTCATCCTGCTTGCTGACCTCAGTAAGAATTGGAGGATCAGGTCCTTCTGGGGAGCTCCGGGAAGGTATGCTCTCCTCTGTCTCAGGGTTTAAGTCTGGAGGCTTGGCAGCCTGTTTCCAAAAAAAGATGTTTTGTTTATTTAACACTGCAAATGAGGCATCTAGGCAAATTCTATTAAAATTAGTAAAGATAGTAATAGAAAATTCATAGTATAAAACAGAGTATAAAATAACCAGCTTTTTTTTTTTAATTATTTATTTATTTATTTGAGAGCAACAGACACAGAGAGAAAGAGATAGAGGGAGAGAGAATGGGCGCGCCAGGGCTTCCAGCCTCTGCAAACGAACTCCAGACGCGTGCGCCCCCTTGTGCATCTGGCTAACGTGGGACCTGGGGAACCGAGCCTCGAACTGGGGTCCTTAGGCTTCACAGGCAAGCGCTTAACCGCTAAGCCATCTCTCCAGCCCAGCTTTTTTGTTTTTTGAGGTAGGGTCTCACTCTGGCCCAGGCTGACCTGGAATTCACTATGCAGTCTCAGGGAGGCCTTGAACTCTTGGCAATCCTCCCAAATGCTGGGATTATAAGTGAGCACAACCATGCCAGCTTTTTGAAGGGGAAGGAGCTGGGGTTTCAAGGTCGGGTTTCGCTGTAGCCCAGACTGACCTGGGATTCACCATGTAATCTCAGGGTGGCCTCAAGCTCATGACGATCCTTCTATCTCTACCTCCCCAGTGCTGGGATCAAAGCTTCAAACTCACAGCAATCCTCCTACCTTTGCCTCTCAAGTGCTAGGATTAAAGGTATGTGCACCACGCCCAGCTTAACCAGATTTCTTAAATACAAAAGTTAAAATGAACTTGGCAAGGTAAATTCAGAGCTGTGCACAATGATTTGTGACAGCATGGAAAAGATCAAAACTGTCAGGTTTCTTTTAAGTACAACACAGACGTTAATTTTCCTACTCAAAAATGGGAGATATTAGCCAGGCGTGGTGACTCATGCCTTTAATCCCAGCATTTGGGAGGCAGAGGTAGAAGGATCACTATTGAGTTCGAGGCCACCTTCAGACTACATAGTGAATTCTGGGTTAGACTAGGCTACAGCAAGACCCTACCTCGAGGGGGGGGGGGGGGGAAGCAAATCAAAACAAAAGGGGAGATATTGCCAGGTGTAGTGGGGCATGCCTTTAATCCTAGCATTCAGGAGGCTGAGGAAGGAGAATCACCGTGAGTTGGAGGCCAGCCTAGAAGTACCAGGTCAGCCTGTGCTAAAGCAAGACCCTACCTCGAAAAATCAAGAGAGAGAGAGATTATATATAATACTTTAGGAGAGAAAGAGAATAGGCACATCAGGGCCTCTAGCCACTGCAAATAAACTCAAGACACGGGAATTGAACTTGGGTCCTAAGGCTTTGTAGGAAAGTGTCTTAACTGCTGAGCCATCTCTCCAGCCCAAGATTTACATACATACAGTATTTTATTTTAAGAGAGAGAAAGGGCATACCAAGCCCTTTAGCCACTGCAAATGAACTCCAGATGCATGTGTCACCATGTCCATCTGGCTTACGTGTGTCCTGGAGAATTGAACCTAGGTCCCTAGGCTATGCAGGCAAATTGCTTAACTGCCAAGCCATCTCTCAAGTCCCTCAGAGATTTATTTTTTGATTTTGTTTTCTTAGAGGTAGGATCTTACTCTAGACTGAGTTGGAACTCATTCTGTAGTCCTAAGCTAGCCACCAACTCACAGTGATCTCCTACCTCTGCCTCCCAAGTGCTGGGATTAAAAGTGTGTGCCACCATGCCCGGCTATATATTTAAGTTTTTTTTTTATTTACGTGTGTGTGGGCACACAAGGGCCTCTTGTCACTCCACATGAAATGCCAGACACTTGCATGCGTCTTTGTGTCTGGCTTTAAGTGGGTGCTAGGAAACTAAACCTAGGCTGGCAGGCTTTGCAAACAAGTGCTTTTAACCAGTGAGCCTTCTGGAGCTTTATATTAAAAAAGACAACACAGGGCTGGAGAAATGGCTCATTAGTTAAGGCACTTGCCTGCAAAGCCTAAGCACCCTGGTTCTATACCCCAGCACCCACATAAAGTAGCACATGCACCTGGAGTTAATTTGTAGAAGCTGGAGGCCCTGGCACACCCATTCTCTCTTGTTCTTTTTTCCTCTGTCTCCCTTTGCAAATAAATAAAAATATTTCTTTTAAAAAAGATAAAATAGGGCTGGAGAGGTGGCTTAGTGGTTAAGGTGTATGCCTGTGAAGCCTAAGGACTGAGGTTCAATTCTCCAGGTCTCACAAAAGCCAGATGCATATATGGTGGCACATGTGCCTGGAGTTCATTTGCAGTGGCTGGAGGCCTTGGCGCACCCATTCTCATTCTCTCTGTCTCAAATAAATAAATAAATAAATAGATTTTAAAAAGATAAAATAGTAGCCCAGTTCTAAGCTAAAGTTATATACATGGTTCACAGATGAGTAATTCAAAGGTACATTGACAGTTATTTTTGTTTTGTTTTTGAGGTAGGGTCTTGCTCTAGCACAAGCTGGTCTGGAATTCACTCTGTTGTCTCAGGCTGGCTTTGAACTCACAGCGATCCTTCTACCTCTGCCTCCCAAGTGCTGGAACTAAATAAAGGGTCACACCTGGCTACATTGACAGTTAATAATGATTTCTAAGTTGCTTACCGTAACTACCTTCTAATTTACTGCTCTAGCTTTTATGCTTAACCTTTTTAGCCCCTTACTCTCCACTCCAGTCTGGGTAATCCTCCCAACCTCCAGCCACCAAAGCCTAAGAGACCAGATTTCTCTCTTGGATGAAGTCTATCTTTTGTTTTTTTTTTTTTTTTTTTTGAGGTAAGGTCTTGTGCTAGCCCAGGCCGACCTGAAATTCAATTATGTATTCTCAAACTGGCCTCAAAACACACAGCAATCCTCTGCCTCCTGAGTGATGGGATTAAAGGAGCGCACCACGACATCTTTCAGTGCTTACCTATCACTGTCAGATTTCCTCTTTCGTGTATGTGTGTGTGCGTGTATGCGCACATGCATGCTTTGAGGCAGGGAGGGTCTTATTATGTACCCCAGGTTGGCCTAAAACTTGAAGCAATCTTTCTGCTTTTACCTCCCAGGTACTGGAATTGCAGGCATAAGTCATCGTACCCGACCCCTACTTCCTACTACGGCAGTGGATCTTTGAAGACAGGCTCCCTTTCTATTTCCTACTCCAAAGAAGATCCGACTCTTGACTCTATTTTTTCTAAGGGTTATGACCAAAAGAAGAAACTCCATAAAACTAAATGAAGAATGAAGCAAAACAATACAAAAATAACCTATTCCATTATAAGGTCAAACCACCTACAAACAAATAAAATGAAGGTTCAACCTACCTGACGGTAGCGCAGCAAGTGACTGGTAGTCCGAGAATTCAACAAGGCTGTCAGAACTTGCTTCAGAGAACTCTGTAGTTCTTTCTCAAGGGCCAGTCGCCACTCTGCAGGGTGGCGGTCAGTACAGTTCACGCAAGTGTAGGCCACACTTTCTGGCAGATTAGATAGAATCTCATACATTTCATCTAGGAAAACAAAACCCCAGAATGAGGAGGTGTTCTGAAGAGCAGGAAGGGAGAAGTCACTAGCCTGCTGATCATATCACAAAGCTCCATGGTAGGATCTGTACTAAGGTGCTAATATGCCATCTACCACACATTCTCACTTCAAAGGGGACATTTTTAAATTAACACGAATCCAGGATTGGATTACTAGAGAACCAGCAAGTTATTGTGCCCATAAAAGACAGCAAATAGGACTGGAGAGATGGCATAGCAGTTAAGATGTTTGCCTGCAAAGCCTAAGGACCCAGGTTCAATTACCCAGTACCCACATAAGGCAGATGCACAAGGTGGCACATGTGCCTGCAGTTTTGTTTGTAGTGGCCAGAGGTCCTGGTATGCCTATTCTCTCTCTCTAGTAAGTAGGGAAGGAAATAAATAAATAAGTAAATACAGCAAATAAATAAAGGGTTGTATTAGGAAGGAGTACAAGTGACACCATGCTATGACAGCTGGTGTCTACTGTCAACTTGACTGGATTTGGAAATCACCTAGGAGCCACACCTCCAAGTATCTGGAAGGGTGTTTCCAGAGAGGTTCAACTGAGGAAGAAAGACCACTCCTGAATGTGAATGGCACCTCCTCATGGGCTGGGAGCCCAGACTGAATAAAAAGATGAAAAGAAGAAAGCCAGCTGAGCACTGGAATTCCTCTTTTTGTTTCCTGTTTGTCACCATGGAGGAAGCTGCCATAACTGGTTGAATTTTTCTGAACTGTAAGCCCTTCTTCCCTTCAGCTGCTTTTCATCAGGCATCTGGTCACAACGCTAAGAACAGTAACTAGTGCAGCTGCTTGTTCTACAGATCAAACAGTACATCTTAAAAGACCTCAAGTGACACTAGCATAATCTTAGCATATGACACCACATGACAAATGAGGCAACACTCAGAAAGAAACTGTAAGCAAACAAAAAAGACTCCAACCTTCTGTACCTGAAAGATTCTCACATTTGGAATGGACCCAGCGATCACATTTCCCACACTGCATCATCTTGCTCTCATAGTCATCATCGTCATAACATTTGTCACAGAGAGGGCAGAAGTTTCCTAAAACAAAACAAAGTTACAGGAGTGTTCTGGCTCATACACCAATGCCTTGAAAGTGCAGGGGGCTCTGGCTCACACACCTTTGCCTTTAAAGCTGTTACTTATGTTGGACAGCCTTGTCTAAAGGCCCCACTTGGATGGAACCACTTACAAATGCTAGCATAGCTGCACTGTGCAGTGTCCACACATCTGCAAGTGTGGAGATGATGACCTCCTAGAACACTATTAAGAAAGCTTTCTTCACAACAGCAGTTCTCGTCTTTAGACACATTAAGAAGGCCACGAGGCATGCCAGGGCCTCCAGCCACTGCAAATGAACTCCAGAAGCATGTGCCCCCTTGTGCATCTGGCTTATGTAAGTATTGGGAACATGAACCTGGATCCTTTGGCTTTGCCCGCAAGAGCCTTAACTGCTAAGCCATCTTTCCAGCCCTCATTTACTCATTTCAATTTTTTTTTTTTTAGTATTTATTTATTTATTTGAGAGAGATTGGGGGGGGGGCATACCAGGGCTTCCGGATGCATAAGCCATCTTGTGCATCTTGCTTATGTGGGTCCTGGGGAACCGAACCATGGTCCTTTGGCTTTGCAGGCAAGCACCTTAACTACTAACCCAATTCTCCAGCCCCCATTTACTCATTTCTATTATCAGGAAACTGACACCCAAAATCATACTGCAAGTTCCAGACTCAAGTCAGGGGACAGAGTATATGGCCGATTTGTCCAAGTTAAGGCTGAGTTAGAAAGGAGTGAAGGAAGGAGCAGCAGGAACTGGAGAGCTAATGCGACTTCAGTACTCCTGAGCTGAGAAGAAGAAACTGTGTTTCTGCCCCTTAACTTAAAGAGGGGCCATTTGTGCTCACACAGGGATGCCAGCCCTTGATTTTGCTGGCTGTAGTGGGGCATGCCTTTAATCCCAGCACTCAGGAGGCAGAGATAGCAGGATTGCTGTGAGTTTGAGGCCAGCCTGAGACGACATAGTGAATTCCAGGCCAGCCTGGGCTAGAACGAGACCCCACCTCAAAAAAGCCAAATAAATAAATAGGGGCCATGCAAATGGTTGTGTATTGCATTGGCACCTCCTGGGATTGTGCTGTATACAGCTTGCGCCAATGTCCGTAGTAGCCTTGAGAGTTATCTGCGGCTCAGTTGGAGGGAGGTGTTTGGGAAGAACACAGGAGCGTTCTAGATTAGCTGGTGACTGAATCCATCCACTCAGTGAATGACTGTTTTTCACCACAGATTATATGCCAGGTACCTCTAGGAGCTGGGGGTTTCCAGGCTTGAAATAAGACTCGGGGAAGGAACTGAGGGAGGAACTGGAGCGGCAACCCTCCCAGGACAGAGCCCCACTGCTCCTCCGCCCCCTCTGCCGGGTCTTCTCTGTGACCAGGGCCCTTGGAGGAACCTCCCACATCCTCCCCACATGCAGCCCACGTGGCTTTGTCTTTCTGTGTCACCCCTCTCTGCTGTGCATCTCTGAGAAGGCACCTATAATTTGTCTATCCAGCTAGGTTTCAGTCATTTATTTGTTTGTTTTACTTTCCCATCATTCCCACAGGAATTGATTAATTTATTTTAATTAGATTTTTAATGAAAATGTGCATTTAAGATTAAAAAATAAACAAAAGCCATGGATAGACTTTCAAGATAACACAAGAAAAAAAGAATGGAAGTCAGAGCCAGGCATGGTGTCGCACGCCTTTAATCCCAGCATTCAGGAGGCAGAAGTAGGAGGATCGCTATGAGTTTGAGGCCAGCCTGAGACTCCACACTGAATTCCAGGTCAGCCTGGGCTAGAGTGAAATCCTACCTTGAAAAACCAAAGAATGGAAGTTAGGAGTGGTGGTGAAATGCCTATAATCCCTGCATTTAGGAGGTCAAGGCAGGAGCATCAAGATTTCAAGATCAAGCCAAGCGTTGGTGGTGTATACCTTTGATCCCAGCACTTGGGAGGCCAAGGTAGAAGGAACACTGTGAGTTCGAGGGCAGCCTGAGAATACAGAATGAGACCCTATCTTACAAAACCAAAAATAAAATAAAACAAGGAGTTCAAGATCAGACTTTGTCCATACAAAAAAAAAAAAAAAAAAAAAAAAAGACACCAAATCTTTCTTAAAAAAATTTGTTTTGGAGTGTGTGGGCTGTGTATATTGGGGGTGGGAGGCTTAAATCTGTGAGTGTGACAGCCAGAGGGTGACATTGGCTTTTTCCCTAGATTGCACTCCATCTTACTCTTTGAGACAAGAAGGCTAAATTTAAAGCTCTCCAATTAAGCAGCTAGGTAGCCATCAAGCCCCAGAGTCTTATCTCTGCTTCCCCAGTGCTGGAATTATAGGTACATGGCACCATGCCAGGCATTTTATATGGGTACTGAGGATCGAAACTTCCAAGTATTGAATCATCTTCTCAGCTCCAAATTTTAAATTTTTAAAGAGGTTGTAATAGGAAGTTAAAAAACAATTAAAGGGGCTGGAGAGATGGCTCAGCGATTAAGGTGCTTGCCTGCAAAACCTAGGACTCAGGTTCAATTCCCTAGAACCCATGTAAGCCAGATGTACATGGTGGCGCATGCATCTGGACTTCATTTACAGTGGCTGGAGGCCTTGCCATGCCCATTCTCCCCCTCCCAAAATAAATAATTAAATAAATAGATCTTTAAAAAGTTCTTCTTTTTTTACAGAGCCAGATGCAGGAAGTAGTGCACGTGTTTGGAGTTCATTTGCAGTGGTTAAAGACCCTGGTGTGCCCATTCTATCTTTCTTTCTCTCCTTGCAAGAGAAAAAAAAGATTATGATAATAATAAATAATTTAAATTTTCATTTTCACCATCTTAAGCCATTAAAATAGTGGGTTTTAATGTATTAGTTGAAAAAAAATTTTTTTTCAAAGTGGGGTCTCACTTTAGCCCAGGCTGACCTGGAATTCACTCTGTAATCTCAGGATGGCCTCGAACTTATGACGATCCTCCTACCTCTGCCTCTAGAGTGCTGGGATTAAAGGCATGCACCACCACACCCGGCTCTAGTTGAAAAAATTTTTAAATTGTTTAGCATAATTTTTTTTTCTACAATGCTGAGAATTAAACCAGAGCCTTGCAAAAGCTAGGCAAGCACTAAACTTTTTATCTTGAAATAGGCTCTCATTAAGTTATCAGGGCTGGCCTTGAGTTTGTGATCCTCTTGCCTCAGCATCCTGAATTCTGACATTACAGGCCTGTATCACCAGGCCTGCCTTCTAGTACAATAATAAAATAAAATTATCAAACTCAATTCTAAAAAAAAAAAAAAATATCAAATGTATATGTACTACATTTTGGCTTTTAGCATGGACCATTTGTTTATAGCTACTAGTAATAAAAATCCTCCTTAGGTCTGGAGAGATGGCTTAGCAGTTAAGGCACTTGCCTGTGAAACCTGAGCACCCAGGTTCAATTCTCCAGGTCCCACATAAGCCAGATGTACATGGTGGCGATGCATCTGGAGTTCATTTGCAGTGACTAGAAGCCCTGGAGCACCCATTCTCACTCCCCCTCCCCTGTCTCTAATAAATAAAAAAATAAATCTTTTAAAAAATCCTTCTTAATTCCTCCCACATAAGCTAAGCATACATTCCCACTTGATAAACTATCTTAAGCAAATGAGAAACAAGTGCAGGAATACAGTGCATCTAAATGTACCCTTGACATTGCAAGTAAGACTTTCTACTTCATTTTTCCTGGAATAGCCAGTTCACGCCCAAAGCACCAAATACAGACAAATTATTGGATACCTTTAGCAAAGAGTTTGGCACAATCATGGCACAGTGAAAAATCATGAGACCACTGTGCATCCCACCCTTTGCCTGGAGTTGTGGATCCACAGCTCTTGCAGCGAACACACTTGGTACAGATCTGGAATAGAATAAAAGAAATTCAACTATCAGTTTCATAGTTCAGTCTCTACTTCTGTTTTTTTTTTTTTTTTTTTTTTTTAAAAGCCCAAGTATAGGCCAGGCATGTCAGCACTGGGGAGGATGAGGCAGGATGATGCTGGAAGTTCTATGGCACCCTGAGACTACATAGTGAGTTCAATGTCAGTCTGTGCTACGGGGAGATCCTACCTCAAAAAACCAAAAAAGATCCCAAATACAACTGTTTCTAGATATTACTTCCAATAATGAATAAAAATATTGTTTACAATGACATCCTCAAGTAAGGATATTTACATTACAAGTTATGTGAGCCCAACCAACACAAGTCAGTTCTTTATGAAAAACCAGTGTGTACACGCACCCAAACTTTCTTTTTCTTTGTGGGTTTGGTGGGGTAGTTTGGTCCCAGGCACTCAGGGTGATAGCTGTTTCGGCACTTATTACACTCCAGCAACTGCTGTAAAAAAAATACAATGACAACAAAGTAGAAATCACATCTCCTTCACTAAGTATCTGTTACTTAACTCCTTAGAACTACATTTTGTAAAACATTCCTGTCAATGTCGCTTAGTAATTAAGTATTTTATCAGGTACCTTTAACTTAACTTATTTTTAGAATTTTTCCCCCAGTGTCCTATTTTTCTGCTATATTCTAAAAATTAAAACAAGATGTGGTGGCACATGCCTTTAATTCCAGCACTTGCGAGGCAGAGGTAGGAGGATCGCTGTGAATATTGGGCCAGCCTGGGATTACAGAAGGAGCCAGGTGTGGTGATACACGCCTTTAATCCCAGCACTTGGGAGGCAAAGGGAGGAGGACTACTGTGAGTTTGAGGCCACCCTGAGACTACATAATGAATTCCAGGTCAGCCTGGGCTAGATCAGGACCCTACCTCAACAAAACAAAACACCCAGCAGGGTGTGGTGGTGGTGCATGCTTTTGAATCCAGCACTCCGGAGGCAGAGAGAGCAGGATTACCATGAGTTTGCGGCCATCTTGGACTACAGAATGAGTTCCAGATTGGCCAGGGCTAGAGTAGGACCCTGCCTCCAAAACAAAACAAAACAAAACAAAACAAAAACCCCACCAAGTAATGAGGATACTCAAGCAATACCAAAAAACCCCTCCAAGCAGAGAAGATAATATAGATGCCAAGTTCTAAATTAGAAAGCAGAAGTGGAAATAGACCGGGAGGCTCTACTTCTATCACTTGAGTTTTCTACCTTTGTAGCCTGATGCTGCCTTCCACAAACATGACAGAATTTGCAGCGACGACAACACCAATTTTCCAGCTGGTCCTCCAGAGGGCGCTCATTCTCCTCTAAACAAAACTTGTGGAAGGGTTCACAACACACTTGGCAATACACAAACTGTAGCAAAATGGAACACAAAGTGTGTCAAATAAAACATGGAAGGAAATAATAACCATACTCTCTTTACATACTTTAGTTTTTGATGTTCCTTGATTAATATACAGGTTGAAGAACTATAACCCAAATGAAATTCCAAATGCACCAAAATTTGACATGCTGACATGAAGACACAAGTAGATAAATTGTTCATTTAACATCTAACAGTTCAATGCACACAAATTGTCCTATGTCCTAAATTATTAAAAATATTGTATAAAATTACCTTCAGGCCATGTATAATATGAGACAAAATAAATTTCATTTTTACCCTTGGGTCCATCCCCAAAGTATCCTATCAGGTAGGCATAAATATTCCAAAACTTGAAAAAAAAAGTCCAGATTACCCCAAACATTTTTAGTCTCGTGTATTTCAGATAAGGAAAAGATACTCAACCTGTGATTAATTCAATATATTGAATTAAGTAGTCACTGAAAAATACAGAAGCTCTGGGGACTAACATAGTAACATTAGAACCATAAAATGACTAAAGAAATCTAATATAAGATTAACAGAGCAGACAGAGTATGGTGGCACACAGCTCCAATTCCAACATTTGAGAGCCTCAGGAAGGAGTACAGAGTTCAAAGGCAGCATGAACTATACAAGCAATACTGTCTCAAAAGATTCAAATAGAATGTTCCATAAAAAGAGATAAAAGAAGCCGGGCATGGTGGCGCACGCCTTTAATCCCAGCACTCGGGAGGTAGAGGTAGGAGGATCGCCGTGAGTTCGAGGCCACCCTGAGACTACATCGTTAATTCCAGATCAGCCTGGGCCAGAGTGAGACCCTACCTCAAAAAAAAAAAAAAAAAAAAAAAAAAGAGAGAGATAAAAGGTAAACAAAGCTATGGAAATGTAAGGGTTGGGTAAGAGAAAATAAGGGCCTCTTTTAAAGTTTGTTTTCTTTTTTACAATGTACTAAACAACTAGGCAGGCATGGTGATTCACTCTGGAGACTAAGGTAGTAGAATCACTGTTCCAAGTCAGCCTGGGCTGCATAGTAAGTTTTGGGTCAGCCTGGGCTACAGTGAGATCTTGCCTCAGAAAACCAAAAAAATAAAATAAATAAATAAAGGGGAGCTTCGGTGATGGCCTAGCCACTAAATGTGTTTGCTTGCAAAGCCTGCTGGCCCAGGTTTAATTCCCTAGTACCCATATGAAGCCAGATGCACATAATGGCACATGTATCTAGAATTCTTTTGCAAGGGCAAAAGACCTTGGAATGCCCGTATACTCTCTCTCAAGTACATAAATATAGATTTTAAAACCCTGGGCTGGAGAGATGGCTTAGCGGTTAAGCGCTTGCCTGTGAAGCCTAAGGACCCCGGTTCAAGGCTCGGTTCCCCAGGTCCCACGTTAGCCAGATGCACAAGGGGGCGCACGCGTCTGGAGTTCGTTTGCAGAGGCTGGAAGCCCTGGTGCGCCCATTCTCTCTCTCTCCCTCTACCTGTCTTTCTCTCTGTGTCTGTCGCTCTCAAATAAATAAAATAAAATAAAATTAAATTAAAAAAAAAAACCCACCAAAACCCAAATAGCACACATATACACACATACAAATAGAAGATATATTAACATTTAGAGAATCTGGGCAAAGGGTATTGAGCATTTCTTACAGTTTTCTTGTAAACCTGAAACTGGTTAACATAAAATATGAAATTTATAAAAAAAATTTTCGAGGTAGGGTCTCACTCTAGCTCAGGCTAACCTGGAATTCACTATGTAGTTTCAGGATGGTCTTGAACTTATGTAATCCTCATACCTCTGGCTCCCAAGTGCTAGGATTAAAGGTGTGCACCACCATGCCTGGCTTAGAAGCTTGAAAATTTGAGTGGAGAATTCATCAAGCATTGGTCATGTTTTGAGAGTATGAAGCAAGCAGTGTGGTATGAACTCTTTTTTGTTTTTACAGAAATACTGTGAATTTGCTATGCATAGCTACACATAATTTAAATTAAAACAATTGCTGGGCATGGTGGCACACACCTTTAATTCCAGCACAAACAAAACAAAACAAACAAAAACCCAAATCAAATATTTTGGAACCTGTTCTTGTCATTCAATAATCTCCCATGGATATCTATCTATGTTACATCAAGCTGTACTTTCTGTTATATGAATGTCCTACAATTACTTTAACCAAAACTCCCCACTAGAAGATTTTTTGAGTTGTTTCTAATTTTTTGTTTTGTTTTGTTTTGTTTTATTTTTTGAGGTAGGGTCTTACTCCAGTCCAAGCTGACATGAAATTCACTTTGTAGTCTCAGGCTGGCCTTGAACTCATGGCGAAACTCCTACCTCTACCACCCAAATGCTAGAATGTGCCACCACATCCAGCTGTTTCTAATTTTTTATTCCAGGAAAAATGCTTGATGCTGAAGAGATGACTTTAGTGATTAAAGCAAGTGTAGGTTCAATTCTCAAGCCACCCACATAAAAGCTAGACACAAAACATGGCATTGGGCTGGAGAGATGGCTTAGCGGTTAAGTCACTTGCCCATAAAGAGAGGACCCAGGTTTGATTCACGAAGACCCATGTCAAGCCAGATACACAAGGTGGTGCATGCCTTTGGCCCTGGTGTGCCTATTCCCTCTCCCTCTTTCTCTGTCAAATAAAAATAAAGGGCTGGAAAGATGGCTTAGCAGGTAAGGTGCTTGTGTGCAAAGCCAAAGGACCCAGGTTCAATTCCCCAGGACCTAAGTAAGCTAGATAGATGCACAAGGTGGTGCATGCATCTGGAGTTCATTTGCAGTGGCTGGAGGCCCTGGAGCGCCCATACTCTCCCTCTCCCTCTTTCTCTCTGTCTGTCACTCTCAAATAAATAAATAAATAGAAATAAACAAAATTAAAAGAAAAAAAAAAGGTTAAAAAACTCATGCATGAGCACCTGGCATTTGTTTGCAGTGGCAAGAGGCCCTGGTGCACCCATACATATACATGTACAAATAAATTCTATTTTTGTTTTTTTTTAATATTTTAATTTATTTATTTGACAGAGAAAGAGGGAGAGGGAGAGAATGGGCGCACCAGGGCCTCCAGGCACTGCAGACAAACTCCAGACGCTTGTACCCCCTTGTGCATCTGGCTAATGTGGGTCCTGGGGAATCGAACCTGGGTCCTTTGGCTTTGCAGGCAAACAATTCCTTAACCACTAAGCCATCCTTCCAGCCCCTATTTTTGTATATATACACATATTTGACAGTTTATGTAATTATTTAAGATAAATACCTAGCATGCAATTGGGTTAAAGAGTATACCCACCTTTGTGTATATGTGTGCACGCACGCATGTATGGGAGACATCATCCTCAGGAAAGCTAACTTGTTTTTTTGAGATAGAGTCTTTCATTCATTCGCCTACAGCTACTTAGTGTAGACTGGCTGGTCCTAGGGTAGGGATCCTTCTATCTTAACCCTTTCCAGTGCTGGTATCACAAGCATACACCACCATGCTCAGCACTTTTATGTGGGTTCTGAGGATTAAATTCAGGTCTTCATGTTTGCAAGGTAAACATGTGACTGACTGAGCTTTCTTCCAAGGCCACCTACCTTTTCGGTTTGTCTTGTAACCCAGGATGCGAAGTTCACTAAATAGCTAAAGTTGACCTTAAAGTACTGATCTACCTGCCGCCACCTTTTGAGTATACCATCATGCCTAGATTATAGGGTATACCCATTTTTAAATATTTTTATTTGCAAACAGAGAGGAAGAGAGAGGCAGAGAGAAAGAAGGGGAGAGAGAGAGAGAGAGAGAGAGAGAGAGAAAGAAAGAGAGTGAGAGAGTGAGTATGGGCACACCAGGGCTTCCTACTATTGCAAATCAGCTCCAGACACATAAGCCGCTTTTTATGTGGGTACTAGGAAATAGAATATGAGGCAACAGGCATTGCAAGCAACTAACTTTAATGGCTATACCATCTCCCCAGCTTTAAACCCATTTTAAAGATTAAACAGGCTAGAGTGGAGGGATGGCTTAGCGGTTAAGGTGTTTGCCTACAAAGCTAAAGGACCCAGGTTCAATTCCCCAGGACCCACATTAGCCAAATACACAAGGAGGCACACATGTCTGGAGTTCGTTTGCAGTGGCTGTTGCCCCTGGGGTGCCCATTCTCTCTCTCTCTCTCCCTTTCTCTATCAAATAAATAAATAAAATATTTTAAAAAAAATAAACAGGCTGAGCATGGTGGCATATGTCTTTAATCCCGGCACTTGGGAGGCTGAGGTAGGAGGATCACCTTGATGGAGTTCAAGGTCAGTCAGAGACTATACGTAGTAAACTCCAGATCAGCCTGGGCTAGATCCTACCTCAAAAAAAAAAAAAAAAAAAAAAAAAAAGATAAACATATTGTTTCCAAACAACTCTCTCAGAAAGAATGACTAGCTGGGTGTGGTGGCACATGCCTTTAATCCCAGCACTTGGGAGGCAAAGGTAGGAGGATCACCATGAGTTCAAGGCCACCCTGAGACTACAGAGTGAATTCCAGGTCAGTGTGACATAGACTAGAATAAAACCCTACCTCGAAAAAACAATGACTGTTGTCTACCTTATATATCTACTATCACAAAGCTCTATTTCTGCATGACTCTTGTTATCAGGAATTCCTTTTCAGTTTTGGGTCAATAGAGTGGTTGACTGCCCACACACCTCTGTATTCTTATTTCTCATTTTCTGGCCTTTGCCCATTTTCTGAGTAGTCTTTCTTTTGTTAATTTTTTTTTATTAATTGCTAAGGGCTTTGTACACACAAGTATTCATAACAAATAGCTCTCAACAGCACACCCTTTATAAAGAAGAATGTTACATATTTCTAATGTTTAGGTATCTAACAAAAAAGGAAATTAGAATGAAGAGTTGGCTTAGCAGTTGAGGTACTTGCTTGCAAACCCAAAGACCTTGGTTCAATCCCTAGAACCCAAGTAAGTCAGATGCACAAGGGAGCATATGCATCTGGAGTTTGTTTGCAGTGGCTAAAGGCCCTGGTATGCCCATTCTCTCTCTGCCTTTCTCTCAAATAAATAAATAAACTATATAAAAAAGGAAATAAAAGAGAGACTGATTGAGAGGGGGAGGGGATATGGTGGAGAGTAGAGTTTCAAAGGGGAAAGTTGGGGGAGGGAGAGAATTACCATGGAATATTGTTTACAATTATGGAGGTTGTCAATAAAAATATAATTTAAAAAATAATCCACTGTTGTGCTTTGTAGTGTACAAAGAAGAAGGGTACCTTACCTCTACATGCCCACTGCTGGCACAGAGAAAGCAAACTACTCTGGGTGTTATAGGAATAGAGGTCAAGATTCCTAAGCCTCCCATCTCCCACACATTTTCTGCTTCACAATCTTCCTGTGGGGAGAAAGAAAGATCACTTGTGAAAGTTTTACAATGACATAATAAGGATGAAACGTATAAAGTCAAAGTAGGAGCAAATGTCAAAAATATTTTATTTCAGGGCTGGAGAGATGCCTCAGTGGTTAAAGGTGCTTGCTTGCAAAGCCTAATGGCCCTGGTTCAGTCCCCAGTTCCCACAAAGGCCAGATGCACAAAGGGGTGCATGCATTTGGAATTTGTTTGTAGTGGCAGGAAGCCCTGGTGCACCCATAATCAACCTCTCTCTGCCTCTTTCTCTCTGAATAAATATTTTCACTTCAGCAAGTATATAAGCAAATATAACTTCTATTAAAATTCTTAATCTCAGATACAAACTATTAAAAAGATACCCATCAGGGGCTGGAGAGATGGCTTAGTGGTTAAGGCGTTTGCCTGGAAAGCTGAAGGACCTTGATTCTATTCTCCAGGACCCACATAAGCCAGATGCACAAGGTGGCACATGCATCTGGAGTTCATTTGCAGTGGCTGGAGGCCCTGGAGCGCCCATTCTATCTCCCTCTCTCTGCCTCCCTCCCTCCCTCTCTCTCTCTCAAATAAAAACAAAATATGTAAAACAAATAAAAATAAAAAAGATACTCATCAGGGGGCTGGAGGGATGGCTTAGCAATTAAGGCGTTTGCCTGCAAAGCCAAAGGACCTAGGTTCAATTCTCCAGGACCAAGGTTAGCCAGATGCACAGGGGATGCATGCATCTGGAGTTCGTTTTCAGTGGCTATAGGCCCTAGCGTGCCCATTCTCTCTGTCTCTCTTCTTTTTCTGCTTGCAAATAAATAAAATAAATTTAAAAAATTATTAAAAAAAAATAAAAGATACCCATCAAGGAGCCAGGTATGGTAGTACATGCCTTTAATCCCAGCACTCAGGAGGCAGAGGGAATATAATCGTGAGTTCAAGGCCACCCTGAGACTACAGAATGAATTACAGGTCAGCCTGGCCTACAGTGAGACCCTACCTGGAAAAACCAAAAACAAATAAAAAAATGTATTTGGGCTGGAGAGATGGCTTAGTGATTAAGGCATTTGTCTGCAAAGCTTAAGGACCCAGGTCCCCAATACCCACATAAGCCAGATGCCCTAAGTGGCACATGTATCTGGAGTTTATTCACAGTGACTGGAGGCCTTGGCATGCCCAACTCTCCCTCTCTAAAATAAGTAAGTAAATATAAATAAATAAATAAATATTTATTTTAAATAGATACCTGCGGGCTGGAGATAGCTTAGCGGTTGAATGCTTGCCTGTGACACCTAAGGAGCCCAGTTCACGACTCGATTCCCCAGGACCCACATTAGCCAGATGCACAAGGGGGAGCATGTGTCTGGAGTTTGTTTGCAGTGGCTGGAGGCCCTGGTGCACCCATTCTCCCTGCCTCCCTCTCTCTCTGTCTCCCTCTTCCTCTGTCTGTCTGTCACTTTCAAATAAATAAACTTAAAAAAAATTTTTTTTTTTTTTTGGTTTTTTTGAGGTAGGGTCTCACACTGGCTCAGGCTGACCTGGAATTCACTATGTAGTCTCAGGGTGGCCTCGAACTCACGGTGATCCTCCTACCTCTGCCTCCCAAGTGCTGGGATTAAAGGCGTGCGTCACCACGCCCGGCTAAAAATTTTTTTTTTAAGATAACTGGGCTGGAGAAATGGCTTAGCAGTTGAGGCATTTGCCTGCAATGCCAAAAGATCCGGGTTCAACTCTCCAGGACCCACGTAAGCCAGATGCACAAGGGGGTACATGCATCTGGAATTTGTCTACAGTGGCTGGAGGCCCTGGTGTGCCCATTCTCTGTCTCTCTCTCCCTCTTTCTCTCAAATAAATAAATAAATAATTTTTTTGTATTTTATTTTTATTTATTTATTTGAGAGCAAAAGAGGGAGAAAGAGGCTGAGAGAGAGAGAGAGAATGGGTGCTCCAGGGCCTCCAGTCACTGCAAACAAACTCCACATATGTGCGCTCCCTGATGCATCTGGCTAACATGGGGTCCTGAGGAATCTAGCCTCCAACCGGGGTCCTTAGGCTTCACAGGCAAGTGCTTAACCACTAAGCCATCTCTCCAGCCCATTAAAATATATTATTTTACAAAAGATACTTATTAGTTTGTTCAACTGTTACTAAATTTCCTATGAAGTTATATCAGAGCTTAATTCCCTTCGTTTTGCAAATTCACATGGTCTGATCATTCCTATGTGAAGGAATTATTTCTTCAGAATGCTCAGGATGGCTGTCTTTGTGGAACAAACTATTTAGAGCTCCCACACCCTTGAATCCACCAGCTACCTGTAGTTCTTATTCACTCCTCCGGTGGTGCAGCTTTCTTTTCTTTAAACACCTGCAGGGGTACTACTTCATTTACTTACAGGTCTTGCCACTTAATAAACAGAATGAGTACTAAACACTTTACCTTAAAGTCCACTCTGATCCTGTGGACTCCATCCGCTGGGATTTTCTGCTTAGAACTATTGCCATTGGACAGAGTGCTGAGAATGTTCAAAGTGCCTGCGTTCTCTTGCTTACTGACTGGAGGTGGTTTCTCCTACAGAGACATAAGATGGATATAGAACAAAACTACACTCTGTTTGCCAACAGATGATAATGCAAATGCCAATGGGTCTGAAAAATACATTTCAATAAAGCATACTATTAGAAAGAGGAGTTGTGGGGCATGGTGGCTCACATGCGTAATCTTGTCACTTGGGAGACTAAGGCAGGAGGAATGCTGGGGGTTCAAGGCCAGCTTGTACTACAGAGCAAGACCCTGTCAAAAAAAGAAAAGAAAAGAAAAGAAAAAAGTTGCTGGGCGTGATGGCCCATGCCTTTAATCCCAATACTCAAGAGGCAGAGAGGTAGGAGGATTGCCATGAGTTCAAGGCCACCCTAAGAATAGAGTGAATTCCAGGTTAGCCTGTGCTAGAGTGAGACCGTAACTTGACCAAAAAAAAAAAAAAAAAAGTTGGTTGGGCAATGGCTCAGCAGGTAAGGAAGGCACTGGCTTGCACAGCCTACCATCCTGGGTTCAATTTCCCATTACCCCATGTAAAGCCAGATGCACAAAGTACACATGCGTCTAGAGTTCATCTGCAGTGGGGTAGGGGTAGGGTTGGGATGGGCCCTGACATAACTATATACACACATAAAATAAAGAAAGAAAATTTCGGGATTCTCCAGCTCTGGAATCCATTCCTCCCAGAGAAGTCTGTTCTCTTTCTTTTCCTTTGTAAAAGGAAGGGGTGGAGGGGGGAGAAGAAGAGAAAAAAAAAAAATCTTTGGTTCTTCAACTCTCTGCCACTGTTCATAATAAAAAATGGTAGCTAGGCATGGTGATGCATGCCTTTAATCCCAGCACTTGGAAGGCAGGGGTAGGGCGGACCACTGTTGAGTTCATGGCCACCCTGTGTTAGAGTGAGACACTACCTTGAAAAACTAAAAAGGTGGGCATAAGTAAATGTGAACATTATTATTTTCCTTTTCCTTTAAAAAACTTATTTGTTTGTTTGAGAGAGAAAGAGGCAGAGGGTAATGGGAGAGGGAGAGAGAATTGATACATCAGGGCCTCTAGCCACTGTAAATGAACTCCAGATGCATGTGCACCATATGGGTATTGGGGAATCAAACCTGCGTCCTTAGGCTTCACAGGCAAGTACCTTAACTGCTAAGCCATTTCTCTAGCCCCCCTTTTTTTGAGGCACTCTAGCTCAAAATGACCTGAAGCCCACTCTGTAGCCCAAGTTGTCCTCGAACTTAGGGCAAACGCCCTACCTCAGCCTCTTAAATACTTAACTGTTGGGATGAAAAGCTGTGAGCCATCACACCCAGCTAAAAGAACTTTTATATAGTCAAATAGTACTAAAGAATGCAGAAGGCAAAAAATACTTAGGTCAAATGGTCTATAGAATAAGCAGATGCCTAGCATGCAGGACCAATTCAAAGGGGAAACACCACCAGAAAGATACATACACAACGAACAAACAAACAAGGCAGAAATGCAGTTTCCCACAACTGTGAAAATGCCAGGGACAAGGCTTTTCTCTACAGAATAGAACATGACTCTGAGAAATGACAGAGAATCAAATCACTTCTCACCTTTTCTTTTGGTTTTGGTTTTACAGGGATACTTGGGCGGGGAGCCACTTTTTTCTGCTTGCTTTGCTCAGGACCTAAAAAAGCCCAAACAGATTGCAGTCAGATGCCAGTAATGACTACTTTAGGATTTGATTGGCCTTTCGAAAAAGGGGCATCAGGACAAAAACTTCAAGGCTTCAAACAGGAAATTAAGGTAACATCACTAATCTAACATTTTGTGTTTTGCTTGTATTTCATATGACAGTTAAAGAGTCAATTTTCTTTATTCAAACACTTCCAAATGGCCAGTTCAGATACCAGGGTTTCTTTGCCAGCTCTTGTGGTTCAGCCATCCTTCCTTCCTTCCTTACTTACCTGATTCTGGTGGTGGAGGCTGCTTTTTCTTGGGTTCACCTGGAGTGGACTTAGGAACTTCTTTCCTTGTTGGTGCTGTGCTAGGTGGCTGAGGGGGGATGACCGGTGCTGGCTGGGAGGCCTGCTTGCTGGACTTCCTGGAAGCTGGAGTGGTGGCTTGTTTGGGTTCAGGTGCAGGGACAGACATGTTGCCCCCTTCTTCACTCTTTTCCTCCACTGGCTTCCGGGGTGCAGGCTCACTGCTATTCTTCTTTGGGACAGGATCCTCCCGTGCTGAAGAGGCAGGTTTCTGACTAGAGTCTACCACATTCTTCACAACAGTGCTTTCTTTGTTCTCTTTCTTTTCACTGGTCTTAGACTTTTTCTCTTTCTTTTTCACAGCTAAGAGAAGAAAACAAGATCATTGATCTATAAGTGAGAAAAGACTTAGCAAATAAGTATAAATAGACATATAACATAATATTACGCGCTTCCTGCAGTTAAAGTTGTCACTTCAAAGTTCTACCAAGCTAATGCCAAGCTGATCAGGAGATGTAGGTAGACTTTTACTGCTCTAGGAAATGGGCAGAGCTGGAATTGGTACATGAATTTTAGACAAGTTTTTAGTTATAGCAATTTTCAAACATACCCGAAAATAAAAAGGAAGAGTCAAATGAACCCTTATGTAGCTATCATCTAACTTCAACAACCACCAACTCCCTGGAGAGAGCAGTATTTCAAAAGAAGAACAAAAACAAAAACCTAACATTCTCTTTACACTGAATGTACACAACTGTATTACATTAAATTGAATGAAGACCTTTTATACCACTACCTTTAGCTTGTTTCTGAAGGTAGGCTTTGGAAGGCATCCATTGTAAATTCTGGCATTTTCTCATCCTAGGATAACAAGGGAAAAACCATAAAATAAGTTGCATTTAAAAAAAAGGAGAGCTGGGCATGGTAGCATATGCCTTTAATCCTAACACTTGGAAAGCAGTGGTAGTAGGATTGCAGTGGGTTCAAAGCCAACCAGGGACAGTTCCAGGTCTCCCTGGGCTAGAGTGAGACCATATCTCAAATAAATACATAAATAAATAACAAGAGACAGACAGAGTGAAACATAATTCAATACAAAAATCTGAATCATTATTCAGGTTGGTTTTGACAACTGGAAAAGGACTAATTATTACTTTGATTAAATCTGAATCTTTAAAGTTCTTAGATCAACAATTTTACCTACCTTTAGGATCTAAACTGTTAAACTAGTTTTGAAATAGAACTCAAAATTCTTGTAACTTGATACAGCTTGTACCACACACAGAATGACCACGAAGTATTTTCCTTCCTTCCTTCTTACCTACTTATTTATAAATGGGTTTCATGTGCCCCAGACTGATCTTTAACTCACTATGTAGCTGAGGATGGCCTGAATTTCTGATCCTCCTGCCTCTGTCTCCTAAGTGCTTGGAATACAGATGTGTGCCACCATGCCCAACTGATTTCTTATAGTCAATAACTACTGCCCCCTTATAAGATTTAATAGACATAATAGACTAAAATACTTTACCTGCTACTTCTGTACTACAAGCTTTATATAGATCTCATGACTTTGAAGCATTTTACCCCTCAATTCATATGTAATGAAATGCAAACTTAATTTAAGGACTCAAATTGCACTGAGTCCATTTTAGGCTCGATCTCCCACCTTCAACCCTACTGAATCCGTTCTAACCTTCAAATTTCAGAGCAGATGGGCTTGAGAGATAGCTCAATGGTTAAAGGCACTTGCTTGCAAAGCCTAATGGCCTGAATCTGAGTCCTCAGTACTCATGTAAAGCCAGATGTCAAAGTGGCAGATGCATCTGGAGCTCATTTGCAGTGGCAAGAGACTTTGGTGTGCTCATTCTCATCTCCCTCCCTCTCAGCTTGTAAATAAATTCAGGCGGTAGTGGCGCACGCCTTTAATCCCAGCACACAGGAGGCTGAAGCAGGAGGATGACTGTGAGTTTGAGACCAGCCTGAGAGTACATAGTGAATTCTAGGTCAGCTGGGCTAAAATGAGACCCTACCTCAGAAAATCAAAAAAAAAAAAAAAAATTTAGAGCAGCTTATCTTACAATCAAGTTTACCTTTTTTACATTGTGTAAATTAATTTATTTGTTACTACTAGACTTGAAATAAGACACTTGCTTAAAGCAAGGTCAAACAAGAGAACATTTTTCTATTTATTTGATTTTATTTTTTGAGTTTTGTTTATCAAGGTAGGGTCTCACTCTAGCCCAGGCTGACTTGGCATTCACTATGCAGTCTCAGGGCGACCTCGAACTCAGGATGATCCTCCAACCTCTGCCTCCCACATGCTGGGATTAAAGGCGTGCACCACCACACCCAGCTCATTGTTCTTTTCTTTCCCTCTCTCTCTTTCCTTTGTGACAGGATCTTTCTTTGTAATCCAGGCTGACCCTGAACTCATGCAATGCTACTGCATTATCCTCTTTAGTGCTGAAATTACAGGTGAAAGCCTCCATACCCAACTCAAAACTACTTCTTGTTTCCTAGAATCCATTTTCCCTATAGTAAGCACTGTAGCATTTCCCAACTCCGCTTTATACTAGTCACTTTAATGTCCTTCCCTCATTCAGTAAATATGTCTCATGCCAGGCCACTCTGTAAGGTACCTGGATGCCAAAATTTCTGTTTGTACAACTCTCCTAATTCATTTTAAACAAGCCTAGGTGGCAGAAAGTGACTGAGAAAGGGAGAAAAGGTAAGGGCAAAGCCCAGCTTGGTGGCGCATACCTTTAATCTCAGCATGTGGGAGGCAGAGGTAGGCGGATCACAGTGAGTTCAAGACTACATAGTGAATTCCAGGTCAGTCTGGGCTAGAGCGAGTACCCTACCTCAAAACACTAGAAAGAAATAAATAAAAACAAAAAGAAAAGGTGAGAGTATTAAAAAAATTCCACATGGGCTGAGGAAGTGCCTCAGTGGTTAAAGGTATTTGCTTACAAAGCCTAATGGCCCAGGTTCAATCCCCTAGTACCCAAGTAAAGCCAGATGCACAAAGTGGCACAATTATTGAGTTCGTTTGCAGTGGCAAGAGGCCCTGCCATGCCCATACATTCATTCATTCTCTCGCTCTCATAAATTAAAAAAAAAAAAATAACTCCAGGGTTGGAGAGATGGCTTAGTGATTAAGGTTTTTTTCTACAAAGCCAAAGGACTTGGTTTGATTCCCCAAGACCCATGTAAGCCAGGTATACAAGGTGGCATATGTGTCTGGAATTTGTATGCAGTGGCTGAAGGCCCTTGCATGGCCATTCTCTCTATCTCTGTCTTTCTCTCTCTCAAATAAATAATAAAATATATTTTTTTAAACGTCCATGTGAGGCCAGACACAGTGGTGTATGCCTTTAATCCCAGTACTCAGGAAGCTGAGGTGGGAGCCAAGAGTTCAAGGCCAGCCTACGCTGTAGCCTGTAGAGTGAGGAGTTCCAGGCCAGCCTGGGAAAAAGTGAGGCAAAGCCTTAAAAAAAAAAAAAAAAAAGGAACAGGGCATGGTGGCACATGCTTTTAATCCCAGCATTTGGGAGGCAGAGGTAGAAGGATCACCATGAGTTTCAGCCCATCCTGAGACTAGACAGTGAATTCCAAGTCAGCCTGAGCTAGAATGAGACCCTACCTCAAAACCCCCTCCCCCCCCAAAAAAAAAGAAGACTGGAGCTGAGGAGATGACTCCCTTGCTTAAAAAGCCTGCCAGCTCAGTTCAATTCCCTAGTACTCACATAAAAGCCAGAGTCACAAAATGACAAAGTGGTGTACACCTGGAGTTCATTTGCAGTGGCAAGAGGACCTAGGGTATCCATTATCTCGATCAAATAAATAAAAATACTAAAAACTGAAAAGAAATTCCATATGAGGACTAAAGGCAAAACTTAGTGGCACAGCACTTACCTAACATACCTAGCCCAAGGTTCAATCCCCAGCACCAGAAAAAAGAAGAAAACACACATGTATGAAAAGATTCTAAGAGGGGCTGGAGAGATGGCTTAGCAGTTAAGGCACCTGCCTGTGAAGCATAAGGACCCACGTTTGACTCACCAGATCCCATGGAAGCCAGAAGCACAAAGTGGTGCGTGCATCTGGAGTTCATTTGCAGTGGATGGAGGCCCTGGCATGCCCATTCTCTCCCTCCCGCCCCCCCCCACCTCTATCTCTCAAATAAATGGAGAAATTAAAAAAAAAAAATTAAGAAAGATTCTAAAAGAAGAAAGCCAGGTATGATAGTGTACATTATGCCTATCATTCAAGAACTCAAGAGGCTGAGACAGGAGGATAGCAAGCTTGAGGTCAACCTGAATTTCACAGAAAGTTCCTAACTCAAGAAAGAGAGAAAAAAAGAAAAATAACAATCAATCAATCAAGAATCAGACACTTAGGCAGTTTTCCTGCACCCCAAAGATAAAAGTGATTTCAGCCAGGCATGGTATCACATGCCTTTAATCCCAGCACTCAGGAGGCAAAGGTAGGAGGGTCACCATGAGTTCAAGGCCACCCTGAGACTACATAGTGAATTCCAGGTCAGCCTGACCTAGAGTGAGACCCTACCTCAAAAAACCAAAGGGAAAAAAAAGAAACAAAAACAGTGATTTCAGTTGATCCAAGAAATCCTATGCCTAAATTTGTCATGTTTAGAAACTTTTAAGAGCTGCACTAACATGGTCATTGTTAGGCACATGTGACTACTTAAAGTTACATAAATGAAAATGAAATAAACCCAGTGTAGTGAAGCACACCTTTAATCCCAGCACTCAAGAGGCAGAGGTGAGAGGATCACTGTTAGTTCAATGCCAGCCTTGAACTACAGAGTGAATTCTAGATCAACCTTGGCTAGAGTGAGACCACTACCTCAAAAACAAACAAACAAATCTAGCCCCTCAATCACACTAACCACATGGCATGTGCTCCAGAGCCACATGTACTTGATGACTGCCATGTTGAACTGTGCAAACAGAATGGTGCCATTAAATGTTTTATATGAATGCACAGCTGTAGAGCACTTTTATTTAAGGAGCTCAAACCTAACCACATGACAAAATTCAACTCTGCAACCAATCTTGAAACTCAGCGAGATTCAATGCAACCACACAGGTTTTCTGATGCATCTCTGCAACAAACCAAGGATAATAAGCAATCTTAATGACTGAGGTCATCACCTCGGAGAAAGACCCACTCACTTGCAGCACTGTTTCTTGATGTTGCGGCCACCAAATTTGGGCTTGTCTAAGCAATTAGTGCAAACACCACAGTCCTCAGGCACCTGGCAGCCAGGGCATTGCCCACAACGCCTTGATCGGCGTCCTTTCTTTACTGGAGGTTCCTGAGGTGCCTTATTTCTGGTGACAGGTTTAATGGGTTTGATGGGTGGAGCAAGAGGTTCAGCATCTTCTGAGCCAGCAATTGATGACTTGTCTGTTAAAGAAAAATGTCTTTAGTTCCAAGGGATTAGCTAACCCTTTTTGGAGAATAGAGGGGTAAACCCTCAAAATCCCTTCATATTATTAGATACCACTAGCCCCATTTTAACTGGTAGTCCAAACTGAAGTACTTTATAATAAAAATATTCAACCAAAAATTCATATATAAAACTAGTTGTTTAAATAATTAAACTGTTTAAAAATGCATATAACAGGAGAGGGTATTACCATGGGATACTTTTTATAATCATGGAAAATGTTAATAAAAATTGAGAAAAAAATGCATATAATCTGCTGCTTAATTGATGATAGCAAAAATCCAAATACTGGGCTGGGCATGGTGGTGCACACCTTTAATCCCAGCACTCAGGGCAGAGGTAGGAAGAGCACCATGAGTTTGAGGCCATCCTGAGACTACATAGTGACTTCCAGGTCAGCCTGGCTAGAGTGAAACCCTACCTAGAAAAACAAACAAACAAAAACTCCAAATATTGAAAGCAAAACAATCTAACCTAATATAAAAAATACGAATATGAATAGTCTGCTTCTAAGGACTGTTTAGGCCTTTAATTTCTTAAGAGCAAGTTAACCAACATTTTGGAACTATACACCAGTCACAAGACCGTGCTTCACAGACTTTCAATTACGGGAAGTGCAACTGACCAAGAGTCCCAAATGCTGTACTCCGCAAACCACCAGCACCAAAAGGCCACACGTAGCACAGCCATCCTCAGAGCGGCTCTTAGTGTGGCAGAGATGCTAAGCCGTTAGATTTGTTCCTGGGATACAAGATTCCTCTTTGCCATACCTTTCTTACACCATACAGCAGTTTAGAAAGCTCTGTCCTCCTCCTTCATGAGAGTCAGAGAATATCAGTATCTAATAGCTTACTAGTCTTCTTGGTTACCTCCCCTTTTCTTTCTGTAGCATTCCCACTAACAAAATTTTCACACATTTAATCCACTTGAGCTATTTGTTTTTTGAAAAATCCAGACTAACTGGAAGAGCTTACTGGACATCAGAAAATTATTAGCAAACAAATAAGTCTACTCACACTCCAAGGTTGACCTCCCTGACCTACCATCATTCCCCATGGAAGACAAAATCTTTTCTCGTTCTTCCCATGGTAAGGCACTCAAGGTGGGCATGTCATCAGGAAATACAGCTCGTTTTCGGCCAAGGGCAACAGCAGCTCTTCTGCAGACATGTTTAATCCGGGGTCCTCGCACAGAGGTCTCAGATGAATCACTTTCTTGACCCTAAATACGAGGTAGGCCAAAGGAAAAAAAAAAGAAAGAAAGAAAGAAAGAAAGAAAGAAAAGAAAAAGAAAAAGACAACCTACATGTTCAAATTAAATTAAATGAAGCCAAGATATATACCTGATTAATTTATTATGATCTAACATCAAAGCATACAACTCAGATGGCTCAGCAGTTAAGATACTTGCCCATAAAGCCTAACAACTCATGTTCAATTCCCCAGTACCCATGAAAAGCCAGATGCACAAAGTGGTACATGCATCTTGGGTTCATTTGAGGCCGAGGTAAGGATCGCTGTGAATTCAAGGCCAGCCTGGCAAAATTAGCCCTACCTCGAAAGACAAAAAAACCATACAACTCTAGCTATTCCCAGCTGGTAAGGCATATGAATATACAGAAATTAACTATTTTCGCATCCTGAAATTAACAGCATTTTCTACTCATATTGTTCTAGTTAGAATGTAATTTTTTTACATATCAGAATCCAACTAGTCCTTTAAACTATGTACATACCATCACGTCTACTATGTATCGCCTAATTCTCAGAACTGGATGTGATTGCAACACAGCCTAATTGAAACTTGCTAAAAGAAGGGGCTCGGTAAATTTGGTTAAACAGGCAAGATGGAAAAGAATACCTGTGCTTTGGGCTGGTCAGCTTGTTTAAGACTCTTACTCTTCTCAATCTTGCAGAGCTGGGCTTTGGCCTTTTTTAGGAGGCTGGCAACCCTCTTGTCAGTCATTGGAAGCTTGTCTGCCTGAGCCAACATGGAGCCTATGGAGGAAGTGGAATGTTTAACAGTGCTAGATGAAGGAGTGGAAAGGCAGAGGGTTTTCTCCTTCTCCAGGGATGGGGCAGTTGGGCCGAGGTCCAGGTTGTTTTTTTCCAGGTTTCCTCTCCCTTTCTTTATAAGTATTTTGGTTTTGACAGCTGTTGCATCCCCAAGAGTCACAGAAGCAGTATCAGTCCCAGAATCAAGTGATGAAGACTTCTTCCGCCCTGTTGATTTTTTGGCAGAAGATGAAGTGGCAACATCTTCACCAACAACCTTCTCTTTGGAAACCCTACCCACAGGATACAAAGCAGAACTACTCTGAATTTCTGCTCCCTTTTTCCTTTTTTCCTTCCTTGACTCCCGCTTATTCTCCTTTTCTCTCTCCCGGTCTCTCTCTCTACTCTTGTCTTTCTCCACGCTCTTGTCAGCATCTCGATCTTTGGACAGCTCCTCGGGGGCCTTGTCTTTATTTCTCACCCTCTCAGTCTGAGAGCCTGGGGTGAACCAAGGGAAGAGAGGAGTAGGACTACTTGATGAAAATGGCTCTGCTGGAGCACTAGTCTGCTTCCTTGGTCTCTGATTTTTCTCTGAAGATTCCCCAGACTGAGTTAGGGAATGAGAAGGAAAAGTAAAAGTTGGGTTTAAGGCACTAGTGGCGAGAGGACTAACAGAAATGCTTAATGAGGAAGAGACAGAAGATGGGGGAGTGAGAGGTGACAGCTCAGAAGTACTAAGCCTTCCACTTCTTGTCCTCATGGAGTGAGAAGGCGATCTTGGCTCAGATCGAATGGGACTAAACACTTTTCTTTTCCTTTTTCTATTAGCCACTCCTGAAGAGGATGCCCCAGCAGAAGTTCGATTACTAGGCAAGGTTACAGATTCAAATATTCTAGAGTGTGCCTCACTTGGAGTAAATCTTGGAGCTCTCAACAGGGGACTCCTTTTGTGCATATCAAACCTTGTTCCAGAATGGAGTGGTGAGAACAAGCGGGCTGAAGCAGCAGTACCAGATGAAGAAAAGCCGGAGGCAAAACCAACATCCTCAGGAGTGAGTGGAGGGGGTCGGAAATTATCAAATATTGGTTTGCGAATCAGACCTTCTTTGGCATACTTTGCTGAGGAAAAGTATTGTGGCTCTGACCTAGAATGCTTTATAGAAGTCCACCTGAACGTCGGCTCTCGCAAAATAGATTTTCGCTTCCCTTGCATGGGAGCAGCAGAAGCAGGCAAAAATGGCGATGCTAAGGGGATAGTCGGAGGCATAAGCCAGGGTGTGTGGTCAGAGATACTGGAGGCTGGCTGGAGAGGAGGGGGAGGCGTAAGGAGAGGTGGAGGTGGGGAGGAAGAAGTCTGCTGCTGAGGGGCACTTTGCAGAGTTGACAATTTTTTAGTTGTCCTGGATCCAAAGCTCCTCTCTGACACCGAGTACCTTCTGCTTCTCCTGTCATTACTCTCGTTTTCTGGGGACTGGGAAATAGGCAGTGGAGTATGAACTTCAGGGGTGTTACTCCGTTCTTCAGGAAGAGCCTGAATCTCCTCAGAGGCCTGAGAATCTGAGGTGGTATCGATACTGGGACTACTAGATCGGGAGGAGTCTGAGGACATCTGAGAGGAGTGTTGGGAAGCTGCACTTGACTTTTCAGAAGATCCACAGGATGTCGCACTGAATCTACTGTTGGGCGTAGACTCTAGTCGTGCAATTTTAATTGGAGGGTCATAATCCTCATCCTCTATAAAGCGCCGAGGGGTTTTAATGATTCGTGAGGAGATGGCACTGACAACAGGCATGATGAACTGTCGGATATTTTTCACCTGTGTCTTCACCTTTCTTCCTTGGAGTTGAGCTGCCTCTTTTTCAATTTTCTTTTGAGCCCCCTTTTTTGCTCTCTGCAAGAGCTGCTTGGCAATTGTTGCATCTGTCCTTTTCGAAGAAGGAATGATCCTGACTGGCTTAACCCTTCGAGGGCTCTGTCTGACAACTGTCTCATCTTCTTTCGTGAGTGGGGGTGTTCCTTCCTTGTCTTTCCGGACCTTCTGGGGCTTTTCCAGCTCAGAATTAATAAGGAGACCTGAAGGAGTCTTTATCCGTTCTGCTGATGGCGGCCTTCCTCGCCGTCTTACCATCTGTACCCCTTTCCTTCCTATTTGAAGCTTCCCTGTCTTAAACTTAGACTTCAGAGGAGAGAGTTTACCTGCTCTTAATTTTTTAATCTTTGTAGCTTGCTGGAACATAGCAGAAGGGGTCCGTTGAATTTTTTTCAAACTATCTTCTTTGCTTCCTTTTGGTAACTCTGAAATGTCCTTTCCATGTGTAATTTTTATTTTTACTCCAGGGAAGGTGGGAGGTCTTCCTCTCTTCTTTTCTATACTTTTAGAATCTTTCTTCTTGATCTTATCTCCAGACTTGCTCTCTGATTTATTTAGAGGGGAAAAAACTGCTGGGTCTGAGAGGATAGCTGAATTTCGATCAGAGCCACTTCTAGGTCTCCCACGAGGTTTTCGAGGGCTAGTTTTAACTATGTATGGAAATAAAACAATGAAGAGCATAGATTTAGTGTGTATTTCAGGTCTTAGCTAAGCTGAATATAATTTAGCACAGGCCATTTTGTACTGAACTCAACTTGGGTCTATTGAGTCAATAACACATCTTAATTGTGCTTAGTTTCTTTTCATCAAAAAAATTTGCCTCTAGCCGGGCGTGGTGGCGCACGCCTTTAATCCCAGCACTCGGGAGGCAGAGGTAGGAGGATTGCCGTGAGTTCGAGGCCACCCTGAGACTACATAGTGAATTCCAGGTCAGCCTGGGCTAGAGTGAGACCCTACCTCGAAAAACCAAAAAAAAAAAAAAAAATTGCCTCAATGAAATAAAATTTTCTCTAGAAGAATATTTAATTACTTTTTTAATACAAAAATCAAGGGCTGCAGAGATGGCTTACTGTTTAATGCATTTACCTACAAATGCTAAAGAACTCAGTTCTATTCCCCAGTACCCATGTAAAGCCAGATGCACAAAGTGGCACATGCATCTGGAATTCGTTTGCAGTGGCTGGAGGCCCTGGTATGCTCATTCTCTCTGTTCATCTCTCCCCTCCCTTCCTCCCTCCTTCTCTCTCTCACCTTGCAAATAAATAAATACAAATATTTTTTAAAAAATCAAAATAGCTGGGCATGGTGGCACATGCCTTTAATCCAAGTGGTAGGGAGGCTGAGGTAGGAGGACTGCAGTGAGCTTGAGGCCACCCTGAAACTACATAGTGAATCCTAGATCAGCCTGGGCTAGAGCAAGATGCTACCTCGGGAAATTGAAACAAAAACAAAAACAAAAATCAAAATAGCCAGGCATGATGGCACATGCATTTAACCTGAGCACTTGAGAGGCAGAAGTAGGAGAATCAACTGTGAGTTTGTGAGCTACAGTGAAACCCTACCTTGAAAAACTAAAAAAATAAGAAAAAGAAAAGAAAATAAAAATTAGCCAGGTGTGGTATCACATGCCTTTAATCCCAGCACTTGGGAGGCAGAGGTAGAAGGATCGATCACCAGGAGTTCGAGGCCACCCTGAGACTACATAGTGAATTCTAGGTCAGCTCTGAGCTAGAGTGAGACCCCACCTCAGAAAACAAAAACAAAGCAAAACAAAAAAAAAATCATAAACTGGCCAGGCATGATGGCTCATGCCTTTAATCTCAGCACTCAGGAAGTAGAGGTAGGAGAATCGCTGTAAGTTCAAGGTCGAGGACAGTTTGGGCTACAGTGAGACCCTACCTCAAAAAAAGAAAGGAAAAAAGAAACCATAAACTTACTTAAAACATGAAGATTTGGACTAGAGATGGCTTAGTGGTTAAGGCACTTGCCTGCAAAGCTGAGGTACCCAGGTTCGATTCCCCAGAACCCATGTAAACCAGATGCACAAGGTGGTGCATACAACTGGAGTTTTGTTTCCAATAGCTGGAGGCTCTGGTGTGCCCATTCTCTCCCTCCCTCTCTTTGTCTCTTTCTCTCAATTAAACAATAAAAATATGAGAATTTTTTGCATTAAAAAAAACTAAAAAATAAAAATAAAAATTTAAGCCAGGCATGGTGGCACACACCTTTAATCCCAGCACTGGGAGGCAGAGGTAGGAGGATCGCCATGAGTTCGAGGCCACCCTGAGACTCCATAGTGAATTCCAGGTCAGCCTGGGCTAGAGTGAAACCCTACCTCAAACAAACAAACAAACAAACAAATAAATTTTTAACTGAACATGTAATGTAGAAAAGTGTCATTCTTGCAACTCAGATAAGCAAAAAGGTTTGTCTTCCCCCTAAATGAAAAAAAGTTTATCTTCAATTGGCTCTATTTTATCCTAGTATCCAAAGAGCAACATTAAAGACCATGTTTCAAAGTGAGCACTGGCAGTAGTTGGAGACTAAGACAGGAGGACTGAAGAGCATGAGGCCAATGTGAACCGCAGAGTGAGTTCTAGTCCAAACCTAGGCGACACAGGGAGACCAGGTCTCAAAACAACCCCCGCCAAGCAAACAAACGAATGCTTCCAATCAGTCATCCCACCTTTTCAGTGTACAATAAGGGCTGTGAATAAATTTGACCAACAATACCAACTTTAATAGGAAAAGGCTCCTGGGCAACTCTGCATGCAGTATTTTCAATCTGTTTTACCAAAGTAAACTAAGACAGTTTTACTGGAGAGAAGAACATTTGTGAGATCAGAATAAAAGCACTGAACTTGGTGGCATATGAACTAATCAGGGAAGTGACATAATATGTTCATTACTCCATTCTCTTATCTGGAGATTACAAGTATTAAATTTAATTGATATCAAGGTCAAATAAGCAATTTCTGCTATTGTAAATAAAAGAATTGGCTGGGAAAAACAAAGCATGTCTGTAAATCCCAGCATTAGGAAGGCAGAGACAGGAATATTGCAAGTTCAAAGCCATCCAGGGCTACAGAGCAAAATCCAGTCACAAAAAAAAAAAAAAAAAAAAAAAAAGAGAAAAGAAAAGAAAAAGGGCTGGAGAGATGGCTTGGTGGTTAGGTGCTTGCCTGTGTGAAGCCTAAGGACCCCAGTTTGAGGCTCGAATCCCCAGGACCCACGTTAGACAGATGCACAAGGGGGTGCACTCGTCTGGATTTCATTTGCAGTGGCTGGAGGCCCTGGCACGCCCATTCTCTCTCTGTCTTTCTCCCTCTGACTGTCGTTCTCAAATAAATAAAAATAAACAAAATTAAAAAAAATTGATTTTGTCAAACTAAAAGCAGCAGCTCAACTTGGAAACTATCAAGAATTTAGGGCTGAAGAGATGGCTCATTGGTTAAGGTGTTTGACTACAAAGCCTAAGGCCAAGGTTTGATTCCCCAGTACCCACATAAAGCCAGATGCACAAGGTAACACATGTGTCTGGAGTTTGCTTGCAGTGGCTAGAGACCCTGACAAGCCTATTCTCCCTCTATCTGCCTCTTTTTCTATCTGTTTGTAGCTCTCAAATAAATAAATTAATTAAAATAGACAAAAAAAATTTTAACTAAAAAAATGCCAGGCATAGTGGTGCACACCTTTAATCCCAGTACTTGGGAAGGATTGCTGAGTTCAAGGCCAGAACTACCTGGCATTAGTGTGGTGGTATACACCTTTAATCCCAGCATTGGGAGACAGAAGTAGGTGAATTTCATGAGTTTGAGGCCACCCTGAGACTACCTAATGGATTCCAGGTCAACCTGAGCCAGAGCAAGACCATACCTGGTAATCCCGATATGCCAGGGATGGGGGATATAATATGGAGGGGGGGAGGGGACCATATCCTAAGAACACATATACTGGTTATAGCAATTGCTCGATATGCAGTTTCTTGACCTCATGTTATTATTTTTAAATGAAGGATTGGGTTAGAACATATCACACCTTAAGGAAATCATTGCTATTGTCTAACAGATCCTAAGACACTAACTAGTAATTAAAATGGCAATGCCACTACTATTTGGGAAAACAAAAACTGTCAACTTAGACTATTAAAAATATATGAGGAGGGCTGGAGAGATGGCTTAGCAGTTAAGCGCTTGTCTGTGAAGCCTAAGGACCCCGGTTCAAAGCTCGATTCCCCAGAACCCACATTAGCCAGATGCACAAGGGGGCGCACGTGTCTGGAGTTTGTTTGCAGTGGCTGGAGGCCCTGGCGTGCCCATTCTCTCTCTCTCTCTCTCTCTCTCTCTCTCTCTCTCTCTCTCTCTCTCTCTGTCACTCTCAAATAAATAAATAAAAATAAACCAAGCAAAAAAGTTAAAAACAACAACAACAATATATGAGGACTCAACCGAGACCCAGATGCCAGCACACATCAGAAACATAAGTCAATTTCAAGGAGTAAAGCCATATAACAATAGCACATTCAACTATAGTATTTATCCATATAAAATCAAACAAGAAAGCTGGGTGTGGTGGTACATGCCTTTAATCCCAGCACTTGGGAGTCAATGATAGTAGGATCTCTGAGAGTTCAAAGCCACCCTGAGACTACAGAGTTAATTCCAGGTCAGCCAGAGCTAGAGTGAGATCCTACCTCAAAATCCCCCCACCCCTGCAAAAAAGCAAAAAAAAAAAAAAGCAAACATGATGAAGAATATGACCAGGTGCAATGGCACACACCTTTAATCTCAGCACTCAGGAGGCAGAGGTAGGAGGATCACCGTGAACCTGAGGCCACCCTGAGACTACATAGTGAATTCCAGGTCAGCCTGGGCCAGAGTGAGACCCTATCTTGAAAAACCAAAAGATAAAAATAAAAAAAGAATGTAATTCTCATCAAACGATCTCCAGCCTTCTCCACATAGAACTGAATTATATAAGCTTTTAAGTGCTATTTCTACCAGGCATAGTGGCACTTCTTTAGTCCCAGTACTCCAACGGTTGACATAGGAGGATCATCACTGGGATCACTGGGGCTACAGAGTGAGTTCCCATTAGCCTGGGCTATAGTCAGACTTTGCCTTGGAAAAAAAAAAGTTATTTCCTGGGGCCGGAGAGATGTCACAGTGGTTAATGGCACTTGCTTGTCCATCTCCCACATAAAGCTAGATGGACAAAGTGATGCATGCATCTGGAGTTTGTTAGCAATGGGGAAATGCCCTGATTTATCCATTCTGTTGCTCTACCCTCTCTCTGCTTGCAAATAAAGAAATTTAAAATATTTTTTTTGTTTGTTTTTCGAGGTAGGGAGTCACTCTAGCCCAGGCTGACCTGGAATTCACTAGTATCAAGGTGGCCTTGAACACCCCCGCTCCCCCCCCACGCTGGGATTAAAGGCGTACACCACCACGCCCAGCAAAAAAACAAAAAAATTAAGTTATTATTTCCAGTTGCCTGGTGGGTTGGTTCACACCTTTAATACCAGCACTTGGGAAACAGAGGTAAGAGAATCACCATGAGTTTGAAGATACCCTGAGACTACACAGTGAATTCAAGGCCCACCTGGGCTAGAGCAGAACCCTACCTCAAAAAACAGAGTTGGTGGGGAGGGAGGAAATTACCATGGGATATATTTTATAGTCATGGAAAATGTTAATAAAAAATAAAAAAAATGAATACAAAAGAAGCAACACTTTGAAAATAAGACTTGACACTATATTTTCCTAAATCAATAAAGATATATCTCCTGAAAAAAAAGAAAGAAAAAGAAAAAGAAGAAGAACAAAGGACAAAGACAGAAAAGAGCCTGAGTGACCCTTCCTTCTGGATCTGAAAAAATCCCACTTTTCCTGTCCCCTTATCCACAGCAGAATGTGGATAAAATTCAACAACATTGAAATGAAACCCAACAAAGTTGAATAGACATTCTTCAAGAAAGGACAAGGCAGCTGTATTCCAGTTCACTCTGAAATTGGGTAGCACTAGGAATGTGGAAAGTCCTCAGACTCTCTGTTGATGAGGGGACCAAACCAACTGCGTTGAGCTCTACGAGTTCATAGCTCCAGTAAGCTAAGCTTTACAAAACTTTCTAGTAGCACCTCCATAAGGTACAGATAGAGTATCTTTATGACCATCCAAAGAGAATCTGAAGTTATCTGACATGACTTAATAATTTTCAAAACTAGAAGTACATTGCTTTTCTATGTGTGTTTGTTATTATAAAATATTCTTACCATGTATTTGCAAGGAGAGAGAGAGAGAAAGAGGAGGGGGGAGGAATGGGAGCACCAAGGCCTCCTACCACTGCAAACAAACTCCAGATGCATGTGCTAACTTAGCGATCTGGCTTTTTGTGGGGAATTGAACACTGGCCATCAGGCCTTGCTAGCAAGTACCTTTAACTGTTGAGCCCTCTCTCCAGCCCCTGTGTGTATCTCCTAAAAAGAATGTGCATACATTTTCATCTGAACAATGACAAAATCCAACCAAAAAAAAAAAAAAACAGAGTTGGACTGGAGAGATGACTTAGTGGTTAAGGCACTTGCCTGCAAAGCCAAAGGACCCAAGATCGATTCCCCAGGACCCATATAAGCCAGGTGCACAAGGTGGTGCACACATCTGGAGTTCATTTGCAGTGGCTGAAGGTCTTGTGTGCCCACTCTCTCTCTCAAATAAAGAAATACATCTTTTAGAAAGCCATTTCAGAAACTGGGTGTGGTGCTGCATGCATTTAATCCCAGCACTTAGGAGGCAGAGGTAGGAGGACTGTCATGAGTTTGAGGCCAGACTGAGACTACATAGTGAATTCCAGGTCAGTCTGGGCTAGTGTGAAACCCAACCTCAAAAAAAAAAAAAAAAAAAACAAAAAAACCCACCTTATTTCCATTTAGCATCTTCTCACTAGTCATTCACTATCTCCTTGTAGGTCTACAAAGAATTGCAAGGTATCCCAGGCCTGGAGGGATGGCTTAGTGGTTAAGGTGTTTGCCAGCAAAGCCAAAAGACTCGGGTTTAATTCCGCAGGACCCACATAAACCAGATGCACAAGGGGGCGCACACATCTGGAGTTTGTCTGCAGTGGCTAGAGGCCCTGAAGTGTCCATTCTCTGTCTCTCTCTCTCAAATAAGTAAATAAATATTTTAAAAATTCTAAATATTTTGTTGGTAAAAATACTGACAAATATTGTTAATAAATGGAAGCACAATATTTTCTCTTTTTGTGTTTTTTCTTTTTTTAATTAATTATTATTATTTTTTATTAACAACTTCCATGATTGTAAACAATAACCCATGGGTAATGCCCACCCACCCTCCTCCCACTTTCCCCCTTTGAAACTGCACTCTCCATCATTTCTCTACCCTTCTCAATCAGTTTCTCTTTTATTTTGATGTCATGATCTTTTCCTCCTATTATGATAGCCTTGTGTAGGTAGTGTAAGGCACTGTGAGGTCATGGATATCCAGGGCATTTTGTGTCTGGAGGAGCACGTTGTAAGGAGTCCTACCCTTCCTTTGGTTCTTACATTCTTTCTACCACCTCCTCCGCACATCCACAGTGTTTTCAATTTCTTTAATACAGGTAAAATGGTGTCATATAGTACCAATATTTTGATTTTAGTTCTTTGATAACAGTATACCAAATTTTATTTATAAAAACTAATGGCCATATATTCCCCAAAGCATAAGTATTACTGTATAATATAAAATGATAGATCAGAGGATGGTTTTATTTACAAGCCTACCAGGTTTCCCAAAACCAGTGTGTGGAAATATACCTCCCATGCTCAAGCAGTACCCAGAAAAACATACTAAAAAATAAGCTAAACATGGCCTGACAAAAACCCTACCATAAAGACCAATTCATAAACAATTTTCTATCCCCAGGATGGTAGATCATCCTCTATATGCAAAGAATATAAAAAGAAGCCACAATCCACTACCAAACAGAACTTAAAGCCATACTATGTGCTTAATTAGCCGTACCTGAAGGAGACCTTGTGGGGCTTCGCACTCTGACTTCTTCATCTGAGCCAAAACCTAAGAACTGCTCATCCTACAACAAAGGAAAATGATTTCAAAATCAGAAGCAAAAACACGAGTGTGAACAAACCCCAAAGAAATGCCCAGAAGAGACAAATGTATTTGGGAACCAGTTTCTACATATTAATCATCATCCAAATGGATACTATAAAATAGCTATCATTCAAATACATGGACTGAACCATACACTTTCGTTACAAATAACAGCTGTGTAATAACTGAACAATGTACTGAAAGTTCATCTTTACTGCCTACTATACAAGGGATAGTCCTAAATTTCAAACTATAGATACAGCCCCAAACCATTATAGGATAACTTTAAGGTTAGCAAGTCAATACAATGGCAGAAACATACAGCCCCAATAAAACAAGTTTTCCAACAATCTTTTCAACAAGTATTTAAATCTACAAACACATAAGGAATAATACAATAATCTCTTGCCTACTAAATATTAATAGAGACTGAAAGTGCCATAACTGTCAGTTCCTTAACTCAGAAACTGACATTCAAATGTGATTTCTATAAACATGAGATCCAAAGATTCTCAACATGTGTTTTATGGCATCATTTTAAAATGCCCTGTGATAAGAGACATAAGGGTGGGCAGCAGCACTGGTGAAAGAATCGTGTCTCACCACATATACAGTGGACTCCTCTCATTAACAACAGAGAAACAGCTTATTGTTCAATTCTACTTGGAAAAGAAAAAAAGCGAACTCTCCTTACCTCCCAACTGTTACCCTGCCTTAAAAAATACTAAGGTCTCATTTAACCTAGTTTGAACAAGTTCTCAAGAAAAACAGTCTATACTGATTAAGTCAAAGTCACTGATTCAGAAAGGTCTTTCCAGAAACAGATATATACAACTTCAGATTCCAGAATCAAAATCCATGCTAAACAAGAACAAAATAAAGAATGAAGAACAGACTTGCTTGAACCTCGGTAAATTCCAAAATGTGTCCCAACAATTAGATTTAAAAAAATACGGTCCCAAATTTTCCTCTGGAGGTGAGCTCACATAACATTTTCTACTGAAGAGTTCTAGCCTCAGTTAAAGCTACAGTCAGAGCACAGCATGGTGGCGCACGCCTTTAATCCTAGCACTAGGGAGGCAGAGGCAGAAGGATCACCATGAGTTCAAGGCCACCTTGGACTACATAGTGAATACCAGGTTAGCCTTGACTATGATGAAACCCTACCTCAAAAAAACCAAACCAAAAACAAAAAAGATAGAGTCAGGTGCTAATCTCCTTAATCACTTTCAACCAGGAAAATATTAACAAGTAAATGTGACCTTTCAGATAAATTAGCAGTTCAACTCTTCAATTCACATGCTTTTGAGCAACACAATACTTGGGGCCAAGCCTTTGCATACTATGAACCGACACTTTAAATAGAGTTTTTTGCTCTAAGATGCTAAAATTAAAATATTAGAAAAGTTGAAATTCTTTTCAAAGATATTTATTTGAAAAAGTATTACAACTTTAAGTATATATTAAGCCTAAGGAATAAGTACTAGACTACTGTTCTAGTTTCTTTTTCTCACCAAATTAAAAGTAAATTCTTGACTTTTAAAAAAATATTTTATTTTTATTTATTTATTTATTTGACAGAGAAAGAGAGAGAATGGACATGGCAGGGCCTCCAGCCACTGCAGACAAATTCCAGACGCGTACACCCCCTTATGCACCTGACTAATGTGGGTCCTGGGGAATCAAACCTGGGTCTTTTGGCTTTGCAGGCAAATGCCTTAACCACTAAGCCATCCCTCTAGCCCTAAAGTATTACATTTTTTTGTTTAAACTATTTTAATTCTTATTGCGAACATTTGTAAGAAAAACTTTATGAAATTATGTTTGCATTTTGCAATAAGGTATAACCCTAGGGCATGTGGAAATTAATCCCAAACAAATTTCTACAACAACTTCAGAGTTAAACAAACAAACAAACTTTGTGTGTACGTGGTTTGGTGGTACAAAAGATTGAAACCAGGGCCTCATACAGGCTAGGTGAACATTCTCCACTGAGCAGCATCCCCTGCCCAGAGTTAAAAGTAGATAAAAATCACAAAAGCCCACTTAACTCAAAATCTTTTTTTTTTTTTTTTTTTGTCCTGTATTTGAAGCATGGTCACAAGGTTTCGCTATTGTAACCCAACTGGCATCAAATTCACTATCTTCCTGTTCCATTTTTTCCTTCCCTTTAGGGCTGGGATTATAAGAATGTATCACCACACTCAGCTTAATCCAAAATTTTATGCAACACAATAAGGGAAAATACTGATCCAGTTTAAAAGATATATGCTATGGTCAGATTTTTTTTTTTTTTTTTACTTTATTTTGTTGTTGGTGATTGGTTGAATCCAGGGCCTCAGGCATGCTAAACTAAGCAGGCACTCTACCTACCACTGAGCTATACTCTAGCTCACAAATATATTTAAGATAAAAATTCTACAAATATATTTTGAGAAAAAGCATACAAATAAGATAGGCAATGGTAAAGTATCTAAAATGTTATAAATTAAAAAAAAAGAAGCTTAGTAGTTAAGGCACTTGCCTACAAAGCCTAAGGACCATGGGTTGATTCTCCAGGAGCCATGTAAATGAGATGCACAAGGGGGCGCACGCGTCTCGCGTCTGGAGTTCGTTTGCAGAGGCTGGATGCCCTGGAGCTCCCATTCTCTCTCTCTCTGCCTCTCTCAAATAAATAAAAAAAAAGAAAATAGACTAAAAAGGGTTGGAGATGCCAGGCAGAGTGGCACATGCCTTTAATCCCAGCACTCAGGAGGCTGAGGTAGGAGGATCACCATGAGTTCAAGGCCATGCTGAGAATATGAAATTCCAGGTCAGCATGGGCTAGAGTGGGACCCTACCTCACACCCCCCAAAAAAACCAGGGGAGGGGGCTGGAGAGATGGCTTAGTAGTTAAGACACTTATGAGGCCCAAGGACCTACATTCTACTCTCCAGATGCCACCTTAGCCAGATGCACAAAGGTGAGGTTAGCACAAGGTTGCACAAGACCTGGAGTTCAATTTCAGTGGCTGAGGCCCTGGCATGCCAATTCTCTATCCTCTCTCTCTGTAAAATTAAAAAAAAAAAAAACCCTCAAAGGACTGGAGATGGCTTAGTAGTTAAGGTGCTTGCCTGCGGAGCCTAAGGACATGGGTTTGATTCCCCAGTACCCACATAAACCAGATGCACAAGGTGGCGCATTTGTCTGGAGTTCCTTTGCAACAGCTGGAGGCCTTGGTGCACCCATTCTCTCCCCCCCCACCTTTCTCTCTCTCCCTTCCCTCTCTTTTCAACTAAATAAGTAAAATAAAATATTAAAAAAAATACTCAAAGCCTGGCATGGTGACACATACCTTTAATCCCAGTACTTGGGAGACAGAGGTAAGAAGATCACCACGAATTTGAGGCCAACCTAGACTAGGGAGTGAGTTCCAGTTCAGCCTGTGCTAAAGTGAGACCCTACCTCAAAAAAAAAAAAAAAAAAAAAAAAAATCAACCACACATGGCAGCAGCATTTGGGAGGCAGAGGTAGGAGGATTGCTGAGGGTTGGAGGCCACCCTGAAAGTGACTACATAATGAATTCCAGGTCAGCCTGGGCTAGACTGAGATCCTACCTTGAAAACAAAGAAACAAAAAAATTTAGCCTGACAAGGTATTACAAGCCTTTAATCCCAGTGCTTGGGAGGCAAAGGTAGGATGGATTGCTGTGAGTTTGAGAGCTGACACTGAATAGTGAATTCTAGGTCAACCTGGGCTAGGGTGAGACCCTACTTCAAAAAACAAATAAAAAAAAAAAAACAAGAAATAAGGCTGGAGAGATGACTCAGTGTTTAAGACTCTTGCCTACAAAGCCTAACAACCTGGGTTCAATTCCCCAGTACCCATATAAAGCCAGATGCATAAAGTGGCATATGCATCTGGAGTTCATTTGCAGTGGCTAGAGGCCCTAATGCGTACAATCATTCATTCATTCATTCTCTCTCTCTGTGTCTCACTTCTGCCTCTCACTCTGCTTGCAAATAAAAAAACATATTTTTAAAAAACAAAACCAGGGCTGGAGAGATGGCTTAGCGGTTAAGCGCTTGCCTGTGAAGGCTAAGGACCTCGGTTCGAGGCTCAGTTCCCCAGGTCCCACGTTAGCCAGATGCACAAGGGGGCGCACGCGTCTGGAGTTCGTTTGCAGAGGCTGGAAGCCCTGGCGTGCCCATTCTCTCTCTCTCCCTCTGTCTTTCTCTCTGTGTCTGTCGCTCTCAAATAAATTAATTAATTAATTAATTTAAAAAAAAAAACAAACTAAACAAACAACAACAAGAAGAAATAATAATAAAAAAGAAATAAAGTAAGCATGTCTTTAATCCCAGCATTTGGGAGGCAAAGGTAGAAGGGCCACTGTGAGTTTGAGGTCACCCTGAGACTAAATTCCATGTCAGCCTGAGCTAGAGTGAAAGCTTACCTCAACAAAAGAAAGAGAGGGAAGAAGGGAGGGAGGGAGGGAGAGAGAAGGGAAGGGAAGAAAGGGAAGGGAAAAGAAAAAATTAAATGAATAAATATAGGTTTGACTTCTGGAAGCATGTTTGAAAAATTAATTTAAGGCTGGAGAGATGACTTAGCAGTTTAAGGCACCTGCTTGCAAAGCCAAAGGACCCAGGTTCAACTCCTCAGGACCCACAGAAGCCAGATGCACAATGTGGCATATGCATCTGGAGTTTATTTGCAACAGTTGGAGGCCCTGGTACACCAATATTCTCTCTCAAATAAACAAATAATAAACATATTTTTAAAATTAGAGTGGGAGAGATGGCTTTGCAATTAAGGCGCTTGCCTGCAAAGCCTAAGAACCTAGGTTCAACTCCCCAGAATCCACGTTAGCCAGATTCACATGGTAACACATGCATCTGGGGTTTGTTTGCAGTAGCTGAAGGCCTTGGCATGCTCATTCTCTCTCTCTCAAATAAATAAAATAAAATGTTTTTAAGTCATATTTTAAAAATTAAGCTGGATGTGGTGGTGCGTGCCTTTAATCCCAGCACTCGAGAGGCAGAGGTAGGAGGATTGCCTTGAGTTCAAGGCCACCCTGGGACTACATAGTGAATTCCAGGTCAGCCTGAACTACTGTAAGACCCTACCTTAAAAAAACCAAATAAATAAATAAATAAAAGTTTAAGTTAGTTGTTTAAAGATCCAGACAACTTGCCTAAAAACAAAGCTGTCGTTTTTATGTCAACACTCTCATCTTCTAACTCTGAACTCCCCACCGCAAAAAAAAGGCCAGGCATGATGGTGCATCCCTTTAATCCTAGCACTCAGGAGGCAGAGGTAGGGGAATCAGGTCAGCCTGAGATAGAGTGAGACCCTACCTTGAAAAACCAAAGAACAGGGGCTGGAGAGATGGCTTAGTGGTTAAGCGCTTGCTTGTGGACCCCAGTTCAAGGCTCAATTCCCCAGGACCCACATAAGCCAGGTGCACAGGTGGTACATGCATCTGGAGGGCTGGAGGCCCTATTGTGCCCATTCTCTCTCTCTCTGCCTCTTTCTCTCTGTGTCTGTCACTCTCAAAGAAAGAAAGAAAGAAAGAAAACAACAACAAAATTTAAGTCTGAAAACTCAAGTTCCTTCAATTATAAAATTCACTTCAATGAGTCAATGGAAAATAACATTGATGAACATAGTAATCAAAATCACTCCCATGTATGTACTTTTTGAAATTCCTTTTTCAGTCTTCTGTTAGCATCACACATGGTTCAGATGAGGAGGCCACAAAAGAACTAAGAGAACTATTAAGAACAACTGAAGTTGAAAATCACCCAGGAGGCAAACTGTATTATCTTGGCAGCTAGAGTTTAAAAAGAGTAACACCTCCCCTGTGGGAATTTATTCCAGTTAGCTATCACTTCTGCTGGCATAATTCCCTTTGTGTCTCCTGCTACATACTCTAAAATGCCAAGATTTTATTGCTATATTTTAATATCTCCCACCTATAATTACTAATATTTAATTAGCAGAAGAGAACTTTTTAAAACAGGGCCTCTGCAATGTAGCTAAGACTGGCTTTGAACTCACGATCCTCCTGGCTCAGCTTTCCAAGTGCTAGGATTACAGGTGTGAACCAATATGTCTGGCTACAGAAATTTTGGGGGTTTTTTTGTTTTATTTTTATTTATTTATTTTGAGAACAGACAGAGAAAGAGGCAGATAAGAGAGAGAGAGAGAGAGGGGGGGGTGGGGAGGGAGGGAGGGAGATCCAGGGCCTCCAGCCACTGCAAACGAACTTCAGACACATGTGACCTCTTGTGCATCTGGTTAATGTGGGTCCTGTGGAACCAAGCCTCGGACCGGGGTCCTTAGGCTTCACAGGCAAGCGCTTAACCACCAACCCATCTCTCCAGTCCATTGGTTTTGTTTTTTTGAGACAAGTTCTCACTCTAGCCCAGGCTGGCTTCCAACTCAAGATGATCCAACTAACACAGCATCTTCAGTGTTAGAATTAAAAGCATGAGCCACCTTAGAAGAGATTTATTTTTTATTTTATTTATTTTTGGTTTTTTGAGGCAGGGCTCACTCTAGCCCAGACTGACCTCAAACTCAAAGTGATTCCCCCTACCTCAGCCTCCAGAGTGCTAGGATTAGAGCAATGCACCACTATGTCTAGCTATCAGATTTCCATGCAGTGTTAGAGGCAGAAAAATCAAACTACAGTGAGCTACGTGAGTGCAGAAAGGGAAAATGTGATTGTAACTGTGGCTCAGAGACAGAATGTATGCTTAGCATGTATGAGGCCCTTGTTGGATACACATACACACATAGAGAGAGAAGAGAGAGAGAGAGAATAGAAATGAGTATAGACTACTATTGGAAAACTACGTCAGCCAGGCATGGTGGCACACACCTTTAATTCCAGCACTCGGGAGGCAGAGGTAAGAGGATCACTGTGAGTTTGAGACCACCCTGAGACTACATGGTGAATTCCAGGTCAACCTAAGCAAGAGTGAAACCCTCCCTTGGGAAACATACACACACACACACACACACACACACACACACACACATACACACAAAATAAAAGACACCAGGGCAAAGAGGACTGACAATTAGCTGTGGGGTGACTGACAGTCATTGAGAATTCAGGAACAGATTCTTTGAGTTGCTAGGTTACCAAGGGCTAGGCAAACCAAGAGCCATGAGCCAAATCAGGTCCACTGTTTGTTCTGTGAGCTAAGATTAAATGTTTAGAAAACCTAAGAGGGCTGGAGAGATGGCTTAGCGGTTAAGGCATTTGCCTGCAAAGCCAGAGGATCCCGTTTTAATTCTCCAGGACCCATGTCAGCCAGATGCACAAGGGGGTACATGCATCTGGAGTTCGTTTACAGTGGCTGCAGGCCCTAGCACACCCATTCTATGCCTCTCTTTCTCTGAAAAATAAATATATTTTTAAAAGCCTAAAAGAATATTTCATACATGTAAGAATTATATGAGGGCTGGAGAGATGGAGATTAGCAGTTAAGGCGCTTGTCTGCAGAGTCAAAGAACCATGGTTCAATTCCTTAGTACCCACATAAAGTCAAATGCACAAAGTGGCACACATGTCTAGAGTTCATTTGCAGTGGCTAGAGGCCCTGGAACACCCATACTCTCTCTCATATAAATAGATAAAAGAAAATATATTTAAAATAAAATTCAACCCCAGCACTGGGGAAGCAGTCTTCAGGGCTGGAGAGATGGCTTAGTGGTTAATGTGCATGCCTGCAAAGCCTAAGGACCCAGGCTCAATTCTCCAGGTCCCATGTAAGCCAGATATACATGGTGGCACATGCATCTGGATTTCGTTTGCAATGGGGCACTCATTCTCATTCTCTCTCTAAGTTCATTCACAGTGGCTGGAGGACACTCTCCCTCTCCCCTACTCCCTCTGTCTCTCTAGTTCTCTCTCCCTCTCTCTCTCACAAAGGTTCTAAAAGGTAACCAAGTGCTGGGGCTTCGGCATTTGAAAGCTGGGTGGCGTATAGCCACATGCTGGAGGGCCCAGTGGAGGAGGGAAGCCATACTGAAAAATTAATAAGTAGCCAGGCGTGGTGGCTCGTGCCTTTAATCACAGCACTGGGGAGGCAGAGGTATGAGGACTGTAGTGAGTTCGAGGCCACCCTGAGATTACATAAAATTACATAGTGAATTCCAGGTCAGCCTGGGCTACAGCAAGACCCTACCTCAAAAAATAAATAATAAATAATAAATAAATAAATAACCAATGAGTTAAGAAAAATAGATGAGAGGTGGAGAGAGGTTTCAGAAATTAAAGGCACTTGCTTGCAAGGCCTAACGGCCCAGGTTCACTTATGCAGTGCCCACGTATAGCCAGATACACCGAGTGTTACATGTGTCTGGAGTTTATTTTCAGTGGCAGGAAGCCCTGGCCTGGCACTCCCATTCTCATATGCATTCATTCTCTCTCTCTATTCATTTGCAAGCAAAGAGAATCAATAAAAACACTGAAAAAGCAGGGGAGTATAGAATTACAGAATTCAAGGAAAGAATGAAGAAGGGAGTGGCAGCTAGCTGGTTAAAATACTGCCAAGATGGCTAATAGGATGAGTACTAAGACTTATCTATTCTATCTGGTAAGATAGAGGTCCTCAAGGACCTTCTGAAGAGCTATTTTAGTCTTCAGGATAAAGCCCCACTGCAGAGGTTGAAGAGAAGCTAAGAGGTGAGAAAGTGGAGCCAGCAATTACACAGGACACTCGGAAGTTTTGTTGTGAAGGTACTAAAGCATCAGGTAGTAGCTAGAGGACATGGGGCCGAGGTTTTCTTTTTAAACAAGGGTTATACTTAGATCATTTTATACTATGGAGAGTTAGGAGAACTGCCTATGCAAGCTAAGGGAAGATTGCAAGTGCAACCCCAAGGAGAGAAGGGCTGGAATCTAGAGCTCAAGTGCAAAGGAAGATCTTTAAATAGGAAAAGGGGCACTTCGATTATAGAAGGTAGCAGGGTATTGTCAAGTTCCCTCTAACTGGAAAGGAAAAGCTATTAAGTACTTTAAGAATATTATAAATCTCTTCTAGACCCAGTATAGCACTAACTGTCAGGAACTGACACATTACCTGCTAAAATCTCAGTTACTTGGGAGGCTTAAGCAGGAGAAGATCAAGCTTCAGGCTAGTCTGAGCAATTTAACAAGATTCTCTCTCAAAAGCAGGTGCCATTAACCCTGGCCCTTGAGAAGTAGGAGGATCAGGAGGAGTTCAAAGCCATCCTCAGTTGCACAGCAAGTCACAGGCTAGTCCGGTCTACCTGAGACCTATGTCAAGAAAAAAAAGGGGGGGGGGGATTTTGGAGAGAGGCCTAAGTGGTGAAGGTGCTTGCCTGAGAAGCTTAACAACATGGGTTTGATTCCCCAGTGCCCATGGAAAGCCAGATGCACTTTTACATAGTGGTCATGCATTTGGAGTTCATCTGCAGTAGCTAGAAGCCCTAGCACACCCATATTCATTCATTCATTCTGTCTCCCACTTTATTTGCAAATAAATAAAAACAGCTTTAAAAATAATTTTTAAGGGCTGGAGAGATGGCTTAGCGGTTAAGCGCTTGCCTGTGAAGCCTAAGGACCTCGGTTCAAGGCTCGGTTCCCCAGGTCCCACGTTAGCCAGATGCACAAGGGGGCGCACGCGTCTGGAGTTCGTTTGCAGAGGCTGGAAGCCCTGGCGTGCCCATTCTCTCTCTCTCCCTCTATCTGTCTTTCTCTCTGTGTCTGTTGCTCTCAAATAAATAAATAAATAAGAATTAAAAAAAAATTTTAAACTATATTAAAGGGCTGTAGGGATGGCTTAGGGGTTAACCAGGTTCAATTCCCCATGACCCACATTAGTCAGATGCACAAGGGGGGGGGCGCATGTGTCTGGAGTTCCTTTGCAGTGGCTGGAGGCCCTGGCGTGCCCATTCTCTCTCCCTCTTTCTCTGTCAAGTAAACAAACAAATAAAAATAAAATACTGGGGTTGGGTATTTAGCTCAGTGGATGAGCGCTTGCCTAGCAAGACAAGGCCCTGGGATTGGTCCTTAGTACTGGAAGAAAAAAAAAAGGGAACTAAAAATAAAATACTTAAAAAAAAAAAAGCCACCCTGAGACTACATAGTGAATTCCAGGTCAGCCTGGGCTAGAGTGAGACTCAACCTCAAAACCCCCTCCCACCCAAAAAAGATCCTCAAAACAAAAAGTTAAAAAAAAAAAAGCTGGGTGTGGTGGCACATGCCTTTAATCCCAGAACTTGGAAGGCAGAGGTAAGAGGATCATTATGAGTTCAAAACCACCCTGAGACTACATAGTGAATTCCAGGTCAGTTTAGATTAGCACAAAAACCTACCTCAAAAAGAAAAGCTGGTAGGTGGTACACACCTTTGATCCCAGCACTCAGGAGGCAGAGGTAGGAGGTCGCCATGAGTTCAAGGCCACCTGAGACTCCATAGTGAATTCAAGGTCAGCCTGAGCTAGAGTGAGACCCTACCTCCAAAAAAAAGAAAAAGAAAAAAGCGGGCATGGTGGCACACGCAGAGGTAAGAGGTTCACCATGAGTTCGAGGCTACCCTAAAACCACATTGTGAATTCCAGATCAGCCCTGGACTACAGAGAGACCCTACCTCGAAAAACCAAACAAATAAATTTTCTTACTTTGCAGAGCGCTATATTTACAACTGCCATTTGAAGAAGAGCCTCTGTGCAGGAAACACATCATTATTTTGTAATAGAGGAAAATGTAATGACTCTATAAATCATTTCCCAAGTGAAGTAAAAAATAATGATGTTGGCTTGGGGAGGGAGGAGGGTAAGGGGAAGGAAGGGAGAGAGCAAAGGGGAAAGCAAGGCAAAGCAAAACCAGTGTCCTGAGAGTAGAGCACAGGGCAAGGCCACGTCTCTCTCGTCACTGGTGAACAGAAAAGCAGTTTGTCTAAAAGCAACACAGGGGGGAAGAGACTTAAATTGCTGTATTTTATTTATTCATATGTGTGTGTGTGTGTGCGCCAGGGTCTCTTACTGCAACCTCTCTACCCACTTTGCTTCCTGTTTCATGTGGGTGTTAGGGAATCAAACCTGGGCCAGCAAGCTTTACAAGCAAACACCTGTAACTACTGAGCAATCTCCCCAGCCCAAGACTTATTATTTTTTCCCCCAGGTAGGGTCTCACTCTAGCTCAGGTTGACTTGGAATTCACTACATAGTCTCAGCATGCCTCAAATTCTTGGCAATCTTCCTACCTCGGCCTCCCAAGTACTAGTACCATGCCCAGTTAAATTGTTTTAATTTAAATTGCTTGATATTGAACAAGGTTAACAAAAGAGGTTACCTAGAATAAAAGCATAAAGAATACAGTGCTCTGCAAAGGACACAGTGAAAAAAGCAAAGAGGCAACCTACAGAATGGGAAAAAATCTTCGCCAGCTATATATCTGATAGATGATTAATATCTAGGATATACAAAGAACTCAAAAAGTTAAATAATAAGGAATCAAACAAGCCAATCAAAAAATGGGCTATGGAGCTAAATAGAGAGTTCTCAAAGGAAGAAATACAAATGGTATATAAGCATCTAAAAAAATGTTCTACGTCACTAGTCATCAGGGAAATGCAGATTAAAACTACACTGAGATTCCATCTCACTCCTGTCAGATTGGCCACCATCATGAAAATAAATGATCATAAATGTTGGCGGGGATGTGGAAAAAAAGGAACCCTTCTACACTGCTGGTGGGAATGAAATCTGGTCCAGCCATTGTGGAAAACAGTGTGGAGGTTCCTAAAACAGCTAAAGATTGATCTACCATATGACCCAGCTATAGCACTCCTAGGCATATATCCAAAGGACTCATCTCATTTCCTTTGAAATACGTGCTCAACCATGTTTATTGCTGCTCAATTTATAATAGCCAGGAAATGGAACCAGCCTAGATGTCCCTCAACTGATGAGTGGATAATGAAGATGTGGCACATTTATACAATGGAGTTCTACTCATTGGTAAAGAAAAATGAAGTTATGAAATTTGCAGAAAAATGGATGGACCTGGAATGGATTATACTAAGTGAGGTAACCCAGGCCCAGAAAGCCAAGTGCCACATGTTCTCCCTCATTTGTGGATCCTAGCTACAGATGATTGGGCTTCTGTGTGAGAATGAAAATACTTAGTAGCAGAGGCCAGTTGAAAAGGAGACATAAAGGGAAGAGAAAGGAAGGGAGGAGGATACTTAATAGGTTGATATTGTATATATGTAATTACAATGATTGTAATGGGGAGGTAATATGATGGAGAATGGAATTTCAAATGGGAAAGTGTGGGGGTGGGGAGGGAGGGAATCACCATGGGATATATTTTGTAATCATGGAAAATGTTAATAAAAATTAAAAAAAAAAATTAAAAATTAAAAATAAATAAATCACAGAAAAAAAAGAATACAGTGTTCTTCAATAACAAAAAGTAAAATTTTCATCTACATTCAAATGAACTCAAAAACCCAAAAATAAAAACAAATAACAAGCCAGGCATGGTGGCTCAGGCCTTTAATCCAAACACTTGGGAGGCAGAGGTAGGAGGATCACCATAAGTTCAAGACCACCCTGAGACTACATAGTGATTTCCAGGTCAGCCTGGGCTAGAGTGCGATCCTACCTTAAAAAAAAAAATTACATTTGTAGTGGCTAGAGGGTCCTGGAGTCCCCATTCTTTCTCTCTCTCTCATAGACAAATAAAATATTTTTTTAAAAAGTTTGACCTGGGGCCTGGAGAGCTGGCCCAGTGGGTAAAGTGCTTGCCATGGGTGGTGGTTTGAATGGATGTCCCCCCAGTAGATTCAGGCGTCTTGTTCAAGCGTGTAACTTGATGTCACTGTGGGTGGATCCTAGGGCCCAGCCCTAAGGTGTGTTTGGGGGCAGATCTGGATTCCAGCCAGAGATATGCAGAGTGTGAGCTGTGCCTGGGTTCCGGGAGTGCGCTTGCTCACGGCACTGCTGCTGTGGCTTTGCTCTCTGCGCGGACCTCTGAAAGGGACCATCTTCCTTCACCATTATGGAACATGCCCTGATCTGTGAACTTCAATAAATGCCATTCATCCCCCCCCCAAAAATAATAATGATGAACTCAGAAACCCAGTGGATAGGTGTAGGTAAAGAAAGGACTTCAGGGCTCGAGAAATGGCTTAGCAGTTAAGGCATTGGCCTGTGAAGCCAAAGGACCCAGGTTCAATTCCCCAGGACCCATGTAAACCAGATGCACAAGGGGCACATGCACCTGGAGTTCATTTACAGTGGCTGGAGGCCCTGGTGTGCCCATTTTGTCTCTCTCTCACTCTCTCTCTCTGATTGCAAATAAATAAATAAAATTTAAAAAACTAAGACAAGTAAATAACTAAATGAAAAAAATTTTAAAAAGAAAAGACTTCAGGGCTGGAAAGATGGCTTAGTGGTTAAGGTGCTTGCCTGCAGAGCCAAAGGACCCAGGTTTGATTCTCCAGAGCCCACATAAGCCAGATGCACAAGATGGAGCATGCATGTCTAGAGTTCGTTTGCAGTGGTTGGATATCCTGGCATGCCATTCCCTCTCTCCCAAATAATTTCTTTTAAAGTGTGTGACACATTCTAGAAGTGGCAGCTGGTTAAAACAAACAAACAAAAACAAAACAAGAAGGACTTCAAAAGCCCAGGGCAAAGACTGCATAGTAAATTGTTAATTCCAGGTCAGCATGGGCTACAGTGAGATTCTACCTGGCCTTAAAAAAAAAAAAAAAAAAAAAAAAAGAATGAATTCCAGTTTGCAAATATTTAATTCAATTCTATATAGCAAATGTTACCCAAGAAACACAAATGCAATACATTTCATAACCAGAGGCAGAGATAATGTCCTTCATGATTACTTAGCCCTGGTCAACAAGAGCAAGAAACAAAGATGCTTAATAGTTAACTGAATGAAACAGGGCAACTCTACCCATCCTGCTTCAGAAAACGAGGAAGTCATAAAGAGTTCAACTGTCTTTAAAAACAAAACAAAACATAAATAGCAAAATGAATGTACAACTTCAGAGAGTAGGCTATTCAGATTCCTGGCAATGACCCAAATTGCCATGTAGAATTATTAAAAACAAAAACTCAAGGGATGGAGAGAGGCTTGGCAGGTAAGGCACTTGCCTGTGAAGCCTAAGGAATCATGTTCAACTCTTCAGATCCCATGTAAGCCAGACACACAAGGCAATGCAAGTGCACAAGATGACATATGTGTACAAGGTGGCGCATGCATCTGGAGTTCAATTAACATGGTTGGAGAACGTGGCACAACAATTCTTTCTCTTGCTCTCACTCTCTCATATTGAAAAAGGGGGCAGGGGGCTGGAGAGATGGCTTAGCAGTTAAGGAGCATGACTGCAAAGCCTAAGGACCCTAGTTCAATTCTCTAAGTCCCACATAAGACAGGTGCACATGGTGGTGCATGCGTCTGGAGTTTGTTTGCAGTGGTTAGAGATCCTGGAGTGCCCATTCTCACTCTTTTTTTTTTTTCTCTTTCTCTCTCTCTCTCTCTCTCTAATAAAATATATTTAAAAAAAATTTTGAAAACGCTGTCTGTTGGGCTTGCCTCAAAAAATAAAAAAAAATTCAAGCAGGGCATGGCAGCACATGCCTTTAATTCCAGCACTAAGGAGACAGAGGTAGGAGGATTACTTGAATTAAAGAGCAGCCTGAGACTACATAGTGAGTTCAAGATGACCTCAAAAAAGAAAAAAAAAAAAAATCAAGTCTGGACCTGGTCTAATTCTAGCACTCAGGAGGTATAGGCAAGAGGATCGAGAGTTCAAGGCCATCCTTCAATTGGCAAAGTACTTTCCTAGCACACACAAGATCCTGAGTTCAATACTCAGCACTTCATACACTGGAAGCGGTAGAATAGCTTTGTAGTCCCAACTGGGAGTAGGTGCAAGCAGTAGGATCAGGAGATGAAGATTTTCCTTAATTGCATAGTAAAACCAGACTAGGCTACATAAATTTCTGTCTCAAATCATCATCATCATCATCATCATCATCAAGTAAGGTACAATCTGGGGCTGAAGAGATTATTCAGTGGCTAAAGGTACTTGCTTAGAAAACCTGGCAGCCTGGGTTCAATGCCCCAGTACCCGCATAAAGCTAGATGCACTGGGTGTGGTGGCACATACCTTTAATCCCAGCATTTGGGAGGCAGAGGTAGGAGGAATACTGTGAGTTCGAGACCACCCTGAGACTACATAGTGAATTCCAGGTCAGCCTGGGCTATAGTGAAACCCTACCTCAAAAAAACAAAACAAAAACAAACAAACAGCCGGGCACAGTGGCGCTCGCCTTTAATCCCAGCACTTGGGAGGCAGAGTTAGGTGGATCACCATGAGTTCGAGGCCAGCCTGAGACTACATAGTGAGTTCCAGGTCAGCCTGGCCTAGAGTGAGACCCAACCACAAGAAACCAAAAGGAAAAAAAAGCTAGATGCACAAAGTAATGCACATTGTCTAGAGTTTGCTTAGAGTAGCAAAAAGCCCTGGATGCCCCACTACAAATAAATAATTAAAATTTTTGTTTTTCATTATTTTTATGGTTTTGCGAGGCAGGGTCTTGCTCCATCCCAGCCTGACCTGGAATTTACTATGTAGTCTCAGGGTGGCCTCAAACTCACGGTGATCCTACCTCTGCCTCCTGAGTACTGGGATTACAGGCGTGCACCATCACACCTGGCAAAAAGTTGTTTATTATTTATTTGTTTTTTGAGGTAGGGTTTCTCTCTTACCCCAGGCTCCTCCTACCTCTGCCTGCTGAGTGCTGGAATTAAAGGTGTGCACCACCATACTCAGCAATTTTATTTTATTTTTTTTGAGGTAGGATCTCACTCTAGCTCAGGCTGACCTGGAATTCACTATGGAGTCTCAGGGTGGCCTCGAATTTATGGTGACCCTCCTACCTCTGCCTTCTGAGTACTGAATATTTTCATTTTAAAAAAAATTTATTTATTTGACCAAGAGAAAGACAGAGAGAAAGAGAATGGGCATGCCAGGGCTTCCAGCCACTGCAAACAAACTCCAGATGCATGTGCCACCTTGTGCATCTGACTAACATGGGTCTTGGGGAATTTAACCTGAGTCCTTTGGCTGTGCAGGCAAACACATTAAGTGCTAAGCCATCCCTCCAGCCCAAAAATTTTCATGATTTAAAAAAGAAAAGTATGTTAGGTGTGGTGGCACACACCTTTAATCTCAGCACTCCAGAGGCATAGGTAGGAGGATTGCTGTGAGTTCCAGGCCAGCCTGGAATTACAGAGTAAGTGCCAGGTCAGCTTGGGCTAGAGTGAGACCTTACCTCAAAAAAAAAAAAAAAAAAAAAAAAAACCAACCAGGCTGTGTGTGGTGGTGCATGCCTTTAATCCCAACACTTGGAAGGCAGAGGTAGGAGAACTGCCGTTGAGTTCGCAGCCACCATGAGACTACACAGTGAATTCCAGGTCATCCTGGACTACAGTGAGACTCTACCTCAGAAAGAAAAAGAAATAATAAAAGCCGGGCATGGTGGCACCCACCTTTAATCCCAGCACTTAGGAGGCAGATGTAGAAGGATCACTATAAATTCAATGCCACCCTGAGACTACATAGTGAATTCCAGGTCAGCCTGGACTAGAGTAAGACCCTACCTTGGGGAGAAAAAAAAAAAGAAGGAAGAAATTATATGTATGTATGTATGTATGTGTTTATATGTGTGTGTGTGTGTACATATATAAAGTTGCCAGCTGTGGTAGCACATGCCTTTAAACCCAGCACTCAGGAGGCAGACGTAGGAGAATCGCCATGAGTTTGAGGCTACCTGAGAATACAAAGCGAATTTCAGGTCAGCCTGGGCAACAGCAAGACCTTATCTCTTTTTTAACAAGGCAGTACTAAAATACAATCAGATCTATAGGCTGGGAAGCAGCAACTTAGTTTTCAGATTTTTTTTTTTTTTTAAGAGAAAAAGAGGGAGAGAGAGAATATGAGAATGGGCACACTAGGGTCTCTAGCCACTGCAGACAAACTCCAGACGTGTGGCGCCCCTTGCGCATCTGGCTAACATGGGTCCTGGGGAATCAAACCTGGGTCCTTTGGCTTTGCAGGCAAATACCTTACCTGCTAAGCCATCCTTCCAGGACCCCTCCCTTTTTGGTTTATTTTTATTTATTTATTTGAGAGCAACAGACAGAGAAAGAGGCAGAGAGAGAGAATGGGCGTGCCAGGGCTTCCAGCCACTGCAGACGAATTCCAGATGCATGCACCCCCTTGTGCATCTGGCTAATGTGGGATCCTGGGGAATCGAGCCTCAAACCGGGGTCCTTAGGCTTCACAGGCAAGTGCTTAACCGCTAACCCATCTCTCCAGCCCAACCCCTCCCTTTTGGAGGTAGGGTCTCGATCTGGCCCAGGCTCACCTGGAATTCACTATGTGGTCTCAGGGTAGCCTCCTCCTACCTTTGCCTCCTGAGTGCTGGCATGAAAGGCATGTACCACCATGCCCGGCTGGTTCTTCTTAGTTATGTGTGTGTGAGTAAGTGTATACCTGCACATGCAACAGGGTCTCTTCCCACTGCAAATGAATGCCCACCTGGCTTTATGTGGGTGACTGGGGATCTGAACCCATTCCAGTCGTTTTTGCAGACAAGTGCCTTTAACCACTGAGCCATTGCCCCAGTCCCTTATATGCCAACTTCATGCAGCAAATTTCACTTTGAGCCATTATCTGTTAGACATTCTGGGTCGGTCTAACAATATCCATATTCATTCTTTCTTATTTGTTGATTTTTTTTTCTTGAAGCAGGGTTTTTAAAATATATTTTATTTATTTGAAGGGGGAAAGAATGGGTGTACCAGAGCCTCCAGTAACTGAAAACAAATTCCAACACACGTCAACTTGTGCATCTGGCCTTACGAGTGTATTGAGGAATCAAACCTGAGTCTTCAGGCTTTGCAGGCAAGCATCTTACCTGCTGAGCCATCTCTCCAGCCCAACACAGGGTTTTGTTATGTATCCTTGGTGGCCTGGTACTTACTACATATCCCAAACTGTATGCAAATTTGGGACAATCCTCCTGACTCAGTTACCTGAATGCTGGGATTATAGGCGTAGGCTACAGTGCTCAGCTCTCAACTACAAGTTTCTACTATACAGTTTCAGTTCTCTTGCTCGGGTTTGTTCTCATCCTAGTACAAAAGTCAATTTTCATCTTTTCTTACAGGACAAGGTACTACTGAATGACCAATAACTACTGAGGTAATACTGTGGAAGCCACAACTTCCTTCCTAATAAAATAACAGGGCTATCTCCACAAAGACAGTTTTAGGAAGAAGCAATATGAAGTTAGAATGACAAAAGTGAATATCCCCCTTAGCAAAGCAACAAAGCTACCAAGCCCTCCAATGACCCATAATATTTCAGAAATTAATGTTCAAGGGGCTGGGGAGTTAAAAATTATTAGGGTTTGTAGGAGATAATTCAGCAGTTAAAGGCACCTGCTTGCAAAGCCTGTTAGCCTGGTTTCAATTACCTAGCCACCCACATAAAGCCAGACAGACATTGGTTTCCAGTGGCAAGACACCCTGGCACACACGTGTGCATGTGTACACACACATACATGCAAACATATGCTCAAATAAAATTTTAAAAAATTAAACCAAGCATAGTGATGCATACCTTTAATCCCAGCACTCAGGAGGCTGAGGTAGGAAGATCACTATGATTAAGGGCAGCCTCAGGCTACAAAGTGAGTTCCAGGTCAGCCTGAATTAGAATGAGACCCTACCTGGTGTGTGTGGAGGAGAGGAGGGGAGTCAAATATTGACATTGGGGAATTTTGGTGTCTTTTGTAAAGTTTATTTTATTTGAAAGCAGAGAGAGAAGGGGGAAGAGAATGAGAATGGGTATGCCAGGGCCTCTAGCCACTGCAAACAAACTCCAGATGCACCTGCCTCAATGTGGGTACTGGGGAATTGAACCCAGGTCATTAGGGTTTGTAGGCAAATAAGCACCTTAACTGCTGAGCCAACATTTCAGCCCTAATTTTTTTTGCAGGGGGGAGGTTCGAAGTAGGGTTTCACTCTAGCTCAGGATGGCCTCGAACTCACTGTGATCCTTCTACCTCTGCCTCCCAAATGCTGAGGTTAAAGGCATGCACCACCACACATGGCTCAGCCCTAAAATTTTTTATTTTATTTATCTGAGATAGAGAAAGAGGCCAACACAGAGAGAGTAAGTATGGGTGTGCTAGGACTTCCTGCCACCAGAAATGAATTCCAGATACATGTGCCAATTAGTGCATCTGGCTTTACATGAGTACTGGGGAAGTGAACTCTGGTCCTTAGGCTTTTCAGACAAGCACCTTAACTGCTGAGCCATCTTTCCAGCCCCCAAAAGTGTCTTATTATTTTTTTTTTAATTTACTTATGAGAGAAAAAGAGACATGGGGATAAGGGAAAGTATGGGTGTACCAGGGCCTATTCCAACTGCAAAAGAACTCTAGATGCATGTGCCACTTTGTGCATCTGGCTTTATGTGGGTACTAGAGAACTGAACCCAAGCTGGCAGGCTTTGCAAGCAAGCATCTTTTTTTTTTTTTTTTTTTTTTTTTTTGGTTTTTCGAGATAGGGTCTCACTCTAGTCCAGGCTGACCTGGAATTCACTATGGAGTCTCAGGGTGGCCTCAAACTCACAGTAATCCTCCTACCTTTGCCTCCCAAGTGCTGGGATTAAAGGCGTGTGCCACCACGCCCAGCAGCAAGCAAGCATCTTTAACCACTGAGCCATCTCCCCAGCCCCAACTGGTGTCTTCTGACTACCAGGTCATAGTGGAAGTGTGTCACCACATTCTGAGAAGACCAGATAAGGTGGCATGAACCTACTTAACAACAACAACAACAGCAGCAACAAAAAAGTCCCTGGTTTTTGTTTTTGGGGGGGAGGGAGTGTTTTGTTTTGTTGTTGTTATTTAATTGCTCCAACAATAGAAGCTCTAAAGAATAAATCAAGCTGGGGCACATACCTTTAGTCCCAGCACTAGGGCAGCAGAGGTGGGAGGATCAAGCAGAGGTAGGAGGATTGCTGTGAGTTTGAAGCCACTCTGAGATTACAGAATGAATTCCAGGTCATCCTAGGATAGAGTAAGACCCCACCTCAAACAAAACAAAACAAAGAATAAAGAGTTGTTCTTTGCTTTTACATTCTGTTTTCTGAATTTATACCAGTATAATGACCAATTAAAAACTGCAAGAAAAGTATAAATCTAGCTGGAGAAATGGTTTAGCAGTTAAGGCACTTGCTGCAAAGTCAAAGGACGCAGGTTCGATTCCCCTTTGCAGTGGTAGAGGACCTAGCACGCCCATTCTCTCTGTCTGCCTCTTTTGCACTCTCTCACAAATAAATATTTATTTATTTGAGAGAGAAAGAGGCTGAGAGGGAGAGAGAGACAGAGACAGAGAGAGAGAGGCAGAGAGAGAGAGAGAGAGAGAGAGAGAGAGAGAGAGAGAGAGAGAAAGGATGGGAATGCCAGGGCCTCCAGCCACTACAAACGAATTCCAGATGCATGTGCCACCTTGTGCATCTGACTTACGTGGATCCTGGAGAATTAAACAGGATCCTCTGGCTTTGTAGGCAAATGCCTTAACTGCTAAGCCATCTCTTCAGCCCCTAAAATATTTATTTAAAAAGTATGAATCTGCCCAGCACTCAGGAAGCAGAGGTAGGAAGATCACTGTGAGTTCGAGGCCACCCTGAGGCTACATAGTGACTTCTAGGTCAGCCTGGGTTAGAATAAAAACAAAAAAGTATGAATCTGTTCTTCCAAATTCCAGTTTCTCAGATGACAGCAGCATGGTGGGGCTTGCCTTTAATCCCAACCCTCAGAGGCAAAAGTAGGAGGATTACCATGAGTTTGAGGCCAGCTTGGGACTACAGAGTGAGTGTTAGGTCAGCCTGGGCTAGAGTGAGACCCTACCTTAAAATAATAATAATACATAGGAGGAAAAGGAAGAAGGAACAGCAGTGCTAATAGTAACTAACCTTAAATAAATTCAGTATTGATTTCTGCACTAAATTCAAAAGTCCTAACATTTAAATAATTCCATCAAGGTTTTGGAGCTACGAGTTGATGAAAAAACTTCATGGCATTAATATTAACTCGGCCCAAACTTTGGTAATCTAGATGAATAATCCCAATTCATAGTTTTCATTCTGACTATACAGGAAATGCTTCTGCAACCCAACATATCTAAAAGGTTTCATTCTGAGTGTTGCAAGCCCTCCACAAAGACTCAAAAGCCAAAGGACAGAGGCTTTTACAAGACTTATTCACATAAAGCAAACTTATGTTAGAATGGAAACTTGCAAGTATTTGTTACAGACCATCTTATAAACTGTGATAACCTTAACAAAGAATATTCTGAAGCATCTCTCTTTACATACATGAGCATAAAAGCTATAAACGTTTGTTATTTACTGATATGAAGACATTTTCTGGGCTGGAGAGATGGTTCAGCAATTAAGGCACTTGCCTGCAAAGCCTAATGACCCATGTTCAATTCCCTAGGACCCATGTAAGGTCAGATGCACAAAGTGGCACATGTGTCTAGGGTTCTAGGCCAACTTGGGCTCCATAGTGAGACAGTCTTAAAGACAAGCAAACATTCAGGGTATGGTGGTATACACCTTTAATTCCAGCACTCAGGAGGCAGAGGTAGGAGGATCAATATGAGTTCAAGGCCATCCTGAGACTACATAGTGAGTTCCAGGTCACCTGGGCTAGAGTGATATCCTACATTGAAAAATTAAAAAAAAAAAAAAAAAAAAAAAAAAACGGCTGGAGAGATGGCTTAGCAGTTAGGGCGCTTACCCGCGAAGCCTAAAGACCCACGTTCAACTGTCCAGGTCCTACGTAAGCCAGGAGCACAGTGACACAAGTGCGCACAGAGGGCACATGCCTGAGCTGGCAACCTCCTCCCTGTTGAGCAGCTCTTAGAAGGCTGGAAGCAGCTACACAGCATGTAGCCTTTTGGGAGAGAGAAGTTATCAATGGCATTAAACAGCAGTAGACTCTGCAATCCTTAAAGCTTACCAGCCAGGCCAAATGTGCCAACTGGTACAATAGTAGCATGTCTGTTACAGGGGAAGCCAACTGCCAGGAGTTTGACTGCAGTGGCTGGAGGCCCTGGCATGCCAATTCTCTCTCTCACTCTCGCATTAAAAAAAAATTGATCATGGAAAATGTTAATAAAAATTGTGAAAAGAAAAAAAAATTAAAATTAAGTTAAAATTGAAAAAGAAATTGCCTCCAAGCTAGGCATAGTAAATGCACCTTTAGTCCCACTGCTCAGGAGGCTGAGGTAGGAGACTACCCATGAGTTGGGAGGCCAGGCTGGACTACAGAATGAGTTCCAAGTCAACTTGGCATGGTGTGAGACCCTGCTTCAAAAGAAAAAACAAAAACAAAAAAATTTACTTTCAGAGATTACTGTGGTAACCTTTTTACCATCATTACATAGCAAATTTGAGACAATCTTGGTCTACATTAGGCCCTGTTCTTTAAAAAAAAAAAAAAAAGCCACTGGTTTTTAAAATTCATGCTTTTTGTTTGTTTGTTTGTTTTCAAGGTAGGGTTTCACTCTAGCCCAGGCTGACCTGTCATCTCAGGGTGTCCTTGAACACATGATGATCCTCCTACCTGTGTCTCCCAAGTACTGGGATTAAAAGTGTGTGCCACCACACTCATCTATGCTTTCAGTAATATTTTTTGTTTTATTTTTATGTATTTATTTGAGAGCAACAGACAGACAAGAGCGAGAAGAGGCAGACAGAGGAGAGAATGGGTGCGCCAGGGTCTCTAACTACTGCAAACGAACTCCAGATGCATGTGCCCTTGTGCATCTGGCTTACATGGGTCCTGGGGAATCGAGCCTCAAACTGGGGTCCTTAGGCTTCACAAGCAAGCACTTTACCACTAAGCCATCTCTCTAGCCCCCCAGTATTTTTTTTTTCTGCAATACATTTACTTGTCCGAGGAACCTGGTATGGTGGTTCATAGTTTTAATCCTAACACTTGAGAAGCTGAAGTAGGGGGGTTCCCATGAGTTGCAGGCCAGCCTAGGCTATACAGAGTAGTAAGAACCTACCTTAAGTAAGCAAATAAATAAAGGTAAATTAATTAATAAATAAGAGTTGTATCTTTTTTCCTCCTCCAGGTAGGGGCTCACTCTAGCTCAAGCTGACCTGGAATTCATTATGTAGTCTCAGGGTGGCCTTGAACTCATGGAGATCTTCCTACCTCTGCCTCCCAAGTGCTGGGATCAAAGGCGTGCGCCACCACACCTAGTTTCAAGTTGTTGTATCTTATCCCCTCTCTCAGGCTCTCCTCATAGGACTGACTTCCAAAATTATATAATCTTCTTCTGAGTTTCTTCCCAACCAGCTCCAAGGTCTCCAACATCCTTTTTAAGCTGAGAAACCAATAAATAGAAATAACACTCAAGTAAGGGAACAATCAGTACTAATATTTGAAGATAATATCATGCAATCAGGATAGTTCTATTTTATTATTTTTGAGACTCAGTCTTACTATGTAGCCCTGGCTGGCCTGGCTCTTGCTATGTAGACCAGGCTGACTGACCTCAGACTTGCAGTGATCCTCTTGCCTTCAGCCTCTCAAATCTGAGGGTACCAGTGCCTAGTACCACCATTTAAAAACTCTGTAGCAGGGCTGGAGAGATGGCTTAGCGGTTAAGCGCTTGCCTGTGAAGCCTAAGGACCCCAGTTCGAGGATCAATTCTCCAAGACCCATGTTAGCCAGATGCACAATGGGGCACATGTGTCTGGAGTTCGTTTGCAGTGGCTGGAAGCCCTGGCGCGCCCATTCTCTCTCTCTATCTGACTCTTTCTCTCTCTCTGTCTCTCAAATAAATAAATAAAAATGAACAACAAAAAAAAAAAACCTGTAGCAGGGTTGGGCATAGTGCCTTGAATCCCACTTGGGAGGCAGATGTAGGAAGATTGCTGTGAGTTCAAGGCCACCCTGAGTATACATAGTGAACTCCAGGTAAGCCTAGGCTAGAGTGAGATGCTACTTCCAAAAAACTAACAAACAAAAACCCTATAATAGCTCTTATACTTTCTCTGCCATAAATTCACTTATCATTTTAGCATGTGTGTGTGTAGGGGGAGGTATGTGTGCATGTTTGCTGTTTGTATTTGTGTGTGTGCATGTGTCTAAGCTGAAGGACAAACTTGAGCATCATTCCTCAGGTACGCCAGGTACCTCTTCTTTAGTCAGGTCTCTCATTGGCCTAGAGCTCACCCATTAGGCTAGTTTGGCTGGGAAATGAACTCAGGAATCCTCCTGTCTCTGCTTCCCAGGTGCTAGAATTCACTAGAACCTGCCACTGCCACTGGCATATTAACGTAGTAAGTACTAGGGACTGAACTCAGTTCCTCATGCTTGTGAGGCTAACACTTTACCAACAAAGCTATCTCCCCTAGCCCCAACTTATTTTTTAAAAGATTTATTTACTTATTTGAGAGCAAGTGAGAAAGAAGCACAGAGAGAAAGAGATTGAAAGAATGGGCACACCAGGGTCTCCAGCCTCTGCAAATGAACTCCAGATGCATGTACCACCATATGTATCTGGCTTATGTGGTTCCTGGGGACTTGAATCTGGGTCCTTTGGTTTGCAGGCAAGTGCCTTAATGGCTAAGCCATCTCTCCAGCCTCCCAACTTATTTTTTTTTTAATTTTTAGTTTTTATTTATTTATTTGCAAGCAGAGAGAGAGATAGAGAGGAGACAGAGAGAGAATGAGTATGCCAGGGCCTTTAACCACTGCAAACTCCAGATGCATGCGCCCCCTTATGCATCTGGCTTATGTGGGCCCTGGGGAATTGAACCTGGGTCCTCTGGCTTCGCAGGCAAGTACCTTAACCATTAAACCCCAACTTTTTTTTTTTTTAATTAGTCAAAATTAACCTGTTGTGTACAAGTTCTCCTAGCTTACTAAAATGTCTTTGCAACGTGTTCCTAAAAGCTTACATATATCACATTTTTAGTTCAACATGTAGTCACTGAACAACTTCTACAAAGTCACTACTACAAATGGTAAAAAAACAAGACTTAGGAATTCATCCAGATGTTAAGAGTCACAAACTTCCAGGCATGGTAGCACACGCCTTTAATCCCAGCACTTGGGAGGCAGAGGTAGGAGGATCAAGAGTTCAAGGCCACCCTGAGACTACATAGTAAATTCCAGGTCAGCCTGAGCTACAGTGAGACCCTACCATGAACCACCCCCCAAAAAAGTCACAAACTAAGGGGATTAAGATAGCTATAGCTATTCAGAAACACTCAGAGCAAAATGAAGTTCTTTGAGGGTAAGGAATAAGGTGAGAACAGGGAAAGAGAAGAGAAACAAGGCTTCAACTTGCAGGAGTATCTGTGAGTGGCTTATGGGAGAGCTGGTTTATGGGGATTTGAGCTGAGCCATGGAAGCTAAATAAGCAAGAGGTGGGTCAAGAAGGGAAGACACAGACTGGACAGCAGTTAAGGCGCTAGCCTGCAAAGCCTAAGGACCCAGGTTCGATTCCCTAGTACCCATACCAGCCAGATGCACAAGGCAGTACATGTGTTTGGAGATCATTTGCAATGGCTGAGGCCCTGGTGCGGCCATTCTCTCTCTATCTGCCTCTTTCTCTCTGTCCAATAAATAAATAAAATAGTAAGGGGAGGAGGCTGTAGGACAGTACAAAGGCAGATCCACGAAAATCAGGGAGAATACCTGAAGGTTCAGCAGTCCAATGCAGGTACAGCAAAGAAGTGAGAATGTGTATTCATGTGATGAGGTTCAAAATGTAGAGATGAAAACCAGCTGGACAATGCAGAGCTGAGAATGTTAAATTTTGTATTAGTGAGAAGCAGTGACACAATCAGATCTATACTTAGGGAAAGCATAGGCAACACTGCTAAGGTGAAAACGCAAGGTGACCAATTAGGAGATTACCACACTAAAGCCATGTAAAAGTAGTGCAAAGTTAAACCAGGACAGTAGAAACTCAAAAGTTATTAAAAAGAGACACTACTGGGCTGGAGAGATGGCTTAGCAGTTAAGGCATTTGTCTTCAAAGCCAAAGGACCCAGGTTCTATTCCCCAGAACCCACATGCACAAGGGGGCACACAGGTCTGGAGTTCGTTTGCAGTGGCTGGGAGCCCTGGCATGCCCATTCTCTCTCTCCCTCTCTGTCAAATAAAAGTATATATAACATAATATATAAATCTAAAATAAACAAAATATGTATTTATATAATTAAATAGACACTATGAGCCAGGCATGGTGGTGCACGCCTTTAATCCCAACATTTGGGAGGCAGAGGTAGGAGGATCGCCATGAGTTCAAGGCCATCCTGAGGCTACATAGTGAATTCTAGGTCAGCTAGGGCTAGAGCAAGATCCTACCTCAAAAAAAAAGAGAGAGAGAGACAGTACCCTAGTATACTCGGTGGGAACTCAGAAACCCCAATGGATGACTACAAGTAAAGAAAGGACTTCAGGGCTGGAGAGATGGCTTGGCTGTTAAGGTGCATGCCTGCAATGCCCAAGACTCAAGTCTCCAGTCCCACATAAGCCAGATGCACATGGTGGCGCCTGCATCAGAAATTTGTTTCCAGTGGCTAGAGGCCCTGGCACGCCCATTATCATGTGCGCGCTCGCTTGCTCTTTCTCTCTCTCTTCCCACCCCTCTCTCTGTCTCTAATACATCAATAAAAATAAATAAATCTTTAAGAGAGAGAGAGAAAGGATGGATGGACGGACTTCAAAAGCACGGTGCAGCAGGGCATAGTGGTGCACTCCTTTACTCTCAGCACTTGGAAGGCAGATGTATAGAAGTTTGAAGCCAGCCTGAGACTACATAGTGAATTCCAGGTCAGCATTAAATTGAACACTGTATACCATCATAGATCAAGTTAAAACTTGAGAACAAATGTCAAATAGTTACCAAGAGTAGACTAATGAATCTGAATCCGGGGACCAAGAACTCAGTTGTTGTAAGGAATCACAAGCGACTATATTCATAAAAATTATGAACATTAGTCATAAAAACCAAGAAGAGCAACCTCAATGTAGCTGTCTTAGCCTGATCATTCCATAACTCATGGAGCCAAGCTGCCTATTGATTCTTTGGTCTCTTACTTCTCCCTCGTTCCTTATCTCTTATTGTGTCTTGAACACCAATGATAACAATGGGTACCAAAAAAGGGTAGATGACCTTCAGTCTGGTTCCACAGTTAGCTTACTGATGAACTTGAAACCAAGAGCAAAATCAGTAACATTTTGAAGTCAAGATACATAGCATTTGCTATGTTGGGGGTGAGAATGGATCATAGCACTCTAATAGGTTTGTGTGTGCACTAGGTACACCACAAAGCAATAAAGCTGGTTATGATGAAAAGATTTACAGCTCTTATCTCCTTTCAATTTCTCATTCTAATAACAACAAGGGCTTCCCCTATGCTAAGCAAAGTGCCAAGTACTTTGCATTCATGATCTTAATTAAGCCTCACAATAATCTTATGAAACATAATTATTTCTTACTTTCACGTGAAGATACTGAGGAATGGAGAAGTTAAACTCTGCAAGGGTAATTCAGCTAATAATAGCTAAATTGAGATTTGAACCTAGCCAGCCTAAATCCAGAGCCCAGTCTTGACAGCAGCTAATTACTATCTCATACTACTCCAGATTAGATTATGAGACTCTCTGACTCCCTTGTAAAAGTATTTATAAGTGCACAGACAAAAACCCTGCTGGGGGCTAGAGGGATGGCTTACTGATTAAGGTGTTTGCCTACAAAACCAAAGGACCGAGGTTCTACTCCCCAGGACCCATGTTATCCAGATGCACAAGGGGGTGCACTCTGGAGTTGGTTTGCAGTGGCTGGAGGCCCTTGTGCGCTCATTCTCTCTCCCTCTTTCTCTGTCAAATAAACAAATAAATAAATAAAATATTTAAAAAAAAAAAACTCATCCGGGCACACACCTTTAATCCCAGCACTGGGAGGCAGAGATAGGAGGATCACTATTAGCTCAAGGCTAGCCTAAAACTACATAGTGAATTCTAGGTCAGCCTGGGCTAGAGTGAAACCCTATGTCAGAAAAAAAAATAAAAATAAAATAAAAATAAAAACCAAGCCAGAGAGATTACAAAAGGATTTTCTCATTAACTAAACTTTAAGACATTATCCACAAGGTCTTACTGCTTACAATTAAAGGCAACAATCTAGGAACAGTATTGTGGGTGATATAAAAATTACACAGATAAAAATTGAAAACAGACATATCAATATTTATACTAGTGCAAGATATTTATTCTTGGCTTTGTGTGTTGGGGGGTGTATAGTTTTTCGAGACAGGATCTCACTGTAGCCCAAGTTGATCTGGAATTTACTATCTAGTCTCAGGGTGGCCTCAAACTCAAGACAATCCTCCTACCTCTGCCTCCTGAGTGTTGGGATTAAAGATGTGCCCTACTGCCGGGCGTGGTGGCGCACGCCTTTAATCCCAGCACTTGGGAGGCAGAGATAGGAGGATTGCCATGAGTTCAAGGCCACCCTGAGACTACATAGTGAATTCCAGGTCAGCCTGAGCCAAAGTGAGACCCTACCTCAAAAAACCAAAAAAAAAAAAAAAAAAAAAAGATGTGCACTACCATGACCACCTCTAGTGTAAGATCTTTATTATAGATATGCAATTAACATCTCCCTAGTTTTTAGAACGGAGTTTAAGAGAAAGCCTACTGAAAAATTTTCCTCTGGGGCTGGAGAGATGGCTTAGTGATTAAAGTGCTTGCCTGCAAAGCCAAAGGACCCAAGTTCTATTGCCCAGAACCCATGTAGGCCAGATGTAAAGGTGGCTCATACGTCTGGAGTTAAGTCTGCAGTGGCTGGAGGCCCTGACAAACCCATTCGCTTCCTCTCCCTCAAATAAATAAATAAAAATAATTAAAAAAACTGTAAAGCTGGGCATGGTGGCACATGCCACCCACCTCCCAGCACTCAGGAGGCAGAGATAGGAGGATCTTCATGAGTTCAAGGGCCACCCTAAGACTAGATAGTGAATTTCAGGTCAGTCTGGGCTACAGCAAGACCCTACCTCAAAATAACCAAAAACAAGCGATCCTCCTACCTCTGTCTCCCGAGTGCTAGGATTACAGGCATGCACCGCCACACCCGGTTTATATTATTTTCTTAATTAAAGACAGAAAGCCATGATTTATATATTTATTTACTTATTTATTATTTATTATTTACTTACTTATTTATTTAAGGAGGGAGTTGAGATAGTCCAAGCCCACTTGGAACACATTCAGTAGTACCAGGCTGGTCTAGAACTCACAGCGATCCTCCTACCTCTGCCTCCCAATTGCTGAGATTAAAGACATGTACCACCACACCTGGTTTAATTTTAGGGTTTTTAAAAATATATTTTATTTATTTATTTACTTGAGAGAAAGAGAGAGAATGGGCATGCCCGGGCCTCCAGCCACCATAAACAAACTCCGGATGTGTGCACCCTCTTGTGCTTCTGGCTTACAAGGGTCCTGGTGAGTAGAACCGGGATCCTTTGGCTTTGCAGGCAAGTGCCTTAACTGCTAAGCCATCTCTTCAGCCCAAATTTTGGTTGTTTTTTTTTCCTCCAAGGTAGGGTCTCACTCTAGCTCAGGCTGACCTGGAAGTCACTATGTAGTCTCAGGGTAGCCTTGAACTTATGGTGATCCTCCTACCTCTGCCTCCTGAGTGCTGGGATTCAAGGCATGTGTCACCACACCCAGCTCCAATTTTAGTTTTTGTGAAGTAAGGTTTCATTGTAGCCCAAGGTGGCCTTGAACTCACTGTGATTCTACCTCTCAGCCTCTGTGCTCTGTGGAACTAAAGATGTCAGCCTCCAGGCCCAACCCAAGCCACAATTTTTTGTTTTGTTTTGTTTTTTTGAGGTAAGGTCTCACTCTAGCCTAAACTTACCTGGAATTTACTATGTAGTCTCAGGCTAATCTTGAACTCACGGTGATCATCCTACCTCTGCCTCCCAAGTGCTGGGATTAAGGGCTTACGCCACCATACCCAGCCACAATTAATTATTATTTTTATTTATTTGTGAGAAAGAGGCAGATAACGAGGGGGAGAGAAAGAAGAAGAAAATGGGCATGCCAGGGCCTCTAGCCACTGTAAATTCCATACACACGTGCCACCTTGTGCACCTGGCAGTTAAGACAAGTGTCCAGCCACCTCTCCAGCCCCACAATTAATTCTGATGCAGTAAAATGAGAATGAAACAATGGTGCTTCAGCACTGCATGAGCAATAAGGGTTGGCTCTCTCAAATAGTTGAAATGTTACAAGGTTCACAGCTCTTCCTGCTGAAAAACATTACCACAGCTACACACATTCCAACAGCACCAGAAATACAGAGATGGAGGGAGGCTCAGTGGTTAAAGGCACTTGTTTACAAGCTTGATGGGCTGGGCTCCATTCCCCAGTACCCACCTAAGTCAGATGCACAAAGTGGCACAAGAATCTGGAGTGTGTTTGCAGTGGCAGGAGGCCTGGGCACATCCATTCATTCCCCCTCTCTTTGTGTCTGTCTGTCCGTCTGTCTCTCTCTCTGCTCGCAAATAAAAAAGTAATAATAAATCTTTAGGGCTGGAGAGATGGTTTAGGAGTTCAGGCGCTTGCCTGTGAAGCCAAGGGATCTAGGTTCAATTCCTCATTACTCGCTTCAGCCAGATGCACAAGGTGGCACATGTATTTAGATATTGTTTTCAGTGGCTAAGGTCCTGGTGTGTTTTCTCTCTATATATCTCTCTCTTTCTTTCTCTCAAATAAATAAATAAAATTATTTAAAAAGAAAAGAAATAAATACCACTGAACTAGACCCTACCCAATGATACCTCATAAGGGCTTGATGTAGCAATAATTAAAGGTAACTTATCTGGGGAAATCCCTTCAGTCTATTTGTCAAATAGAAAAACAACTACTCATTTCAAGGAAAGGGGACTTTTTATACAATGCACAGAAAACTGCCAACTAACGCTTACATTTATTATCTCTGCTGGTTCCTTTAACCTAAGACTTACTAGGGTAGTATATTCAACATCTAAACAAACCAAGCTTGGCCTCTAAGAAGTTTTGTACTAACCCTACAAGGGGACTTGTATCATCTGCAACAACTGCAAATCACACAACAAAATTCTTTGATTTCAAACATCTTAGTTTTTAAAGGCAGTGGCTTCAGCCTCATGGATGGCTTCCCCACTGTGTAACCTGACAAGGTAAAAAGCTCATTGAAATATTTAGCAGTGGTGGTATGGATTTCTTTGGATAGGTCAAGAAAAGCACCTCATCCTTTTAAAAAATATAAAGAACCATTTTATGGGAAGTCATTCTCTTTGCCCAAGTGTCTTTTGCATTTCCTCAGGGCTTTCTCAGAGACCTTATTGAGGGAGAAAATGAAAAGGCTAACAAAAGGACCCCTTTTCTCTCCCTATTCCCAGCATTATCTACCTCAGCCACAGGGTCAGTAGCATCCACAGTGTCATAAATGCCAGCAATTAGAGAATTAGGCCATAAAACCACCCACTCAGGTAGAAGAGTGCAGGCCTCCAGCCTTATTTAATGCATGCCATAAAAGATCCTGTACTTCCTTCTTTCAGGCCCTCACAACCAATGAAATGACAATAACAACAAAAAAATAGCCCTTTGTCTGCCTACCTCATAATGAGGTGATCAATGAAACCATCTGGGTCCAGGTGAAGGATTTAAGATTCCTTTTTCTTCTTGAAAGACTCCCCATTTCCTACAGCATGCCACAGATGCGTCTATGAAAAGATGTGCTGTATGTATTTTGAGCACTAATATAGTTGAAACTAAAGCTAAACTACTTTTTACAAAAAAGTATTCTTATTCTGAAACTATTCTAGACGCTTACCTAATGCCTGCCCTCAAGAAATAGCTAGAAGAGGGCTGGAGAGATGGCTAAGCAGTTAAAGTGCATGCCTATGAAGCCTAAGGACCCAAGTTTGATTCTCCAGGTTCCATGTAAACCAGATGCACATGGTAGCACATTCATCTGGAGTTCATTTGCAGTGGCTACAGGCCCTGGTGCACCCATTCTCTCTCTATCTCCCTCTCTCTGTCTCAAATAAATAAAAATAAATCTTAAAAAATATACCTAGAGGACTAATCTTAATTAGCACAACATTTTTTAAAACTTTATTTATTTGAGAGAAAAAGGCAGATAAAGAGAGAATGGGCATGCCAGGCCCTTCAGCCACTGTTAATGAACTCCAGATGCATGTACTACCTTATGCGCATCTGGCTTACATGGGTCCTTCTGGGGAACTGAACCTGGGTCCTTTGGTTTTGTAGGCAAGTGCCTTAACCACTAAGCCATCTCTCCAGCTCTCAACATTTTTTAGAATGTACAGAAGTTTATCTAGTTAAAAATTAATTTCAGCCAGTTGTGGTGGCGCACGCCTTTATTCTCAGCACTTGGGAGGCAGAGGTAGGAGGATCGCCGTGAGTTCAAGGCCACCCTGAGACTACATAGTGAATCCCAGGTCAGCCTGAGCTAGAGTGAAACCCTGCCTCAAAAAACAAAAACAAACAAACAAAAAAAATTAATTTCAAAGCCGGGGGTGGTGGTGCATGCCTTTAATCCCAGCACTCGGGAGGCAGAAGTAGGAGGATTGCCATGAGTTCGAGGCCACCTTGAGACTCCATAGTGAATTTCAGGTCAGCCTGGGCTAGAGTGAGACCCTACATCAAAAAACCAAAAAAAAAAAAAAAAAAAAAAAAATTAATTTCAAGGGCTGGAGAGATGGTTTAACAGTTAAGGCACTTGCCTGTAAAGCCAAAAGATTTAGGTTCAATTCCCCAGGATCCACGTTAGCCAGATGCACAAGGTGGTACATGTGTCTGGAGTTTGTTTGCAGTGTCTGGAGGCCATGGTGAGCCCATTCTCTTTCTGCTTCTCTCTGTCTCTCAAATAATATTAAAAAAAAAAAAAAAAGTTAATTTCAGGCTGGGCATGGTGGCACATGCCTTTAATCCTAGCACTCAGGAGGCAGAGGTAGAAGGACTGTCGTGAGTTCGAGGCCACCCTGAGACTCCATAGTGAATTTCAGGGCAGCCTGAACTACAGTGAGACCCTACTTCAAAAAAAAAGTTAATTCAAATCTGAAAGCTAATTTTATTCAGTCTGTTTCAAATCTTGATAAAATTTAGGAGCAAGGGCTGGAGAGGTGGCTCGCCTTCAAAACCTAAGGACTAGAGTTCAATTCTGCGGTATCCACATAACACCATATGTACAAGGTGACACATGTCTGGAGTTTGTTTGCAGTGGCTAGAAGCCCTGGCATGCCCACTTTGTCTCTTTCTATCTGGTCCCCCTCAAAAAAAAAAAAATTTAGGAGCAAGGTCAGGTGTGGTGGTGCATGCTTATAACCCCAGCACTCAGGAAGCAGAAGAAAGAGGGTCACTGTGAGTTTGAGGCCAGCCTGAGACTACAGAATGACTTCTAAGTCAGCCTGGGCTACAGTGAGTCTCTACCTTGGGGAAGAAAAAAAAAAAGATAGGAACAATTAAAAATTTCATGAGATTGCTTTGATTTCACAATCTGCCAGTCCACCAAACAATCACAAATTTGTCATTTAATCCCTAAAACTTTATTCTTCAAGTCTTGATAAGATCCAATCAAGTACTTCAAAACTGTAGAACTCTAGCATCCTTTCCTACCAGTGCCTAGAGGGTTAAAAATCTGATTGAAATATAGGTGCATCATGCCAGACTCATTAGTAATTTAACCTGTCTTAATCCCTAAAAATAACATATGCAAACAAAGCATGGTTCCATCCCAGCAATTCTCGGTTAGGTACCTGTAATGCAGTGATAGTCACCAAGCTTCTCATTTCTCAAAACCCAAGCCACTGGGCTCTCTCTCTACCTTAGCAGAAGAATGAACAGACAACAAATTCACAAAAGACCTGATTGAAGGCCTTCAGTTAAGCGCTAGAAGGATGTTGAAGTTCTGAGCCAACATTAGAGGAATGTGGGCAGGCACAAAAAGCTCTCAATTAGGAGCCCTACAATTACAACACAGCAAGTCTCCAACAGAGAGAGGCACCGCAGTTTGGTATGCTTCTGAGCAGGCAAAAAGTACTGCTGCCGCCCTCTAGCCACAGGGCAGAGGAGGCAATGGGTACAGAATGCACAAGTGCTCACTGGAAAGACAGCTCCAAGGTGAGAAGAGACAAGTCAAAATAGGAGCATATTCTTATAACTTCCAATCAGAAGGTAAATCACTATTTTGTGAGTCATTTCCTCCACAAGAATGTGCCTTAAGATATGTAAATAGAAGGGAAAGGTGGGGGCATAGAATATGGTGTTCAGTGAGAGACAAAAAATTCTAAAGACTGCATTTCAAATGTTCACTCAATACAAACCTAAATACTTCTTCTGAACATATTAACAACTCCTCCCCTCAAAGAAGAAACTATTACTTTGGATTTATAAATACACTGATTAACTGGATTTTTCATTTAATTTAAAAGTTCATTTTTGGGCTGGAGAGATGGCTTCACGGTTAAGCACTTGCCTGTGAAGCCCAAGGACCCGGGTTCAAGGCTCCATTTCCCAGGACCCATGTTAGCCAGATGCACAAGGGGGCCAAGCCTCTGGAGTTCGTTTGCAGTGGCTGGAAGGCCCTGGCATGCCCATTCTCTCTCTCTCTCTCTAATACTCTCAAATAAATAAATAAATAACAAAGTTCATTTTTCATTTTATTTAAAAGAAGCATACCATCTATGCAGAAAATAACTTACTTTTAGGATAGCCAAGAAACTGCAAGTTGTAAAGGGAAAAGGGGGGGAGGGAATTATCATGGTTTATTGTCTGTAAGTATAGAAGTTGTCAATAAAAAAAAAAAACACTAAAAAAAAAAAGAAGAGGGCTGGAGAGATGGCTTAGCGGTTAAGCGCTTGCCTGTGAAGCCTAAGGACCCCGGTTCGAGGCTCGGTTCCCCAGGTCCCATGTTAGCCAGATGTACAAGGGGGCACACGTGTCTGGAGTTCATTTGCAGAGGCTGGAAGCCCTAGCGCGCCATTCTCTCTCTCTCCCTCTATCTGTCTTTCTCCCTATGTCTGTCACTCTCAAATAAATAAATAAAAAATGAACAACAACAAAAAAAATTAAAAAAAAAAAAAAAGAAGAAGAAAGAAAAAGAAACTACAACAAAGGTCTGGCATGGTGGCACACACATTTAATCCCAGCAAATGGGAGGCACAGATAGGAGGATCTTCGTGAGTTTAAGACCACCCTAAGACTACATAGTGAATTCCAGGTCAGCCTGGGCTAGAGTGAGACTCTACCTCAAAAAAACGGAAAAAAAAAATAAAATAAACTACAACAATAAAAATAATTATAGCCAAACAAGAGATCCTCTAAACACTAGATGATGATGGCTTCTACACATTCTTAGAAATACATATAAAATTGTATCTTGGGAGCTGGGAGATGGCTTAGTGGTTAAGGCACTTGCCTGCAAAACCAAAAGACACAGGTTCAATTCCCCAGTACCCACATAAAGCTAAATGCAAAAGGTAGTACATGCATCTGGACTTTACAGTGGCTAGAGGCTCTGGTAATGAACATTCTGTCTGTCTTTCCCTCTCTCAAATCTACATATTTTTAATTTTATCCTGGGCTAAGTAGATGGTTTAGTAGTCAAACTTGCTTGCAAAGTCTGGAGGCCAGGGTTCAAATTCCCTAGTACCCATGTAAAGCCAGATGCATGTACAATGTGATGAATGTGTTTATGGAGTTTGCACTAGTAAGAGGCCCTGGCACACCATACTCATTCATACTCTCATACACATACTTTCACTCTTAAAGAAATGATTTTTAAAAAATTGTATCTTCAGGGCTGGAGAGATGGCTTAGCAGTTAAGGCACTTGTCTGTCTACAAAGCCAAAGGACCCAAGTTCGATTCCCTAGGACCCATGTAAACCACAAGGTGGCGCATGTGTCTAGAGTTCATTTGCAGCAAAGGTAGGAGGCAAAGATAGAAGGATGGCTGAGTTCTGGGCCATTCTGAGGCTACATAGTGAATTCCAGGTCAGCCTGGGCTAGAGTGAGACCCTACCTGGCCGGAGGTGGGGGGGGGCGTGTACAATCTGTTATCAAAAGTCACTGAATACTCTGACTCTTGCTCGAGATAAATTCAGAATAAGGGGGCTGGAGAGATGGCTTAGTAAGGCGTTTGCCTGCAAAGCCAAAGGACCTTGGCTCGATTACCCAGGACCCACATAAACCAGATGCACAAAGTGGTGCATGCATCTAGAGTTCGTTCTCAGTGGCTAAAGGCCCTGGCACGCCCATTCTCTCTCTCTCTCTCTGTTTCTCTCTGCCTCTTTCCCTCTCTCACCCTCTCAAATAAATGGATAAGAATTTTTAAAAAAATCAGAAGAAATCCTGGACTGGAGCTCAAGTGTGCTGATCCACACCTATAATCCTAAAAGACTGAGAAAGAAGGACTGTAAATTCAAGGTCAGTCTGGGATACAAAGTGAGCTGCTGTCTCAAAAGACAAAATGAAACAAAATTCTGAGCTAGGTGTCATGGGGCATACCTGCAATCCCGGCATGTGGTAGGATTTAGAAAGACTGCCTCAAGTTCAAGGCTAGCCTGTTCTACATAGGGAGTCCCAAGCCAGCCATGGCTACAAAGTAAGACCCTACTTTAAAAAAAAAAAAACTGATTTGACCAAAAGTTTAATATAATGTGGGCTGGAGAGATGGCTTAGCAGTTAAGGTGTTTGCCTGAAAAGCCAAAGGATCCCAGTTCGATTCCCCAGGACCCAGGTAAGTCAGATGCACAAGGGGGTGCATGCATTTGGATTTCGTCTGCAGTGGCTGGAGGCCCTGGCACACCCATTCTCTCTTTCTCTCTCTCTCTGTCTCTCTCAAATAATAAAATATATTTTTTAAAGTTTAATATAATAGAAAGGAATAGAGTAATAGAAGAGAAAAAAATTGTAAGCTATTTAGTACACAAACTTTAATCCCAGCACTCAGGAGGCAGAAATAGGAGGATTGCTTTGAGTTCAAGGCCACCATGAGAATACATAATGAATTCTAGGTCAGCCTGAGCTACAGGGAGACCCTACCTCAAAAACAAAAAGGAAAAAAGAAAAAGTCGAGTATGGAGAGGTAGCCCAGTTGTTAAGGTGCATGTCTACAAAGCCTTACGACCTGAGTTTGATTCCCCAGTACCCTTGTAAAGTCCGATGCACCAAGTGGTGCATGCATGTGGAGTTCATTTACAATGGCTAGAGGCCCTGGTGAACCTATTCCTTCACTCTCTCTCTGCTTGCAAATAAGTAAAAATATACTTTTTTTAAAAGTCAGGCTGGACAGGAGTTGTGGCACATGCCTTTAAACCCAGCACTCAGGAGGCAGAGAAGGAAGATTGCCATTAGTTTGTGGCCACCCTGAGACTAAACAGCGAATTTCAGGTCAGCCTGGACTAGAGCAAGACCCTATACCTCAAAAAACAAAAGGGCTGGAGAGATGGCTTAGCGGTTCAGGTGCTTGCCTGCAAAGCCAAAGGACCTAGGTTCAATTCTTCAGGACACACGTACGCCAGATATACAAGGTGGCACGTGCATCTGGAGTTCATTTGCAATGGATAGAGGCCCTGGCGTGCCCATTCTCATTCCCTCCCTCCTCTCCCTCCCTTCTTCCCTCCCTCTCTGCTTCTTTCTCTCAGTCTCAAATAAATAAATAAAAATACAAATAAAAAATTTTTTAAAAAGTCATCCCAGCACTTGGGAAGCAGAGGTAGAATATAGCTATAGTTCAAGGCCTGCCTCGGACTACAGAATCAATGTCAGGTCAGCCTGGTCTAGAGATCCTACCTCAAAAAAAGATTAAAAACAAGTCAATTGCCCAATGTGTCCTAACTGGCCAGTGACAGGTGAAATAAGACGAGAGTCCACACCACAACTACTGTGTTCTCAGCTTTATTTATGCATTCTGCCAAGCTCAGGATTAGCTCTGAAAGCAATGAAGAAGCCACAACTCTCTCTTGGTACATATATTTGGTTAACATTAAAAAAAAATTATGGGCACCAGCATCCATGTGAATAAAGGACTACTATCTACCATGTTTTCCATTTATTTATTAATTTGAGAGAAAGAGAGAATGGGCATGCCACGGCCTCCAACCACTACAAATGAACTTGACGCATGTGCCACCTTGTACATCTGGCTTATGTGGGTACTTGGGGAATTGAACCTGGGTCCTTTGGCTTTGCAGGCAAGTGCCTTAACCACTAAGCCATCTCTCTAGCCCTACCATGTTTTCTAAACCAACCCAAAAGCTTGCCTCAGTCTACATGAACTGAACTAAAATTTCAGATAAAAACAAATGCATACCAGTATTGCAGTTTAGCTTCAATATCATATATAGTTGAAGTTTGCAATGTTATGATCAAGAATAACATCTTTTAACATTTTGAGGGGTTATAAAGAATGATAATCTATTTCTTAGGTTTATATTAAAACAGCCCAAGTTCTAGAAAGCAGCTGCTTATTATTGCTGTTTATTTACACAGCAAAGCATAGTAACATGGACATCCCCTAAGACAGACCTTAGGATTCGACACTGACGCTATTAAATGGGAAGGCAAAAAAACAGACCTCTGAGATTTCCTATAGTGCACAATAAAACAAAGCTTCAGTCTGCTTCCTAATTGTCACACAGCCCAAATAAGAGATCAGCAACATCTGAATATTTTTTTAAATAATCGCATTCTAATAGAATGTGGTCCCAAGAAACTCCTACATGTATGTAGCTGTTACCAGAGAGACAGTAAACACAAGCAAAGTAAAGAACCAATAGCAGAGAAGGCCAAGTCCCCTATGGCTGACAGAATTCCAACATGGTGTTCTAGAAGTTCTGTCACCTAGCTTTCCAAATTGACATCGTTTTTACAGGCAACTTTTAATCATTATACACTTAAAGCAAACCACAGTTTGAAGAGGTTAAAATCATCTGGGGTTAAAAAAGCATTTTTTTCAGGAATCCTGACAGGATGACAGTGTGAGGTTCTGTGAACTTTTAGGAGTCTGGAAGTATGTCAGCCCAGCATGAACCCTAAATTTCCCTTTATCATAGATGTGTAGGACTAAGACTATATAACAAAATGCTTGATTTCTATGTTGAAAACAATCAAGTCAGGGAAGAGCCTTACCTCTGGTTTGTCACTAACACCACATACCATCAACCCATAGGAGTTGGCCTCTAACTATCACATTGAAAATCTTACTGACACTTCATTCAAGTCCAGCTCAGGGAAAAATAAACAAATAAATAAACAAACAATGAAGTTTAACACAAAGAATCAACCACTCTTCTCACAATGAAGTAGCAATGACTGTTTAGGTAAAAGTTTTAATCTTATATGTAATATCCAAATCCTTGACAAGCTTTACAGTATAAACTACTGTCAAGGCAAAATAAAACACTAGCTTACAATCATCTCATCATGTCAATAGACAAGAAAGGGTTAGCGGGGAGTGGTGGTGCACAACTTTAATTGCAGCACGTGGAGGCAGAGGTAGGAGGATCATCATGAGATAGAAACCAGCTTGAGACTACATAGTAAATTCCAGGTCAGCCTGGACTAGAGTGAGACCCTGCCTCAAAACACCTCCCCAAAAAAAGAAAGAAAAAAAAAGTTAGCAACTGATTAAAGGTGATTTGTCAAAGACCAACACATAAAATATTCTGGTGCCCAGACATTAGGTCCCTGAATCCAGGTGTCTTTCTAACCAGTCTCTTGAAAAGCTATAATTGGAAGCTGTCAGCATAAAACTTGCTTTTGAATATATGCTAACAACATTTGGAGCAGGAACACTTGATCCTTCAATACAAAATACATAATAAGCATGCCCAACACCAAGACCATGCTTCTTTGGGGTCCCTTTAAAGCAGACAAACTTCTCCTAATAGACTTTCTCATTATACTCAAATATATAATGGGGTTAAAAATCTACATATAACCAGGTAAGTAGGCAGGTAAATAAAATGTCAATGTTAGGAAGACTTTCTTCTCGCTGCTCTATCTTTTAGAAAAGCAAAATCAACTCACATTTAAGCACCAACTCCACGCAAGTAACCTGAACAGTTCAGTCTTTTTGTCATGTATGAGGCCTTTGGTTCTCCAACTACATGGGATCTGTGTTGTTAGCTTAAAAAAATACAGAATTGGCCTTTCAAAAAAATAATAATCTATAGCAACCAATACATAGTCTCGAACATGCCTGCTGACTGCAGCTGCCTTCTGAAGGCTGGGAAAAGGAGGTGGAGACAGAGCAGAGGCAGGGAAAGGGGACGCTGCAGCTAGCTATATAGCGAGGAACACGCCCCCATCATGTCCTCCCAGCTCTGTCAGAAGGCGGGTTGTCAGTCTCCAGATCAAGCTGCCTTAGAAACAATTTTAAAACGGAGGCAGGAAGCCTAAGAACTAAAAAAAATGCCAGCTCCTTGAAAGGAGAGGCTGGGGTCCCTGGGATCTCCTCCCTCATCTTTCCCGGATCTTTTGGTTAATCTAAAGGGGTGCAGGGCACAATGGGCCACAAGGGGGTTGCCAGTATATTTTGTGCGCACCAACGGCAGGGCAGAGCAAGCACGCAGGAAACGGCTGGTTGTTATCTTTCCCTTTCTGTTTCAATCAAGAGCACTCCACAGAAGCAACCCCCGTACCCCCACCCCTTCGCTTCAACCCCTAGCAGCTGCTCTTCCTCCTGTTAGCATCCCCCATCCCATTCTCCCCGCCTCTCTCCCCTGCGATTCAAACTGCCCCTACTGCATCCAATGGAAAACAAATGCGCAACGCCACTGGCTGAACCTGAACTCAACTTCCCCTCCCAGGGCAACTTTCCTTTCCCCTGAAGGAGGCAGAATAACCTTTACCAAGGCACCCCAGTTCTCAACCGCAGGCTACTGGGGAAGGGGCAAAAACTCTTAAAGGTTCACCCACCTTGAGTTTCCTACAGGAATCACAGATAACCTCAATTCCTCCTTCTAAAGACCAACTTTACTTCACAATCCTTTTTCTCCCAACCCAAAACAACCAGCATCACCACCACAGTGAAATGAAACGATCTATTCTCTTCACCTCAGCCTAGCTTTCCCTCACCCCCCTTCCAAGCCCCAGGACTGGCCTAGGCAAAGGTGGGTCAATAATGAAATGACAGAGAAGGAGAAGGGCAGGGGAGGTAGGGCTAGAGAACGTAAGCTCTCAGGCGTAGTGGGTTGGAGTAAGCGGAGCATCTGCTTCTCACGGGAGGACGCTGCCCAAGTCCCCCCAGCAAACACCCCTCGCGGGGGCCCCCTTTCCCCACGGGGAAAGCCTGCTTCTCTCCAGGGAAAAGCCCTGCTCCAAGCCTGGGGACAGTAGACTCTTTCCCCCTCCACCACGCCACTGAGCCTTCAATCGAAAAGATTAAGGTAAAATGAGGCTGAATTCCTGCCACCGCAGCCTAGGAAGCCTAGGAACTGCAAGCCCCCACGATGGGGAGAGACCGCTGCAGGAAGAGCGCACCGTTATCTTCGCAGGGAAGGAGGTGAGACAGGCAAGGTGGAGTGGAAAGGTTTCCCGAGGGGTAGGGCGGGACGAGGCGCACCGCGGTGCTGGAGGTGGGAGTGGGCTGGGAGTGGAGATGAGAGAAGGGGGAGTGGCTGGCAAGGTGAGGACCTGACCAGGGGATGGGGTGAGGGCTCGTTAGGTTTGCGAAAGCAAGGTGCCGGAGGGGAACCTGTATTCCCCAAGGGCCAAGAGAAGAACGCGGCCCTGGATGAAGCCACCACCCGAGAGATGTCCGAGAGGAAGACTGCCCTGGGGAGTCACATCTGCCCGGCGAGGGAGGCGGGGATGTGGCAGGATCAGGTCTCTGGCAGGGAGGGGGGAGAGGAATCTGGCTCGGATGAGGTAATCTGTAAAAGGGAGGAGGGGTTCAGTCCCAAGATGGGAAACCCCCGCAAGGGGGTCTGTGTCAAGGGATTTGGGGAAGGGTCCAGGGGAAGAAGGCGGGCGCAAACGCCCTTCGCCCGATGGGTCTGAAGCGCGGGGTAGGGGCGCCGGGGGGGTTTGCAGCACTGCACAGGAGTCCCAGGGCGAGAGAGCCATTGGCCCCGGCGCAGGGACCCCGGGATGGTTCCAGAATTGGGATGCTCCTCAGCCCCGGATGGGGGAGGGGCTCCGCAGAGGGTCGAGACCCCGGACCTGGGGGGTTCCCTCGCGCCCCCCTTACCTCTCCGCTGCCGCCTCCCCCGCCGCTCTCCCCGAACACGGCCCGGAACCGGCGCAGGTTGGTGCCGATGGCGGCCGAGACCTGCAGCGCCGCGTCGAAGCCCGGGCCCACCCGGAGCAGGGCCGGCCCCGAAGAGGCAGAGGACGATGACGAAGACGAGGACGAGGCGGACGACGAGGAGGCTGCTGAGGCGGCGGCCGCTCCCCCTGGAACCCCGGCCCCGCTGCTTCCCGCCGCCGCCGCTGCCGCCGCCGCCGCCGCCGCCGCCGCCGCGGCCGCCACAGCCGGGGGGGAGGGGGGCGCCCCGGGGCCGCCAGTGCCGGCCGGAGGCCCGGGGGGAAGCAGCAGGGCCGGGACTCGTTGCCGCGGGGCGCCCCCTAGGCCCCGGCGCCCCCCGCCGCCACCGCCCCCGGTGGTCCCGGGCCGGGCGGGGAAGCGCCACCGACAGCTGTGCGCCATGTTCGCCCCGTGAAGTGAAGCAGCGAGAGGGAGAGGCGACAACACAGGGGGGCGGGGAGGCGGAGGGGGGGCCGGCGGCCCCGGAACCTGCCTAACCCGCTCGGCGCCGCCCGGCCGCGCTCAGCCTGCGGGCGCCTATGCCGAGCGCGGGGCCGCACCCGCCCGCCCCGCAATCTGCATACGGGCCCGCAGCCTCCGCCTCCGACGCCCGGCGAGCGCCCGCCTATGCCGAGGCCCGGGCGCCCCTCCGCCCGCCCGGCAACCTGGATAACTGCATGCCCCGCCCTCCGGGAGCGGCATTGCTAGGGAAAAGGAGGGGGAAGGAAGCCCAGGAACCCGGAGCAGGAGCGCGGGTTCCGGGGAGAGGGGGAGGGGGCGAGCACGAAGGGAGGATGGAGGCGGAGGGAGCCCGGCCGCCCGCAGCCTGGAGAGCCCAGAGGCCGATTGATTACACTCGTTCCCGGGACGCGCCGGGAAATCGAAGCGCCCGGGAGAGCAGCTTCCAGTACGGCGGGGCTCGGAGCGCAGGGAGCCTGCTCCTCCCGCCTCGCCTCGTCTGGCATGCGAGCGGGCCGAGCCCAGATCGGATGCGTCTAGCATCAGAAAGCCCTATTGTACTCCATGCAAAACAGCAGCGCTGTCCGGCTGACGAGGTGCAAAGTGGAAAGGCCCTCGGTGAACCGAGAACGCGCTTTACAAAATAAAAGGGAGAAGCCCCTCCCATCTTCATGCTGGAGCTCTCGCTCGCTCTCCAAAATGCACGCAGCCAGGTGGCAGGTCTTCTGCCACCTTCTCGCTCCACTGTACACTGGAGAACTGTATCCTCGAGGGCTCCCGGGCCCTTCTGAGGAGTTGGGTTGTGTTTTCCCAGCCCGGGCTTTAGGGCCACGGCATGCTCCGCTAACGAAACTGGGCGGCTAACGGGGCCTGGAGGGAAGAGGCGGGCAAACGCGCCCCCGCCCCTTCTCCCTAGCGTCCCAGCCTGCCGCTGCATGCAAAGCAGACCCTAATGTATGCACGCCGAGGGCGGGGGGCTCGCGAGCACGTTTCTGATTAAGAGAGGGGGAGGAGGAGTGCAGTGGGCATTATGATACACTGGGTGGAAGGGGCCCGCCGGCGGCGGCGAGCTCTAGGCGCGGGGTTAGCAAACTGAGGGGGGAGGGGGAGGAGGGACAGGGCGGGGGAGGAATATCCACGGGGTTTACTTTATTGCGGGAAATAAGAGAGGGCGCCTCCAGCAAGGCGTTAGGAAGCCTGCGAGGATGGGAAAGCCAAGAGCGGAGGGAGGGGTCTGTGCCAGGAGAACTTGCGTTGGCTGAGGCTGGGGGCGGGGGGGGGGGAATCGATACACTGCCTGAAGCCCCGGGGTAGCCTCCATCCCACCCCCCACCCCAGCCGAGGTGGAGTTCGCTGGAAGGTCACGAAGCCTTTCTAGTCTCCCGCACCCTTACTGCTCACTGATTGTACTATTACAGCCTGGGGCGACAAATTTGGGAAGGAGGGGGGAGGGTCGTAGTGAGCAGGTTGCCCACTGGAGGACGTACTACACGCCTCCAGAGGTCCACGGCCTCCTGGTGCTGAAAACCCTACGTTTCCCGACAGCGACACTTTTGTGCAGAGCGATCGAAGGGATAGGAGGTGGAGGGACGCGCAGAAAGGGAGGAGACACAGGCAAGCCCCCAACTCCCCGAACTCTTTCCCGGATCGATCATCCTTCCAACCGCGCAGGATGGGGCCCAGATGGTTTGCAAAGCGCACACTCACACAACCAGATTCCGTTGTTACATCTCGTGGTTTACTAGGTGCAAAGAGGGTGGGAGCAAGGGGAGGGTATTAAACGGTAGCCCCAAGATTCTGGTTAGGACATAGACACCCCATTGTGGACGATTTCTCCATTGCAACATATTTTGCGTTAGGCACCGAAGGTTTTGCTTCAGTATAGCTGCTCTGATCAGTTACAGATTGGCGACCACGTGGATTCCCTCAAGCATCCTGATTTGTTCTCTCTTTCTCTCTCTCTTTCTGCGTCTCTCTCTCTCTCTCTCTCTCATTTTTCTTTTGTATTTACCGCCCCCTTCTTTAATATGCATAACGGTCTACAGAGGTAGTAGGCAGAAGACTGAGTGACAGGCTTTATATAACTGTGTCAACAGGATTTCTTCCCGCCCTCCACCCTTGAGAAAACAAACCCGCTGAGTTCTGAGTAACATCCTCCCGGCAAGCGCACTTCATTTAGCACAGGTGGGAGGTCCACAGGGTGGGTGGCAGCAGCAACCAGAAGGAAGAATGTCTTTGCAGGTGTGGCGACTCAAGCCTCTGGGCAAGGCGAAAAAGAAAGAAGGGGGGGGGGGAAAAAACCTTGAAAAATCATCTAATCTGTCTGTTTGACTCCAGACTACTCCAAAGGGAGCCAGCGAAAATCAGAATTCTGTTTATAGTTGGAGGTTTTGAGGCAGAAATAGTAATCCTAACTAGCTTAAAAAAAATTTTTTTTTATATTTTGGGCTAGAGAAAAACCCTACCTCAAAAAAAAATTATTATGTTTTATTTGTTTATTAGAGAGAGAGAATGAGCGCTCCAGGCCTCTAGCCACTGCAAGTAAACTCCAGAAGCATGCACCACCATGTGCATCTGGCTTAGGTGGGTCCTGGGAAATTGAACCTGGGAACCTAGGTCCTTAGGTCTTGTAGGCAAGAGCTTTCATCATTATCTCTCCAGCCCCATAACTACCTTTTACTGAGTTCTTTCTTTCTTCCTTTCCTTTCTTGGTTTTTCGAGGTAGGGCTTCACTCTAGCCCAGGCTGACCTGGAATTCACTATGTAGTCTCAGGGTGGTCTCAAACTCTTGGCAATCCTCCTACACCTGCCTCCCTGGTGCTGAGATTAGAGTGCGCCATCATGCCCGGCTTTACTGAGTGCCTTGTATGTGAGCCTAAGTGTTTTATGTACATTTAGGTCTCACCAATCCTATGAGACAATTCTTACTTTGCAGGTGGAGAAAGTAAGTCTTAGAGTAATATCCAGGCAATATAGATCTATAACTCATTGGGGTTGGAGCTCCAATATCCACTAACCATACTGTGAATTATAAGAAAGAAAAAGTTTTAGGGCTAGGAACATAGCTCAGTAGTAGGCTACTTGCCTAGCATATGGGAGCCTGGGTTTGATCCTGAGCACCAACTAACCAAACAAAGCAAAATGAAATGAGAGAGAAAACTTACGCCTTACTCAGAATGTACCTTAAACTGAATCTGCTTTATTCTTGGTTTTAAATTGTATTTATTTTTTAAGGCTGGCGTGGTGGCACACACCTTGGGAGGCAGAGGTAGGAGGATTGTTATGAGTTCAAGGCCACCCTGAGACTACATAGTGAATTCCAGGTCAGAAAATGGAGCTGGAGGGATGGCTTAGCAGTTAAGGCATTTGCCTGCAAAGCCAAAGGACCCAGGTTCAATTGCCCAGGACCCACATTAGCCAGATGCACAAGGGTACACACGTGTCTGGAGTTCATTTGCAGTGGCTGGAGGCCCTGGTGCGCCCATTCTCTCTCTTTACCTCTTTCTCTATCAAATAAATTAATTAAATTAAATATTAAATTTTTTTTTAAAGTTTGCCAGGTATAAGTAGTGCATGCCTTTAATACCAGCACTCGGAAGGCAGAGGTAGGAGGATTGCCATGAGTTCAAGGCCACCCTGAGACTACATTGTGAATTCCAGGTCAGCCTGAGCTAGAATGGGACTCTGCCTCAGGAAAAAATAAAACTAGAATAAAATAAAATAAATAAAATTTGCACTTATTTGTAAAAAATATATATATATTTATTTATTTATTTAAGACAAAGGAAAATCATGGGTGCACCAGGACCTCCTGCCACTGCAAACAAACTCCAGACACATGCTGCACTTTGCGCATCGGGCTTCTTTGTATGGATACTGGGGAATCAAACGAAGGGCTGTCATACTTTACAAGCAAGCACCTTTAACCACTAATGCATCTCTCCAGGCCCTGCTTTGTAAGCCATTTCTCTTGAATACTTAAAAAAATACCATAAATTGATATTTATTACCTTTATTTATTTGACACAGGGTCTCATGTAGCCCAAGCTAGCCTTGTACTCCCTGTACAGCTGAAGATGGCCTTGAAGTTCTGATTCTCCTGCCTCTACCTCCCTAGTGTTGGGATTAAGATGGTCTGGTTTCTGGGGTGCTGGGATGGAACCCAGGGCTTTGCTAGGCAAGCAATCTACCGAGTGAGCTACATAGCCATCTTCTAATTTTAATTTAAAATTTTTTTTTTTTTTTGAGGTAGGGTCTCTCTCTAGTCCAGGCTGACCTGGAATGCACTATGTAGTCTCAGGGTGGCCTCAAACTCAATGGTGATCCTCTTACCTCTGCCTCCAAGTGCTGGTATTAAAGGCCTGCACCACCATTCCTGGCTTCTACAGAGGCTTCCTTCCATTAAGGAGGCAATCATTCAATATGTAATGATGTGGCACACCTATAATCCCATCATAGGGAAACAGAGGCAGTTGGATAGAGTTCAAAGCCATCCTGGGCTGCATAGTGAATTTGAGGGGCAGCCTGGGTGTGGGGGGGAGAGGCAATAATGGTTGCATTTTCTCAACTATGTCTTCACTGAATCCACTGAGTTTCTTTCTAGTCCAGGCTGACCTAGAATTCACTATGTAGTATCAGGCAGGCCTCAAACACACAGCGATCCTCCTACCTCTGCCTACAGAGTGCGCTTGCTACATTAAAGGCATGTGCTACCACACCCACTCAGAAATGAGTTTCCATTTTTGAGCTTCAAAAAATTAGGTATAAGGCTGGAGAGATGTCTTAGTGGTTATGGTACTTGCACTTGCTGGCAAAGCCAAAGGACCCAGGTTCCATTCCCTAGTACCCATTGTAAAGCTAGATGCACAAAGTGGTGCAAGTGTCTGGAGTTCATTTGCAGTGGCTAGAGGCCCTGGTATGCCCATTCATTGCCCCCCTCTCTTGCAAATAATTAAATAAAAGACAAATATTTTTTTTAATTTTTATTAACATTTTCCATGATTATAAAATATATCCCATGGTAATTCCCTCCCTTCCCACCCCCACACTTTCCCATTTGAAATTCCATTCTCCATCATATTACCTCCCCATTACAATCATTGTAATTACATATATACAATATCAACCTATTAAGTATCCTCCTCCCTTCCTTTCTCTACCCTTTATGTCTCCTTTTTACCTTACTGGCCTCTGCTACTAAGTATTTTCATTCTCATGCAGAAGCCCAGTCATCTGTAGCTAGGATCCACATATGAGAGAGAACATGTGGCGCTTGGCTTAAAAGACAAATATTTTTAAAAATTAGGTATAGTTAGCTGTGCCTAGGTCTATAAAAGGGCTTTACTGACACTAGCAAAAACAGGTGATTTTCTGTAAAAGATTTGGTGTAGTTCTTTACAAAAGACAAGGACTAACTGATTTGGGTAGCCATGAGCTTTCTAAGGACAGGAGCCATATGTTAATTATGTTTGTATTTGCGTGTCAAGTAGCATCTAATGTATATGTATATATGTAACACACACACATCAGCTCAATTATGTTTGCTAAATAAATGGCTTTCACCAGCTACACTCTTGAACCTTGGGATTCACATCCAAGGGATTGGTTTTGCCAGAGGACTTTGGCAAGTTGTATGTGCTGGGCTGGTTTTCTTATGATGCTATTATTGTTGTTTTACATCAGAAGCAAAAGAACTAAGGAGGGTTCATTATGGAGTCAGATGTGCTATCTTGTATTACTCCAGGAGGCTGGCCATAAGTGCTCATTGTTTCCAGAGAAGATACAGGTGATATGTGTAGGAGTTGTAGGGGAAAGATGAAGGCCCAGGATAGAATATTGGGTTATGAAGGAATGGAAAGAGTAAGGAGAAGCAAAAGGAGCCATCTCTCTCAGTAGATCATGTATATATTTTATATATATATATCACACATATATACATACATATATATATATGTATATATATATATATAGAGAGAGAGAGAGAGAAAGAAGGGGGCTTTAACTAGAATCCATGAACACATGGTTAAGAGTTTATTGGGGAGCTGTGGATGTGGCTCTGTTGGTAGACTGCTTGCCTAGCATTCACAGAGCCCCGAGCTGGATTCCCACACCACATAAAAGCTGCTGTCATGATGCATACCTGTAATTCCAGCACTTGGGAGGTAGAGGTAGGAGGATGTGAAGTTCAAGGTCATCCTTAGTGCTGAAGACAGCTTCACACTGCTGGCAGAAAACACCCAACCAAGAGCAACTTGTGGGAGGAAAGGGTCTATTTTGGCTTACAGACTCAAGAGGAAGATCCATGTTGACAGGGGAAAACAATAAAATGAGCAGTGGCTAGACATAACCTTCTGGCCAACATCAGGTGGACAATAGCAGCAGAAGAGTGTGCCAAATACTGGTAAGGGGAAGCTGGCTATAATATCCATAAGCCTGCCCCCAACAATTCACTGCCTCCAGAAGGCTCCAATTATCAAATTTCCACCAGCTGAGGACCTAGCATTCAGAACATATAAATTGGGCTAGAGAGATGGCTTAGTGGCAAAACACTTGCCTGCAAAGCTTAAAGACCCAGGATTGATTCTTCAGGACCCACATAAGCCAGATGCACAAGCAAGCACATGCTCCTGGAGTTTGTTTATGGTGGTTGAAGGCCCTGGTATACCCATTCTCTCTCTTTCTGCATCTTTCTCTCTCTTGAATAAAATAACAAAACTTAAGAAAAAGGAAGAAAGAAAGAAAGAAAGAAAGAAAGAAAGAAAGAAAGAAAGAAAGAAAGAAAGAAAGAAAGAAACACACTGTGCATGGTGGTACATGTCTTTAATTCCAGCACTTGGGAGGCAGAGGTAGGGATCACCATGAGTTTGAGGCCACCTGAGATTACATAGTGCATTCCATGTCAGCCTGGGCCAGAGTGAGACCCTACCTCGAAAAACAAACAAACAAAAAGAGAACACATAAGTTTACGGGGTTACCTGAATCAAACCACCATACTTGGTTTTAGAGTGAGCTCAATGCAGTCTATGATACTTAAGACTCTGCCTCAAAAAAAAAAAAGTACCAGGTGTGGTAGTGCACAACACCTTTAATCCCAGCACTTGGGAGGCAAAGGTAGGAGCATCACCATGAGTTCAAGGCCACCCTGAGACTACAGAGTGAATTTCAGGTCAGCCTGATGTAGACTAGAGTGAAACCCTACCTCAAAAAAACAAAAAACAATGACTGTTGTCTACCTTATATACCTACTATCACAAAGCTCTATTTCTGCATGACTCTTGTTATCAGGAATTCCTTTTCAGTTTTGGGTCAGTAGAGTGGTTGACTTCCCACATACTTCTGTATTCTTATTTCTCGTTTTCTGGCCTTTGCCCATTTTCTGAGTATTCTTTCTTTTGTTAATTTTTTTTATTAATTGCTAAGGGCTTTGTACACACAAGTATTCATAACAAATAGCTCTCAATAGCACACCCTTTATAAAGAAGAATGTTACATATTTCTAATGTTTAGGTATCTAACAAAAAAGGAAATTGGACTGAAGAGTTGGCTTAGCGGTTAAGGTACTTGCTTGCAAACTCAAAGACCTTGGTTCAGTCCCTAGAACCCAAGTAAGTCAGATGCACAGGGGGCATATGCATCTGGAGTTTGTTTGCAGTGGCTAGAGGCCCTGGTATGCCTATTCTCTCTCTGCCTTTCTCTCAAATAAATAAATAAACTATATAAAAAAGGAAATTCGGGCTGGAGAGATGGCTTAGTGGTTAAGCGCTTGCCTGTGAAGCCTAAGGACCCCGGTTCGAGGCTCAGTTCCCCAGGTCCCACGTTAGCCAGATGCACAAGGGGGCACACGCGTCTGGAGTTCGTTTGCAGAGGCTGGAAGCCCTGGCGCGCCCATTCTCTCTCTCTCCCTCTACCTGTCTTTCTCTCTATGTCTGTCGCTCTCAAATAAATAAAATAAAAAATGAACAAAAAAATTTAAAAAAAAAAAAAGGAAATTCTATGGGCTAGAAAGATGGCTTAGGGCTGGAGGGATGGCTTAGGGATTAAGGCGTTTGCCTACAAAGCCAAAGGACCCAAGTTCAATTCCCCAGGACCCACATTAGCCAGATACACAAGGTGGTGCATGTGTCTGGAGTTAGTCTGCAGCAGCTGGAGGCTCTGGCATACCCATTCTCTCTCCCACTTTCTCTCTGTCAAATAAATAAAAATAAAAATAAATTTAAGAAAAAAATAAAAGAAAGATGGCTTAGCAGTTAAGGTGCTTGCCTACAAAGCAAAAGAACCAGGTTCAATTCTCCAGGACCCACATAAGCCAGATGCACAAGGTGGCACATACATCTGGGGTTCATTTGCAGTGACTAGAGGCCCTGGTACACTCATCTCTCTCTGTCTCTCTCTCCGTCTCTTTCTCTTTGTAAAATAAATATTTTTTTAACATTACAGGGCATTGCATCTGGCTTATGTGGGTCCTGGAGAATTGAACTTGGGTCCTTTGGTTTTGCAGGCAAGTGCTTTAACCACTAAGGCATTTCTTCTCTGGCCCCTGCCATGTCTTTTTTTTTTTTTTTTTTTTTCAAGGCAGAGTTTCACTGTAGCCAAGGCTGACCTGGAATTCACTACGTAGTCTCAGGGTGGCCTCTAACTCACAGAGTTCCTCCTACCTCTGCCTCCTGAGTGCTGGGATCAAAGGCATGCACCACCATGCCCGGCCCCAGTATCTTTTTTTTTTTTTTTTTAACTTAGAGACAGAGAGAGAGACAGAGAGACAGAGAGGGAGAGAGAGAAAGAAAGAGAATGAGAATGGACACACCAGCGCCTCTAGTCACTGCAAACTAACTCCAGATGTATGTACCACCATGTGCATTTGGCTTACATGGAACCTGGAGAATCGAACCTGGATCCTTAGGCTTCGCAAGCATGTGCCCTAACCACTAAGCAATCTCTCCAGCCCCTCTGTGTCTTTTTAATGAATATGTTTATATTATACAAACCACTCTATTTGGTCCCTTATTTTTTTCATTTAAGTCCTAAGAGCCCTTATCTTTCTGACCTTATCTCTTGAATCTCCTGAGCTCATTCTATCTTCTATATCTACTGTTCTGACCTCCTTGCAGTTTCTGAAACAGGCCACTCACACTTGCTCCTTAAGGCTTTTGCACCTACTATTCCCTCTGCCTGGAATGTTCTTCCTGCAAATATTCCCTTGGCTCATTCTCTCACTTCCTTTCAGAGTTTCCGGTCTGATATTAAGGTCTTTGATCCATTTGGACTTAATTTTTGTGCATGGAGAAAGATAAGGATCTACATTTATCCTTCTACAGATACATATCCAGTTTTCCAGGCATCATTTGCTGAAGAGGCTGTCTTTTGTCCAGTGAGTATTTTTGGCATTTTGTCAAAGATCAGCTGATTATAGCTACTTGGGCTTACATCTGGGTCCTCTATTCTGTTCCATTAATCTACATGTCTGCTTTTGTGCCAGTACCATGCTGTTTTTGTTACTATGGCTCTGTAATATAGGTGAAAACCAGGTATGGTGACACCACAAGCCTTATTTTTTTTTTTTCTACCGGAGACCCTGCCTTATTTTTGTTGTACAAAATTGTTTTAGATATTTGAGGTTTTTGGTGCTTCCAAATGAATTAATGAATTTTTGGATTGTTTTTTCTTTTTTTTTAAATTTATTATTTATTTATTTATTTGAGAGCGACAGACACAGAGAGAAAGACAGATAGAGGGAGAGAGAGAGAATGGGCGCGCCAGGGCTTCCAGCCTCTGCAAACGAACTCCAGACGCGTGCGCCCCCTTGTGCATCTGGCTAACGTGGGACCTGGGGAACCGAGCCTCGAACCGGGGTCCTTAGGCTTCACAGGCAAGTGCTTAACCGCTAAGCCATCTCTCCAGCCCTGGATTGTTTTTTCTATGTCCATGAAGAATGCCATTGAAATTTTGATGGGGATTGCATTAAATGTGTAGATTGCTTTTGGTAAGATTGACTTTTTCACAATATTGATTCTTTCAATCCAAGCACAAGGGATGTTTCTCCATTTTTTAGTGTCTTCTGCAATTTCTTGCTTGAGTGTTTTAAAGTTTTCATTGTAGAGATCTTTCACTGCCCTGGTTAGGTTTATTCCAAGGTATTTTATTTATTTTTTGATGCAGTTGTGAATGGGAGTGATTCTCTGATTTCATCCTCTGTGTGCTTATCGTTAGCATATAGGAACGCGACTGATTTCTATGTTTCTATGTGTTTATTTTGTATCCTGCTACATGGCTATAGGTGTTTATCAGCTCTAACAGTTTGCTGGTAGTCTTTAGGGTCCTTTATGTTTGCTTTTTGTTTGTTTGTTTTTGTTTTTCAAGGTAGGGTCTCACTCTGGCCCAGACTGACCTGAAATTCACTATATAGTCTCAGGGTGGCCTCAAACTCATGGCAATCCTCATACTTCTATCTCTCAAGTGCTGGAATTAAAGGAGTGCACTACCATGCCTGGCTAGGGTTCTTTATATATAGAATCATATAATCTGCAAATAATGATAACTTGATCTCTTCCTTTCCAATTTGTATCCCTTTGATGTGTGTCTCTTGTCTTATTGCTATGGCTAAGACTTCCAGTACTATATTAAATAAAAGTGGGGTCAATGGACACCCTTGTCTTGTTCCTGATTTTAGTGAAAAAGCTTCAAGTTTTTCTCCATTTAGGATTATGTTGGCTGTAGGTTTGTCATAAATAGCCTTTATTATATTGAGATATGTTCCTTCTATTCTCAGTTTCTTTAGGACTTTTATCATGAAGGGATGTTGGATTTTGTCAAATTCTTTTCCTTCATCTAATGAGATGATCATGTGATTTTTGTCCTTCAGCCCATTTATATAATATATTAAATTTATCAATTTGCATATGTTGAACCATCCCTGCATCTCTGGGATAAAGCCTACTTGATTAGGGTGAATGATCTTTCTGATTGTTGTATTCTGTTTGCAATATTTTGTGGAGAATTTTTGCATCCATGTGCATGAGGGAGATTGGTCTGTAATTTTCTTTTTGTTCTATCTTTGTCTGGTTTTGGTATCAGGGAGATGCTGGCTTTGTAGATGTAGGATTCCTTCCTTTTCTATTTTATGGAAAAGCTTGAGAAGTATTGGTGTTAGTTCTTCCATGAAGGTCTGGTAAAATCCACCAGTGAATCCATCTGGGCCTGGACTTTTTTAGTAGGGAGATTTTTTTTTTAATATCTATAACTTCTTGGATCTCCACATTTTTTATAGGCCTATTTAAGTGGTTAATCTCATATTGATTTAATGTTGGTAGGTTACACAAATCAAGGAAATCATCCATTTCTTTCACATTTTCAAACTTAGTGGAGTATATGTTCTTATAGTATGTCCCTATGATTTTTTTAAATTTCTCTGATATCTGTTGTAATGGTGCCTTTTTCATCTCCAATTTTATTAATTTGTGTCTCTTCTCTCTTGTCAGATTTGCTAAGGGTTTATCAATCTTATCCTTTCAAAGAACCAACTCTTTGTTTCATTGAGCCTTTGGATTTTTTTTTTATTTCATTAATTTCTGCCCTAATCTTAATTATTTCTTCTCATCTACTGATTTTTAATTTGTCTTGTTCTTCTTTTACCGTGGCCTTAAGGTGAAGCATTAAGTTGTTTACTTGCAACCTTCCAAATTTCTTTTTTTTTAAAAAAATATTTTATTTATTTATTTAAGAGAGAGAATGGGTGTGCCAGGACTTCCAGCCACTGCAAATGAACTACAGACGTATGTGCCACCTTATACATCTGGCTTACATGGGTCCTAGGGAATCAAGCTGGGGTCCTTAGCCTTCACAGGCATATGCCTTAACCAGTAAGCCATTTTCTCAGCCCTTAAAATTTCTTTATATTTATTTATTTATTTATTTTGGTTTTTCAAGGTAGGGTTTCACTCCAACCCAGGCTGACCTGGAATTCACTATGTAGTCTCAGGGTGGCCTCAAACTCAACAGCGATCCTCCTACCTCTGCCTCCCAATGCTGGAATTAAAAGCATGTGCCACCATGCCCAGCTTAAATTTCTTAATATAGGTGCTTAAAGTTATCAATGTCCCTCTTAGGACTTCCTTCATTGTATCCCAAAGGTTTTGTTATATTGTGTTCTCGTTATCATTTGATTCTATGAATTTTTTTATTTCCTTCTTGATTTCCTCATTGAGCCATTCATCATTTAGTAGTGTATTGTTTAGTTTCTATGATTTTGTGTAAGCTCTATAGCTTTTCTTGCTATTTATTTGTAGTTTGATCCTATTTTGATCAGATAGAGTATAAGTAATTATTTCAATTTTCCTATATATATTTTTTGCTTGTTTTTTTGTTTTTGTTTTTGTTCTTTTGAGGTAGGGTCTCACTCTAACCCAGGCCTGCCTAAAACTCACAGCAATCTTCCTACCTTTGCCTCCTGAATGCTAGGATTAAAGGCATGTGTCACCATGCCAGACTCTTTTTCTTTTTGCTTCACTTTTCTCCATTTTTTTCTTTTTCTTTGTGACAGGGTCTCACATAGCCCAGACAGAGTCAAACTCACCATTTAGCTGAGGATGATCTTGAACTCCCTGACTCTCCTGCCTCTACCTCCCAAATTCTGAAAGTTACAGGCATGCACCAACATGCCCAATTTTGTGTGGTGCTGGGGATCAAACTCAGGGCCTGATGGGTGCTAGGTATGTACTCTGTGAACTAAGCTACAGTCCCATCCCCAATCATTGCATTTTTTTCACCATGCTTATTATTATGGATATTGTTATTTAAATATCAGTGTCTGTTACAAGGATAGATGCTCCATGAATAGATCTCTGTTTTGAGTCTCTCTCTCTGTTTTTTGTTTGTTTGTTTGTTTTTGGTTTTGGTTTTTCGAGGAAGGGTCTCACTTTAGCCAAGGCTGACCTGTGGCCTCGAACTCACAGTGATCCTCGTACCTCTGCTGCCTGAGTGCTAGGATTAAAGACATGTGATACAATGCTGGCTTTCTTTGAGTCTGTACACCCAGTGTCTACACTAGGAGGTGACCCTGAATAGGTACTTAGTAAGATATAGAGAAGCATAGAAATCTGGCATAATATGGTCTTATGGATAATGAGTGATTAAGAGTACAAGTTTGGGCCCAGCGTGGTGGCACATGCCTTTGATCCCAGCACTCGGAAGGCAGAGGCAGGAGGATCAACCCGAGTTCAAAGCCACCCTGAGACTACATAGTGAATTCCAGCTCAGCCTGGGCTAGTGTGAAACCCTACCTCAAAAAAACAAAAAAGTACAAGCTTGGGCTGGAGAGATGGCTTTGTGGTTAAGGTCTTTACCTGCAAGGCCAAAGGACCTTGGTTTAATTCCCCAGTACCCACGTAAACCAGATACATCAGATGGCGCATGCATCTGGAATTCATTCATTTTGCAGTGGCTGGAGGCCCTGGTAAACCAGCTCTCTCTCTCTCAAATAAATAAATAAAATAAAAATATTGGGCTGGAGAGATGGCTCAGCAATTAAGGTACTTGCCTGCAAAGCCAAAGGACCCAGGTTCAATTCCCCAGTACCCATGTAAGCCAGGTGCACAAGGAGGTGCATGAATCTGGAGTTCATTTGCAGTGGCTTGAGGCCCTAGCATGCCATTATCTCTCTGTCTCCTCTCTCTCTCTCTTTTTCTCTGCTTGCAAATAAATAAATTAAAAAAAAAACAAAAAACAGACTTGTGATGCTAGACACTCTATATTGAGCTCCTCTCAGCCCTGTTGGTAATGTTGTTTAAAGTTAGCCTAGCCAGGCATGATGACACATGTCTATCATCCCAGCACTCTGAAGGCTGAGGCAGGAGGACCTCAAGGTTTTTTGTTTGTTTTCTCCAGATAGGGTCTTACTGTAGCTTAGGATGACCTGGAACTCCCTCAGTAGTTCTAGGCTGGCCTCAAACTCACAGCAATCCTCCTACCTCAGCTTCCCAAGTGCTAGGATTGGTGGACCTCAAGTTTGAAGTCAGCCTGAAATACACAGGGAGTTCCAGGCCAGTTTGGGACAGGACCCAGTCTCAGAACAAACACAATAACAACAATCAAAACAGGCCAACCTAGGAGCTCTGCCATGGATGGTTTTCTTCACTCCTAGATCATTCCTCCTCAGCCTTCCTTCTCTGTTCTTTACCCGTAGACACTGGTGTCTCCCAAGTGCCTGTCATTTCTCACATTGTCTTCTGGTGATCTCATGGCTCTAACTACTACCCAGGCCCCAGAGTGCCATAACTACCGCCCCAAACCTCCCAGTTCCCCAGGGCCTCAGCCTCTTGCATCCAACCGCTTCAAGCATTTCCATTTTAATTACTTGTTAGGTTACATGACTCACTGAAGTGTGGGTTCCTGGGGGCAGGAATAGTTTTTTGGTTTATCTTTATCTCTGTTCCTCCAGGCCAGGTGCTCTTGGTAGGCCCCTTTCTCTTCCTTCTCCTAGTAAGTGTTCATAGTCTAGTGAGGAGAAACAAACACTAAAGGACTAAGTGAGGTCAACTGTTAATGAGGGCTATGTTAGTGGGATAAAAAGAATAGAGAGCTGGGAGAGGTGAGGTGCCGCAGTTGATAGAAGATGGCCAGGCTTTGGGCAAAAGGAATGCTTGTAGGACTTTGAAGGAAGACGTAAATCAACACATGCAGAATCCCCAAGGTGTGACATGTTTGGTGGGATGTCAGAGGCAACTGTGGCTAAAGTTGAGTGAGGATAGTGGTAAGAAATGGGGTGAGTGAGGGATGGAAATGTTCAGATCATAATAAAACTTAAAAGTAAATGAGACAACATTGGAGGGTTCTGAATATAATGCTAATAATGACTCAAAGACAGGCGTTCTAGTGCATGCCTTTAATTCCAGCACTTGGGAGGCAGGGGTGGGTGGATTGCTATGAGTTCAATTTTGAGGCTAGCCTGAGACTACAGAGTGAGTTCCAGGTCAGTCTGACCCTACCTTGAGAAACAAACAAACAAACAAACAAAAAGGAATAGAATAGACAAGATTGCAGATGTGTTCAGTAGGCAGAGCACTTGCCTAGCAGGCACAAAGCCCTGGGTTCTATCCCCAGTTCCAGGTAAACTGGATGTGCTGGATAATGTCTCTAATCCCAGCATTTGGCAGATGGAGGCAGAACAATCAGAAGTTTAAGGTCATTCGTGGTGAAATAGTGAGTTCCAGGCCAGCTTGGCTTCATGAGACCTTGTTTCAACACCACCACCACCTCCAAAAAACAAGATAGCTGGACATGGTGGCACATCTCAGCAGTTGGGAGCCTAAAGTAGGCTTGCCCCAAATTAGAAGATAGTGAGTACAAAGCCAAACGAAATCTGGCATACATCTTGAAATCCTGTCTCAGAAAGCCATGGGGAGCTGGGTGTGGTGGCACATGCCTTTAATCCCAGCATTTGGGAGGCAGAGGTAGGAAGATCACAGTGATTTTGAGGCTACATAGTGAATTCCAGGTCAGCCTGGGTTAGAGCGAGACCCTACCTTGATAAAACAAACAACAACAAAAAAGCCAAGGAGAAAAAAGAAAAAGAATAGCCAAAGAGAGGGTTGGGATATACACTGTGGGAAAGAACTTGCCTACTGTGTCCCCAGCCTTCAGTTTGATCCTTAGTATTGCCAAGAAAACCAAAGACCAAAAGCCAAACCAAATTTGTTATTGTTGTTTTTCCAAGGTAGGGTCTCACACTAGTCCAGGCTGACCTGGAACTTACTGTGTAGACCTGGCCTTAAACTCACAGGGATCCTCCTACCTCTGCCTCCCAACTGCTGGGATCAAAAGCGTGCACCACCACACCTGGCACCAAACCAAAAATTTAAAGAACACTTTCCACGATTAAACAGTAGAAAGGCAAAAAAGACAATGGGAGCTGGGCGTGGTGGCACACGCCTTTAATCCCAGCACTCAGGAGGCAGAGGTAGGAGGATCGCCATGAGTACGAGGCCACCCTGAGACTACATAGTGAATTCCAGGTCAGCCTGGACTAGAGACCCTACCTCAAGCCCCCCCCCCCAAAAAAAAAGACAACGGGAGCCAGGCATGGTGGTGCATGCCTTTAATTCCAGCATTCGGGAGACAGAGGTAGGTGGATTGCCATGAATTCAAGGCCATCCTGAGACTCCATAGTGAATTCTAGGTCAGCCTGGGCTAGGGTGAGAACCTACCTCAAAACACCCCCCGCCCTGCAAAAAAAAAGACAATGGGGAGAATAGTCATATTATTGCAGTGGATCAGGTGACAGATATGGTGCCTTGGCTATGGGTCATAATTTGGAGAGGATGAGAAACTGCCTGATGCAGGAGATATTTGAAGTTAAAGTAAGATTTTCTCACTTCTTTATTTGGTTTGTCAAGGTAGGGTCTTTTACTAGTCCAGGCTGACCTGAAATTCATTATGTAGGTTCAGGTTGGCCTGGAGCTCACAGTAATCCTCCTACTTCAGTCTTCCAAGCACTGGGATTAAAGGCATGTGCCATATTGCTAAAGCTGCCACATGGTTGAACTGCAAGGTCACTGAGAAATCAAGCTGGAGCTGAGCTAAAAACCTCCTTCCTGCAGACCAGCTGATAGAAAAAGCTATGTTGTATGCAGCCCTATGGGAGAGAGAAGTCATTAGTGGTGATAAACAACAGTGGACACTGCAAGCCTTAAGTTTGGCCAGCAAGGCCAAATGAGCCAAAGAGTGCAATAGTGGCATGCCTGTTATGGAGGAAACTAACCACTCAGTAATTGGACTGGAGGCCTGTTCCTTGGGAGGGAATACTTGCCTGGTACTGAAAACCTATGATGGGGGAGATCATGAGCTCTAGGGGTGTAATACCTGCTGGAGTCTGGCTAAATGCATATATTATGCTCACCAAACTGTCCAGTAAGCACTTCTCTTAATGTTCATATTTATTTATTAATGCTACTCTCACTTTTGGGTTAGAGAAGCTTCTCTTTTCAGATGGCAGTGATGTGTAGGATGACTCAAAAGGCACCATACTGCTGAAAAGAAGTGATGTGTCAGAGGAGTGTTCAGTACTGAAACATCTCTTATCACACCTTCCAAGGCTCAGGGTCCATTGTGGAAGAGGTGGCAGAAAGAATATAAGAGCCAAAGGAAGGGTTACAATGCACTGTTCCAGACACAAAATGGCCTGACTACCCATGACCTTACAGTACCTGGCACTACCTACACAAGACCCTCATAATGGAAGGAAAAGATGATGACATCCAAATAAAAGAGAAAGCCAGGTATGGTGGCACATGCCTTTAACCCCAGATACACAAGATGGTGCATATATCTGGAATTCCTTTGCAGCGGCTAAAGGCCCTGGTACACCCATTCTCTCTCTCCCTTACTTTTTCATAACTAAATAAATAATAAAAATCCCTGAGGCTGTGGGTGACATACATTCAAACTACCACACCATGTGAAGCCAGATACACATAGTGAGTGTGGTGCATGCATTTCAAATTCAGTTGTAGTGGTGAGAGGTGCTGGCATACTCATAGTCTCTCTCTTCCCTTGCAAATAAATAATAAATAAAAACTACAAGTTTTAAATTTACTTATAAGGAGAGAGAGAAAAAAATTGGCACACCAGGGCCTGTAGTTGCTGCAAATAAACTCCAGATGCATGCACAATGGGTACTGGGGAATCAAACCCAAGCTGTCAGGTTTTGCAAGTAAGCACCTTTAACCACTAATCTCCCAGCCCCTAAAGTAGGATTTTTGTTGTTTATAATTTAATTTATTATTTTATTTTATTTTATTTTTTTGGTTTTTTGAGGTAGGGTCTCACTCTGGTCCAGGCTGACCTGGAATTAACTCTGTAGTCTCAGGGTGGCCTTGAACTCACGGCGATCCTCCTACCTCTGCCTCCCAAGTGCTGGGATTAAAGGCATGCGCCACCACACCCGGCTCTTAATTTAATTTTTAAAATTTACTTGAGAGAGAAAGAGAGAGAGAGAGAGAGAGAATGGGCATGCCAGGGCCTCCGGGCACTGAAAATGAATTCCAGATGCATGCACCACCATGTGAATCTGGTTTATGTGGGTCATGGGGAATTGAACCTGGGTCCTTTGGCTTTGCAGGCAAACACCTGAACCACTAAGCCATCTCTTCAACCCAAGATTTTCTCTTTTTAAAATATTTTATTTATTTATTTGGGAGAGAGAGAGAGAGAGAGAGAGGGAGAGAGAATGGGTGGACTAGAGCCCTTAGCTATTGCAAATAAACTCCAGACACATGCACTATTTTGTGCATCTGGCTTACATGGGTCCTGGGGAATTTAACCTGGGTCTTTAGGTTTCACAGGCAAGTGTCTTAACCACTAAGCCATTGATGACATCTGTCTCCCATAAGGCTGCATGCAGCATAGCTTTTTCGAGCTGTCAGCTGGTCTATAGGGAGAAGGTTTTCAGCTCAGCTCCAGCTTGATTTCTCTGTGACCTGCAGCCCAAACATGTGAAATCTTTAGTAATAGGGTCTTATCATCTAGTTCTGGTGGGAAACCAAAAGTCTTGGCAACAGCCTGTAATGTTTTGGGGGCATCAGGGACCTCCATGGCCAACAACTCAATGTAAGGTATCCCACCCTTGGCACTGAACTGTCCACCCATTCCTATTTGAGCCAGAGTCTCTTACTGATCCCAGAGCTTACCATTTTTACATGAGCTCCAGCAATTCTCAAGTCTCTGTTCTCCAACCTAACTGGGGTTAAAAACATGCATGGCCAAACCAGGTGAGGTCATGCACACTTTTAATCTCAGATCTTGGGAGGCAGAGGTAGGAGGATCACTGTGAGTTTGAGACCACCCTGAGACTACATAGTGAATTCCAGGTCAGCCTGGAGTAGAGTGAGACCCCACCTCAAAAAAAAAAAAAAAAAAAATCATGCCATACATGGGCTAGAATGAAGCCTTAAGAAGCCAAAAAAAAAAAAAAAAAAAAAAAAAGTGTTCCGTTCCAAAGTCCTTCCTACTTTTGCCCTTCCTTTTCATTCTTTCATTCTTCCTTTGTATTGTCAGTGTTATAGTTCCAGGAATTAGAAACATCTTTTTCCAGGTAGGGTCTCACTCTAGTCCAGGCTGACCTGGAATTCACTATGTAGTTTCAGGTTAGCCTCAAACTCACAGCAATCCTCCTATCTCTTCCTACTAAGTGCTGGATTAAAGGTGTGTGCCACCACACCCCACTAGAAACATTCTTTATTTTATTTATTTATTGGCTTTTTTTACTCTAGCCCAGGCTGACCTGGAATTCACTATGTAGTCTCAGGGTAGCCTGGAACTCAAGGTGATCCTCCTACCTCTGCCTCCCGAGTGCTGGGATTAAAGGTGTGTGCCACCATGCCAGCTTTATTTATTTATTTATAGCAGAGAGAGACAGAGGAAGAGAGAGAGTGGGTATACCAGGGCCTAGAGCCACTGTGAACAAACTCCAGATGCATGAATAACTTTGTGCATCTGGCTTTATGTAGACTGGAGAATCTTTAGGCTTTGTAGGCAAGTGCCTTAACTGCTGAGCCATTTCTCCAGCCCAGTTAGAAACATTTTGTTTGCCTCCAAATTACTTTGAAAAAGTTCCTTAGGGCCATTATTACCAAGTAGTGTTTGATTTTTGTTTTTTTGAGATAGTTCTGTATTTCCAGGCTGACTTCAAACTCATGGCTATCACCCTACCTCTACTTCCTAAGTACTGGGATTAAAGGCATGTACCACCACCATGCCCAGCATGTTTGATTTAAAAAAAGATCATTTTGTACTAGGGAGGCAGAGGTAGTAGGATCACCATGAGTTCAAGGCCACCCTGAGACTCCATAGACTCCACAGGTCAGCCTGAGCTAGAGTGAGACCCTACCTCCAAAAAAAATCATTTTTACTTATTATTTGAGAGAGACAGAATATAGGCATGCCAGGGCCTCTTGCCTTTGCAAACGAACCCCAGATGCATGCACCACTTTGTGCATCTGGCTTTATGTAGGTCTTGGGGAATGGAACCTAGGTCTTTTGGCTTTGAAGGCAAGTGCCTTAACTGCTAAGCCATCTCTCTAGCCCTGTTCCATCTTTTTTAAATACAAGTAGAAATAGGATAAAACTGAGAAATATTATTTCCAACTGAGATATCTATCTTTGTGTATGTAAGTCATGTTTAAGCCTCATTGTGGTTTAGGTTTCCTTTTAGCCACCAGTCAACTTCCCTTAGGCTAACAGGACTAGAGTTCAGTTGTTCTAAATTTTTATCCGTAGATGGGATGGAAAATCTAGGTGAGGATTAAGGTCATGGCCAAGGTACAAGAGGAGGAGGAAGTCTGAGTTAATTATAACCTAGGTTCTGCCTTCTTAATTCCAGGAAGCTGTCCCTCAGTTAGGTGGACAATTTGTTGACTGAGGGGTATATTCTTAGAGGAGATAGAAGCTTCCAGCTGTTAAATTCTGAGATGAATTTTCACAAAGGACAGTTTTGGTTTTGAGAGACTATACTATGTCCTTTGTGTAATTATTTGGTTATTTTCTCTCTAGTAATCATAACTAGTCTAGAAGATTTTCCAAAGGTTATCTTTCTCAGGATCATCTGAACAAGGCTGTTTTGGCACATTTTTGCTAAATTATTGTTTGCAGGACTGGAGAGATGGCTTGGCGATTAAGGTGCTTTCCTGCAAAGCCAATTCCCCTGTTCTCACTTAAAGCCTGATGCATAGGGTAGCACATGTGTCTGGAATTTCTTTGCAGTAGCTAGAGGCCCTGGCATGCCTATTTTCTCCTCTCTCTCTCTCTCTCTCTCTCTCTGCCTCTTTTCCTTTCTCTCAGCCATTGCAAACAAACTCCATATGCATGCACAACCTTGTGCATTTGGCTTATGTGGGTCCTGGGGAATCAAACCTGGGTCCTTAGGCTTTGCAGGCAAATGCCTTAACCTCTAAGCCATCTTTCCAGTTCCAAAATCTTTTTTTTTTCTTTTTTTGCTGTTGTTGTTGTTTGTTTGTTTTTGTTTTGTTTGTCAAGGTAGGGTTTCACTCTAGCCTAGGCTGACCCAGAATTCACTATATAGTCCCAGGGTAGCCTCAAACTCACAGCGAACCTCCTATCCATGCCTCCCAAGTGCTGGGATTAAAGGCATGCTTCATCATTCCCAGCCTAAAATCTTTTAAATATATTTTATTTATTTATTTGAGAGTGAGAGAGAGAGAGAGAGGCAGTGAGAGATAGATAGATAAATGATAGAGATAGATGATAGGGAGAGAGAGAGAGAATGGGAATGCCAGGGTCTCCAGCCCCTGCAAACAAACTCCAAATGCATGCACCATCTTGTGCATCTGGCTTATGTGGGTACTGGGAAATTGATCCTGGATCCTTAGGCTTCACAGGAAAGTGCCTTAACTGCTAAGACATTAAGCCATTTCTCTAGCCCAATAAATAAAATCTTTAAAAATAATTGTTGGCCAGGCGTGGTGGCGCATGCCTTTAATCCCAGCACTCGGGAGGCAGAGGTAGGACGATCGCCGTGAGTTCAAGGCCACCCTGAGACTACATAGTGAATTCCAGGTTAGCCTGAGCCAGAGTGAGACCCTACCTTGAAAAACAAACAAACAAAAATAATAATAATAATTGTTGTTGTGCAGTAGCTGAAGGCCCTGGCATGCCCATCCTCTTTCTCTCTCCCTCCCTCCCTCCCTCCTCTCTCTTTCTCTCTCTCCCTCATTCTCAAAATAAATTTAAAAAATTGTTGGGCTGGAGAGATGGCTTAGCTGTTAAGGCACATGCCTGCAAAGCCAAAGAACCCAGGTTAGATTCTCCAGGACCTATGGAAGTCAGATGCACAAGGTGGTGCAAGAACCTGGAGTTCATTTGCAGTGCTTGAGGCCCCTGTCATGTCCATTCTCTCCATCTCCCTCTCCCCTCTCTCCCTCAAATAAACGAATATAAAGTTATATTTTTAAAAATTGAGCTTCTGAGCTGGAAGAAACCATTCTGCATGCAGTTCAATGGGAGAAAGAGAAATCATCAGTGAAGATACTCAACAGTGGACACTGCAAGCCTTATATTTAGCCAAACAGGCCAAATGAGCTAACAGGTGCAATAGTGGCACATCTGTCATGGTGGAAAACAACTGCCCTCTAATTAGACTGGAGGCCTGCTCCATGGGAGGGAATAAATCCCTCATACTGAAAACTTAAAACAGGGGTAGTCATGAGCCCTAGGGGTGTAACATCTGCTGCTGTCTGGCTAAACATATATACTATGCTTATCAAACTGCCCAGTAAGCACATCTCTTAATGTTCATACCCTGATATTAATGCTACACTCATTTTTGATAGAGAATCTTCTCTTTTCAGATGGCAGTGACCTTGGGATGACTCAGAAGGTATCATGGTGCTGGAAAGAAGTGACAGGAGTGCTCAGTACTATAATATCTCCATCACACCTTCCAAGGCTGAGGATCTAATGCCGAAGAGATGGTGGAAAGAATGTAAGAGCCAAAGGAAGGGTAGGACTCCTTACAGTGTGCTCCCCGCTCCCCGACATAAAATGTCCTGGATATCCATGACCTCATAATGCCTGAAACTACCTACACAAGACCATCTAAGAAAGAGGAAAAGATTATGACATCAAAATAAAAGAGAGACTGATTGAGATGGGAAGGGGATATGATGGAGAATGGAGTTTCAAAGGGGAAAGTGGGGGGAGGAAGGGTATTATCATGGGATTTTTTTATGATCATGGAAGTTGTTAATAAAAATTTGAAAAAAAAAATGAACTTCAGGGATGGCTTAGTGGTTAAAGTGCTTGCCTGCAAAGTCAAAGGATCCAGGTTCGATTCCCCAGGATCCACATAAGCCAGATGCACATGGTGGTGCATGTGTCTGGAGTTCATTTGCAGTGGCTGAAGGCCCTGGAGCACCCATTCTCTCCCTCCCTCTCTCTCTTTCCACCTCTTTCTCTCTCCCTGTCAAATAAATAAAATAAATAAATAAAAAGTTTTATTTAAAAAATTTTTTTAAATTGTTTGCAGTGTGAACACAGAGCCTTGCACACTGTAGGCCATCACTCACTCTATCACTATGCTACAGCTCCAGCTCTTTGACATTTCTTTTTTTTTCGAGGTTAGGTCTCACTCTAACCTAGGCTGACCTGGAATTCACTATGTTGTCTCTGGATGGCCTTGAACTCATGGCGACCCTCCTACCTCTGCCTCCTAAGTGCTATAATTAAAGCTGTGTGTCACCATGTCTGGCTCCATTTTTTAAAAATTTTATATGTTTAAAGATTTTATTTTTTTTATTTATTTATTAGAGACAGAGAGAGGGAGACAGAGATGGAGAATGGGCATGCTAGGGCCTCTAGCCACTAAAATGAACTCCATACACATATCCCACCATGTGCATCTGGCTTATGTTGGACCTGGAGAATCGAACCTGGGTTCTTAGGCTTTGCAGGCATGTGCCTTAACTGCTAAGCTATATCTCCAGCCGCCCCCTTCTTTTTTGAGGTAGAGTCTCACCATAGCCCAGGTTGACCTGGATCTCACACTGGCCATTAGCTCACAGCAGTCCTACTACCTCAGCCTCCTGTTTGCTGGGACTATAGGTGTGAACCACCATACTCAGCTCCCCTGACATGACATGTTTTTGAATATATAGTCATACAATGCATACATTGTGTTGAATTAATTCTTAGACTTCAAAAATTACCAACATTGGTAGGAGGGATAGCTTAGCAGTTAAAGTACTTGCCTTCAAAGCCAAAGGACTTAGGTTCGATTCCACAGGACCCATGTAAGCCAGATGCACAAGGTGGCACATGTGTCTAGAGTTCATTTGTAGTGGCTGGAGGCTCTAGAGCATCCATTCTCTCCCTTCCTTCCTCCCTCTCTTTCTCTAAAGTAAATAAATAACATTACCAACATTGAAGTAGGCATGGTGGTATATGCCTTTAATCCCAACCCTTGGGAGGCAGAGATAGAAGTATTGCTGTGAGTTTGAGGCCACTCTGAGACTAGAGTGAATTCCAGGTCTGCCTGGGCTACAGCAAGACTCTATCTTGAAAAACCAAATAAAGGGCTGAAGAGATAGCTTAGCAATTAAAGCTAAGGACCCAAGTTCACCTCTCCAGATCCCACATAAGCCAGACACACACGATGACACAGCATGTAAGGTTGCACACGTGCACAAGAGGCACATGAATCTGGAGTTCAATTGCAGCAGCTGGAAGCCCTGACGTGTCAATCTCTCTCACTCGGTTTCTCTTTTTCTCTCTCACTCTCACATAAAATAATAATAATAATAATAATAAGGCAGTCTGTTGGGCTTGCCTCAGAAAAAGTCATCACCTGGCATGGTGGCATATGCCTTTAATTCTAGCACTGGGGAGGCAGATGTAGGAGGATTACTGTGAATTCAAGGCCAGCCTGAGACTACATAGTGAATCCCAGGTCAGTCAGGGCTAGAGCAAGAGCTTACGTTGGGGGAAAAAAAAAGTTAATAAGCTGGTCATGGTGGTAAATGACTTTAGTCCCAACACTTGGGAGGCTGGGGGTTAGAGGATTGTCATGAATTTGACTTCAACTTGGGCTACAGAGTGAGTTTCAGGTCAGCCTGAGCTAGAATGAGACCCTGACTTGAAAGAAAGAAGGAAGTCTTTGACTTTGACTGCCATGTTTTCAGGGCTTTATCTATTTTGTAAAAGCAGGATGTTTCTAGAAAGTTGTTCATTGCTCTTTGTTTTAAAATTTCTGGAGGGTGCGCTAGAGGGATAGCTTAGCAGTTAAGACTGCAAAGCTAAAGGACCTAGGTTCAATTCCCCAGGACCCACATAAACCAGATGCAGAAGGTGGCTCATGCTTCTGGAGTTAGTTTGCAGTGGCTGAAGGCCCTGGAGTGCCCATTCTTTCTACCTGCCCTTCTCTCTCTTTCTCTTTCTCTCTCAAATCTAAATAAAAATAAAATATTTTTTAAAAACTTTTTTTTTTTTTTTTTTGGTTTTCAAAGTACAGTCTTACTTTAGGACCAGCTGACCTGGAACTCACTCTATTATCTCAGGCTGGCCTTGAACTTAAACCAATCTTCCTACCTCTGCCTCCAAAGTGCTGGGATTTGTCCAGGTAAATATTTTTATTTATTTGTCAGCAGAAAGAGATGGGGCGGGGGGAGGGGAAGAGAATATGTGTGTCAGGGCTTCTGGCTGTGCAAACGAACTCCAGATGCATGAGGCACTTTTTGCATCTGGCTTTATGTGGGTACTGGGGACTCGAACCTGGGTAGCCAGGCTTTGCAGATAAGTACCTTTAACTGCTGAGTCATCTCTCCAGCCCCACTGCTCATTTATTTATTTTTTTTGGGTTTTCGAGGTAGGGTCTCACTTTGGCCCAGACACATGCTCCACCTTATGCATCTGGCTTATGTGGGTATTGGGGAATCACCTGGGTCCTTTTTTGTTGTTGTATTTAGAGGTAGGGTCATGCTCTAGCCCAGCCTGACCTGGAATACACTATGTAGTCTTAGGGTGGCCTTGAACTCATGGTGATCCTCCTACCTCTGTCTCCCAAGTGCTGGGATTAAAGGTGTATGCCACCAGGCCAGGCCTAATGCACTTTTTTTTTTCTTCTCTTTTCCTCCATCACCCATGATGACATGTTAATGGGATCAATATTGTACAGATAATGACAGTCAATGTGAGATCATGAATCATGTCCAGGAGAAAGTATTCCAGGGGTTGGAGGGATGGCTTAGTGGTTGAGGCACTTGCCTGCAAAGCCAAAATGACACAGTTTCAATTCCCCAGGACCCATGTAAGCCAGATACACAAGGTGGCACATGCATCTGGAGTTCGTTTGCAGTGGCCGGAAGCCCTAGTGTGCCCGTGCTCTGTCTTTTTCTCTCTAACCCTCTCTCTCTCTTTCTCAAATAAATAAATGAATGAAAAAAAGAAAAGTATTCCAGGGCACTCCTCCCCATCACCTGGCTCTTACATTATTTTATTTACTTATTTATGAGACAGGGAAAGAAAAAAGAGAGGGAGAGAATGGGTGCACCAGGGACTTCAGCTGCTGCAAACAAACTCCAGACATGTGCACCCCCTTGTGTGCATGTGCAGCATTGTGCACTTGTGACACTGAGCATGTGGCTTACGTGGGACCTGGAGATTCGAACATGAGCTACTAGGCTTTGCAGGCAAGCACCTTAACCACTAAACCATCTCTCCAGCCCCTCTTACATTCCTTTTTAAAATGTTTTTTTGGGGGCTGGAGAGATGGCTTAGCGGTTAAGTGCTTGCCTGTGACGCCTAAGGACCCCAGTTCGAGGCTTGGCTCCCCAGGACCCACGTTAGCCAGATGCACAAGGGGGCGCACGCGTCTGGAGTTTGTTTGCAGTAGCTGGAGACCCTGGCGTGCCCATTCTCTCTCTCTCTTACTCTCCCTCTTTCTCTCTCTGTCTATCACTCTCAAATAAATAAATAAAGTAAAATATTTAAAAAAAAAAAGCAGGATCCTACTGTCTTGTTGCTCCAAGAAATGCAAAAAATACAGTGGAAAGCAATGAAGAAAATACCCAACATTGACTTCTGACATATGCGTGCATGTGCACCAGCATGCATGTGCACACATGACACTTTCTTCGAATGTACTAGCAAGGATATACTTAAAGGTCTTCCTACAAAGAAAAGCCCAGTACCAGTTGGATCCACTGCTGAATTGTATAAAATGTTTTTTTTGTTTTTATTTTATTCATTTATTTATTTGAGAGGGACAGACAGAGAGGGAAAAAGGCAGATAGGTAGAGAGAATGGGTGCACCAGGGCCTCCAGCCACTGCAAACGAACTTCAGATGCATGCACTATCTTGTGCATCTGGCTTATGAGGGTCCTGGGGAATTGAGCCTCAAACCAGGGTCCTTAGGCTTCACAAGCAAGCACTTAACCACTAAGCCATCTCTCCAGCCCTGCTTCTAACATTCTTTTGTGTTGTTGTTGTCAATTTTTTTTTAAGGGTCTCATTCTAACCCAAGCTGACCTGGAACTCATTCTGTAGTTCTAGACTGGCCTGGAACTCAGCTCCAAGCAAAGGGCAGCTGGTTGCACCTGTAACAGTCGTGCCACTATTACATCAGTGGAAACTTTTTCTTTTTATTTTTTTGAGGTAGAGTATCACTGTAGCCCAGGCTGACGTAGAATTCACTATGTAGTTTCAGGGTGACCTTGAATTCACAGCGATCCTCCTGCTTCTGCCTCCTGAGTGCAGGGATTGAAGGCACAAGCCACTACTCGCAGCTTTTTATTTTATTTTATTTTTCAGTGGACACATCTTGCCTGGATGACCAGTTGTGTCATTCTCAGGGTCCACAAAGGTTAAGGCTGTTGATGATTTTTCTCCCCCAGCACCCTGCTTAGCACCTTCCAGCACTAAACAGCTAGCCAGACTTCATTCTTTCTAATACAAAGATGTAAGCCTGAGACTGGAGAGATGGCTCAGCAGTTAAGGTGCTTGTCTACAAAGCCTAAGGACTCAGGTTCGATTTCCCAGATCCCATGTAAGCCATATGCACACCTGGAGTTTGTTTGCAGTGGCTAGAGACCTGGCATGCTCATTCTCTCTCTCTCTCTCTCTCGCTCTCTCTCTCTCTCTGTCTTTCTCTCTCTCTCCCTCTCTCTCTAATAAATGAATAAAAACAATAAAAGAAATTAAAAAGCCAACTTGAGCTGGGCATGCTGGCATATTTTTTTAAATTAAATTAAATTTTTTTTTTTGAGGTAGGGTCTCACTCTAGCCCAGGCTGATGTGGAATTCACTATGTAGTCTCAGGGTGGCCTTGAACTCATGGTGATCCTCCTACCTCTGCCTCCCAAGTGCTGGGATAAAAGGTGTGCGCCACCACACCCGGCTTTTTCTTAATTTTTAAAAACATTTTCCATGATTATAAAAAATATCCCATGGTAATACCCTCCCTCCCCATGTTTTCCCCTTTGATATTCCATTCTCCATCATATTCTCTCCCCATCTCAATAAGTCTCTCTTTTATTTTGATGTCATGATCTTTCCCTCCTCTTATGATGGTCTTGTGTAGGTAATGTCAGGCACTATGAGGTCATGGATATCCAGACCATTTTATGTCTGGAGGGAGCACATTGTAAGGACTTCTACCCTTCCTTTGGCTCTTACATTCTTTCTGCTACCTCTTCTGTATTAGACCCTGAACCTTGGAAGGTGTGATCAAGATGTTACTCGGTACTCTAGTCACTTCTTTCCAGCACCATGATACCTTCTGAGTCGTCCCAAGGTCACTGCCATCTGAAAAGAGAAGATTCTCTACCCAAAGTGAGAGTAGCATTAATATAAGGGTATAAATATTAAGAGAAGTGCTTACTGGGCAGTTTGATAAGCATAGTATATATGTTTATCCAGACATCAGCAGATGTTACACCCCTAGGGCTCATGACTACCCCTGTTTTAAGTTTTCAGTACGACAGATGTATTCCCTCTCTTGTTGCGGGCTTCCAGTCCAATTGGAGGGCAGTTGGTTTCCACCATGGCAGATGTGCCACTATTGCACCTATTGGCTCATTTGGTCTGGCTGGCCAATTATAAGGCTTGCAGTGTCCACTGTTGAGTATCTTCACTGTTGGTATCTCTTTCTCCCATTGAACTGCATGTATAATGGCTTCTTCCAGCTTTCTGTCAGCTGGCCTGCATAGGGGAGGTTATCAGCTCAGTTCCAGCAGGATTTCTCAGTGGCCTTACAGCCCAAGTATGTGGAGTCTTCAGCAATAGGGACTTACCATCGATTCCTGGTGGGAAACCAAGGGCCTTGGCAATGGCCTATAATATTTTGGGGGCATCAGGGACCTCCTTGGCCAACAACTCACTGGGAGATATCCCATCCCTGGTACTGAAAATTTTCTAGCAACGATCTATGGCTCCTGAGTGTTCCATTGTCCAAAACCAGAGGATTCCATATGATTTATTTATATCCTCTTAGATTTTTTTTTCTTTTTTTATTCCTCAGATTTTGATTAGCCCTCTCTCCACCTTTCCTTTACTCAATCTCCTCCCCTGACCTCACTTTGTGCCTTCTCACCCCCATTAATCTATTTTTCTACTTACATATATACAATACCAACCTATTAAGTACCCTCCTCCCTTCCTTTCTCTTCCCTTTGTATCTCTTTTTTAGCTTACTGGCCTCTGCTACTGAGTTTTTTCCTTCTCACGCAGAAGCCCAATCATGTGTAGCTAGGATCCACATATGAGGGAGAACATGCAGCGCTTGGCTTTCTGGGCCTGGGTTACCTCACTTACTATAATCCTTTCCAGATCCATCCATTTTTCTGCAAATTTCATAACTTCATTTTTCTTTACTGCTGAGTAGAACTCCATTGTATATATGTTTGGCACATATTTTTAATTCCAGGAGATAGGCTAGCCTGGTCTGTGTAGTGCACTCTAGACTAGCTAGGGCTACAAAATAACTTCCTGTCTCAAAATAAATAAAAAAATAAAGTTGTATAAAAAGTAAGTTTGTCAGACCTGGTGGTGCACGTCTTTAATTTTGGTACTTAGGAGGCCGAGGTAGGAGGACCACCATGAGTTTGAAGCCAGTCTTGAGCTGAGTTGCTTACATGAGTATGGTTGGGGGATAATTTATGGGAGCACAGGAAACTTACGAGTGAGTTTACCACCAAAGAAAACATCTCCCTCTCCCCCAGCAACCATTAATTGGCAATAACTTCCCAGGGAAGGCAAGGGGCTTCATAGGCTTCTCTACTATCCATGACAGAACTTTGATGAGTCCATTCTTGTGCACAGCTTTTGTAGTTGACAGCCTCTTTGAGCCGGGCGAGGTGGCTCACATCTTTACTTCCAGTACTCAGGAGGCAGAGGTAGGAGGATCACCATGAGTTCGAGGCCACCCTGAGACTGAAGAGTGGATTCCAGGTCAGCCTTTGCTAGAGCGAGACCCTACCTTACTAGGTCAGGTCAGTAAATAAATATTGGTTATTTATACTTTAAAATACTTAGGATCACATATCCCCCCTGCCTTTTAAAAAATACATATTTTATTTATATTTATTTATTTGACAGAGAGAGAGAGAGAGAGGGGGAATGGGCATGGCGTCTAGCCGCTGTAAACAAACTCCAGATGCATGTGCCACCTTGTGCACCTGGCTTATGTGGGTCCTGGGGAATTGAAGCTGGCTCCTTTGGCTTTGCAGGCAAACACCTTAACCACTAAGCCATCCCTCCAGCTCCCCCGCCCCCCCCCCCCCGCTGCCTTTTTGCCTTTTCTCTTCTCTGCTCAGAGCGCTCTCTATCAGCATATAGTCAATCCCACTGATGCATGTCATGTGTTGTGTGTCATTAGTTGCTCCTGCTAAAGTTGAAATAGTGTCATATGGGGTTAGAGCTCAGATTCAAGTCCTGAATAGCAACATCAAAGAAAAGCATTCACTTCCCCACTCCTGGCCCTCACAGAGCAACAACCATCTTAAATATCACAGAACAGAGAGGTTTGTTAGCTAGAGATAAGCAGCTAGGAACCAAGTGATACATCCCAGTCCTCTACTGTGGACTCATTTACCTCAGGCAAATGGCACTTCATTTCATTTTGCCCTGAAAAGTGGATATTTTACTTTTTTTTTTTGAGGTAAGGTCTCACTCTAGCTCAGGCTGACCTGGAATTCACTATGTAATCTCAGGGTGGCCTCGAATTCAAGGTGATCCTCCTACCTCTGCCTCCCAAGTGCTGGGATTAAAGGCATGCGCCACCACACCCAACGGTTTATTTTTTAAATAAGTAGTATTGTTTTTTAAATGAAGTCAGACACAAAATTACCTGGATATCCATGACCTCACAGTGCCTGACATTACCTACAAAAGACCATCATAACTGGAGGAAAAGATCATGACATCAAAATAAAAGGGAGACTGAGAGGGGGAGGGGATATGATGGAGAATGGATTTTCAAAGGGGAAAGTGGAGGGGGGCATTGCCATGGTATATTTTTTATAATCATGTAAGTTGTTAGATAAAAAAATAAAATTGAGGAGCCGGGCGTGGTGGCGCACGCCTTTAATCCCAGCACTTGGGAGGCAGAGGTAGGAGGATCACCTTGAGTTCGAGGCCACCCTGAGATTACATAGTGAATTCCAAGTCAGCCTGAGCTAGAGTGAAAACCTACCTTGAAAAACCAAAAAGAAAAAAAAATTAAAAACATTTGAAAAGAAAAAAAAATGAAGTCAGAAGCTTGGCATGGTGGCACATGCCCTTAATCCCAGCATTTGGGAGGCAGAGGTAGGAGAATCTCCTTGAGTTCGAGGCCACCCTGAGAATACAGAGTGAATTCCAGGCCAGCCTGGGCTAGAGTGAGACCCTCCCTCGAAAAACAAACAAACAAACAAACAAACAAACAGACAGACAGTTGGGTGTGGTGGTGCACACCTTTAATCCCAGCACTCGGGAGGCAGAAGTAGAAGGATCACTGTGAGTTTGAGGCCAGCCTGAGACTACAGAGTGAATTCCAGGTCAGTCTGAGCTAGAGTGAGACCCTATCTCAAAAACTCAAAGAAAAAAAAAAAAACCCAACAACAAAGATCCCCACATTATTTATTTATTTGAGAGAGTGTGCATGCATCAGGGCCTCCCACCACTGCAAGACGACTCTAGACATAAGCGTCACTTTATATATCAGGTTTTATATGGGTACTGGGGAATTAAACCCAGAAAATCAGGCTTTGAAAGCAAGTACTTTTAACCACTGAACTATCTCTCCAGTTCTTTTTTTTTTTTTTAAGATTTTTATTTATTTATTTAAGAGTGACAGAGAGAGAAAGAGGCAGATAGAGAGTGAGAGAGAGAATGGGCGCGCCAGGGCTTCCAGCCACTGCAAATGAACTCCAGACGCGTGCGCCCCCTTGTGCATCTGGCTAACGTGGGACCTGGGGAACCGAGCCTCGAACTGGGGTCCATAGGCTTCACAGGCAAGCACTTAACCGCTATGCCATCTCTCCAGCCCTATCTCTCCAGTTCTTGACTTGATGTTTGCCTGTCATTATTTTCATTTTTCCCCACGTATGCTGTGATTGCATGACTTTCTTCCCATTACTCTAGCACAGCATCACTAAAATTGGAAACCATTCTTCCATTACTTTATCATACATGGTGTCCTAGAAACCTTTATTTACTTTTTTTTTTTTGGTATCTGTATGTGTGTATGGTTTTTCAAGGTAGGGTCTCACTCTAGCCCAGGCTGACCTGGAATTCACTATGTAGGGTGAATTCAGGGTGGCCTCTAACTCATAGCAATACTCCTACCTCTTCCTCCCGAGTGCTGGGATTTAAAGGCATTTGCCACCACTCCTGGCTGTTGTTTTAAATTATTTATTCATTTATTTGAGAGAGGTAGAGAGAGAATGGGCACACCAGGGCCTCCACCTGCTGCAAAGAAATTCCAGACACATTTGCCACCTTGTGCATATGGTTTATGTGGGTTCTGGGGAATTGAACCTGGGTCCTTTCATGATGAAGACCAGGCTGGGGTTAAACTTGTAGTGGTCCTTCTGCCTCTGCCTCCTAAGTGCTGCCACACAGATGCCTCCTAAGTAAATGCTACCACACAGATGACTCACCTTTTTATTGAGAGCCCTACCCTCTTGAGTCCCAGAGTGAGATGACATCAAGGTAAGAATGCAGGCTGTCCTTAGGGGAAACAGTAGCTATTTTAACAAGTAGGCTATAATTCAAAAACCACATAACACTGTTTTAATTGCTTTTGGATTTGACAGCACTGGAATGCGTTAACATTTGGAGTTTTTGAAGATAACCTTTCTTGTTTTCTACAAGAATCCCAGGTATAATTCTCATTAAAACCCATGCCCGGGGGCGGGGGGGAGAGATGGCTCAGTAATTAAAGTGCTTGCCTGCATAGCCTAAGCACCTGGGTTCTGTTCCCCAGCACCCACTTAAAGCCAGATGCACAAAGTGGTGAATGCACCTGGAGTATGTTTGCAGTGGCTAGAGGCCCTGGTGCGCCATTCTCACTCTCTCTGGGTCTGTCTCTCTTCTCACTGTCTTTCTGCTTGCAAATAAAGTAAATAAAAATAGGGCTGGGGAGAAGGCTTAGCAGTTAAGGCACTTGCTTCAAAGCCAAAGGACCTAGGTTCGATTCTCCAGAACCCACATAAGCCAGATGCACAGGGTGGTACATGCATCTGGAGTTTGTTTGCAGCAGCTGGAGACCTGACATGCCCATTCTCTCTCTCTCTCTCTCTCAAAAGATAAATAAAAATATTAAAAAAATAAAATAGGGCTGGAGAGATGGCTTAGCGGTAAAAGGCGCTTGCCTGCAAAGCCAAAGGACCTTGGTTCAGTTCCCCAGGACCCACGTAAGCCAGATGTACAAGGTGGTGCATACATCTGGAGTTCGTTTGCAGTGGCTGGAAGCCCTGGCATGCCCATTCTCTCTCTCTCTCTGCCTCTTTCCCTCTGTCAAATAAATAAATAGGTAAAATAAAATATTAAAGAAAATAAAAATAAAATACTGGGCTGGAGAGATGGCTTAGTGGTTAAGTGCTTGCCTGTGAAGCCGAAGGACCCCGGTTCGAGGCTCGATTCCCCAGGACCCAAGTTAGCCAGATGCACAAGGGGGCGCACGCGTCTGGAATTCATTTACAGTGGCTGGAGGCCCTGGCGCGCCCATTCTCTCTCTTTCTATCTGCCTCTTTCTCTGTCTGTCGCTCTCAACTAAATAAATAAAAATAAACAAAAAATTAAAAAAAATAAAATATTAAGAAACCATGCACAGGATGCATGCATAAAATCTCACAAAGGAAAGTGTGGTTCTTTAAACCTATTTATGGTGCATTTCCTACAGCTATGCTGAGGATATATATCCTAAAATGTGGGCTTGGCAAAGAAAGCGGGAGTTAAGCTTCTGAGGAGTTTCGGGGATTTTCAGAATTCAGGCTTTTCCGTAGGTCACCTGGAAGGGATCTTCTGCTGCCTACCCCCTGGCTCTGCCTCCTTGGACTTTATGCAGAAACAGCCTAGAGAAGTGCAGCTAATCAGGATCCCAATCTGTTTCCAGCACTGGAGGTTGAGATGCAGGAGTGACTCAGCTGGCATTGGCTTGGAGCCATCTCAGCCTGCAGGCCTTCAGGAAGTGAGTCCCCCAGGCCTGCATCTCCCTCTGTGGCAAACTGCCACTAAGCTCTACTGTCTATCAGCCCAGTACCAAACATAGCAAGTAAAGCCTGCTTTTCTCATTGTTTGAAAACCTACTACATACAAGCCAGCTCATGTGATAGGCTGGGATTACAAAGGTGAATTAGATACAATGCTTTCCTTAAGAAGCTTATAGATTAGTGAGTAAAATAGATGTAAATATAGTGTACAATGATGTGGACTCTCTAAGAGGCATCCACAGGAGGGTAAAGGGAAGTACTATGGGAAAAATCAGAAGACTTCTCAAGGGTTTGGAAGGTGGAACAGAGAAGTGCCGGGTGGAAGGGGTTAGGAATGAAAGCAGAGGGCATAACATTTATAGAGGTGTATATTCATGAATGAGCAAATTAATTTTATTCATCACATTTGCACTGAATGACTTCCGTGTGCTTGGAGCTTGTGACCTAAAACAGGCAAACTGTACCAAGGCACAGTGGCAGCTTGCCATCAAGGGAGATGCAGGCCTGGGGGACTCAATGCCTGAAGGCCTGCAGGCTGAGATTGCTCCCGAGCTGATGTTGGCTGAGTCACTCCTGCATCTATATTTATATGGTTGCAAACAGAGGTAGGTGTGTAGATGATGTGGCAGAAGTGAAAGTTGTCCAATTGCTTACATTCTTTTCTTAGTCAAGTAGGAAGTAAGATCATGTGTTGATGGAAAATAATCATGGCCTCAGGAGGAGTTACACAGTATGACTGGCAAGTACTATGCAGTGCTGTCTTGAGGTTCTTTGTGATTATGAATGAAAAGTCAGGCTAATAACCTTGGTTTTCTCCAGCTACATTCAGCTTCATGGGGGCAAGCGTACAGCAGGCAGACAGTTGGATTAGCCAAGATGTGGTCTTGGCAAACGAGTTCCACAGAGAGAGACAAGGAAGTTGAAGGTGCATCTGAGAGAATACCCATAGATTGTGGACAATGAATGTGTTGGGTAAGGAGGGAAGAGATCTAGAATGTGAGGGAGATGGTAGGATCCATTTGCTGAATGTCATAGTGAATTTGAATCAATGTAGTTGGGATATTTGAGGGAATGGGCTGAAAAGATAATGGCTGGTGAGAGAGAGAAAGGGCTGATGTTTTGGTAATTACATGGGAAGCAATGTTCAAGAAGGGAAAAGTCATCATTGTTGGGAGTTTTTAGAGGAGTTGAAAGGTTGGGCTGTTGGTTCATTTATGTCAATATTTCTCAAAGTAGCCAAGCATGATGGCACATGTCTTTAATCTTAGCACTCGGGAGGCTGAGGTAGGAGAATCACCGTGAGTTCGAGACCATCCTGAGACTACATAGTGAATTCCAGGTCAGCCTGGGCTAGAGTGAGACCCTCACTTGGAAAAGAAAAAAATTTTCTTTTCCTCAAAGTTAAACATGCCTTAGAATTAGATGGAGAGTCAATTAAACATATATTATAAATTCTCAAGCCTAGAGTTTCTGAGATAGAGCTAAGGATTTTCTTTTCCAAGATCTTTGGGGATAGTGGTGCTATTGTGGTCCAGGGACTATACTTTGGAAACTACTGACCCATGTGAATGTTGAAATTGCCAAGTAGAGCCAGCCGGGTATGGTGGTGTACACCTTTACTCCCAGCCCTTGGGAGGCTGAGGGAGGAGGATAATTTTTAAAAATTATTTATTTATGAGAGAAAAAGAAAGAAAGAAAGAAAGAAAGAAAGAAAGAGAGAGAGAGAGAGAGAGAGGGAAAATGGGCGCATGCCAGGGCCTCTAGCCACTGCAAACAAACTCCAGCCGCAAGCGCTACCATGTGCACCTGGCTTATGTTAATACTGGGGAGTCAAATCTGGGTCCTTAGGCTTCACAGGCAAGTGCCTTAACCACTAAGCCATCTGTGCAGCCCCCAAAGCTGGACCCTTTAGAAATGATGTGGCTGAAGCAATGTGTGATAGAAAGATGAGATTAAGGCAAGTCCAAAGACAGGCTGTTAAGGTCCTTGTTTCGTTAGTATGGGATCCTTTTGTTTGGTCAATAGCTGCAGCGTGAGTTCTCTGCCAAGGCATGTCTCTGGCACAGCTGTACCGTACTGTGCACATGATGATTGCTATTGTACCAATTCATGGCCTGGTAGCAACTTAAAAAAGCACTCCAAGGGCTGGAGAGATGGCTTAGAGGTTAATTGCTTGTCTGTGAAGCCTAAGGACCCTGGTTAGAAGCTCGATTCCCCAGGACCCATGTCAGCCAGATGCACAAGGGGGCGCAAGCATCTGGAGTTCTTTTGCAGTGGCTGGAGGCCCTGGCGCGCCCATTCTCTCTCTCTATCTGCCTCTTTCTTGCTCTGTCTGTCGCTCTCAAATAAATAAAAGTAACAAAAATTAAAAAAAAAAGCACTCCAACTATGAAATAAGTCACACAAAGCTTTATATATTTTACACAAGATTAGTTAGTAGAGCAAATGTGAGTTGAGACTATAAAGTAACACAGAATGATCTGTGGGAAGGAGAGAGAGATCTAGAAGGTGGCACAAGTCAAGTCAGGCCACAGAGAGGAAGGGATGATTGATTATCACATGGGTCCACCTCCACCTTATGTTTTTACTTATTACTTATGGGATTTTACCTGAATCCTTTACTATTTCTGCTGCTCAGTTCTAGGGAGAGAGAATGAAAGAGAGAGACAGAGAGATCCTGGAATGCCAGGGAGTATTCCACTCTAAGGCTGGAGCAGATGTTATGTGCCTTAGAGGAAAGTTAAGGTCTAAACTAGATAGTTGGTTCAAGTGCTTTGAAAATATAAACAGCTATACCAATACAAAAATAGGAAAGAAACAAAATGTATTGAGTAAAGAATACAAAACAGGGGCTGGAGAGATGGCTTAGCAGTTGAGTGCTTGCCTGTGAAGCCTAAGGACCCTGGTTCAAGGCTTGATTCCCCAGGACCCACCTTAGCCAGATGCAGGGGCGGGGGGGGGGCATGCGTCTAGTGTTTGTTCGTAGTGGCTGGAGGCCCTAGCATGCCCATTTTCTCTCTATCTGCCTCTTTCTCTGTCTGTCACTCTCAAATAAATAAGTAAAAATAAACAAAAATAAATACATAAAAAAAAAAAACGAATATAGAACAAGGACTGGGGAGATGGCTCTGTGATTAAGGAACTTATTTGAAAAGCAAACCTGAGTTCAATTCCTTAGCACTCGTGTAAATCCAGATGCACATAAAAAGAGGAAATAAAAATTTAAAAAAGGGCTGGAGAGACGGCTTAGCAGTTAAGCGCTTACCTGTGAAGCCTAAGGACCCTTGTTCAAGGCTCGATTCCCCAGGACCCACGTTAACTAGATGCACAAGGGGGCGCATGCATATGGAGTTCCTTTGCAGTGGCTGGAGGCCCTGGTGTGTCCATCCTCTTTTTCTCTGTTTGTCACTCTCAAATAAATAAATAAAAAGTAACAAAAAAAAATGGTGGGAATGCAATCTGGTCCAGCCATTGTGGAAGTCAGTGCAGAGGTTCCTAAAACAGCTAAAGATTGATCTACCATATGACCCAGCTATAGCACTCCTAGGCATATATCCAAAGGACTCATCTCATTTGCTTGGAAGTATGTGCTCAACCATGTTTATTGCTCCTCAATTTATAATAGCTGGGAAATGGAACCAGCCTAGATGTCCCTCAACTGATGAGTGGATAATGCAGATGTGGCACATTTATACAATGGAGTTCTACTCAGCGGTAAAGAAAAATGAAGTTATGAAATTTGCAGAAAAATGGATGGATCTGGAAAGGATTATACTAAGTGAGGTAACCCAGGCCCAGAAAGCCAAGCGCCACATGTTCTCTCTCATATGTGGATCCTAGCTACAGATGATTGGGCTTCTGCGTGAGAATGAAAATACTTAGTAGCAGAGGCCAGTAAGATAAAAAGGAGAGATAAAGGGTAGAGAAAGGAAGGGAGGAGGATACTTAATAGGTTAATATTGTATATATGTAAGTACAATGATTGAGATGGGGAGGTAATATGATGGAGAATGGAATTTCAAAGGGGAAAGTGGGGGAGGGAGGGAATTACCATGGGATTTTTTTTTATAATCATGGAAAATGTTAATAAAAATTAAAAAATTTAAAAAAAGAACAGATATAAATATTTAGGTATCTAGAGATGATTGAAAGAGCAGACTCCTTGGGAGGCTAAGGTAGGAAAAAAAAAAAAAGAAAGAAAAAGAATCAGCTATCTGAAGAGAACAAAAGATTAAATATGCAGTATGGAGAGGGTTTTTTTTTTTTTTTATTTAACTTTTTGTTTTTTCAAGGTAGGATTTTGCTGTATCCCAGGCTGACCTGGAATTCACTATGTAGTCTCAGGCTGGCTTCAAACTCACTGCGATTCTCCTACCTCTGCCTCCCAGGTGCTGGGATTAAGGCATGCACCACCATGCCCAGCCAGCCTTCATTTTTTTTTTTTTTTTTTTTTGGAAAAAAATATTTTATTTATTTGAAAGAGAGAGAGAGAATGGGTGCACTAGGGGCTCTAGCTACTGCAAAGGAACTCCAGACACGTGTTATGTTGTGCATCTGGATTTACATGGGTACTAGGTAATCAAACTTGGGTTAAGCTTTGCATACAAAGTGCCTTAATTGCTGAGCCATCTCTCCAGCCCCCAAGCCTGTTTTTTTTTGTTTTGTTTTGGAGATAGGGTCTTGCTCTAGGCCAGACTGACCTGGAACTCACTATGTAGTCTCAGTGGCTTTGAACTCATGACATTCCTCCTACTTCTGCCTCCGGAATGCTCGGATTAAAGGTGTGCACCAACACTCCTGGCTTCAAGCCTTCATTAAAAAAAAAAAAAAAATATATATATATATATATATATAAAATATATTATATATTAAATATTATATATATATTTATTTGAGAGAAAGAGAGAGAGGGAGAGAGAGAGAGAAAGAGAAATGTATCACCTTGTTCATCTGGCTTACATGGGTACTGGGGAATTGAACTTGGGTCCTTAAGCTTCACAGGCAACAGCCTTAACCACTAAGCCATCTCTCCAGCCATCCTTTTTTTAGTGTCTAATTTTCTTATTGACAACTTCTATACTTACAATAAACCATGATAATTCCCTCCCCTCCCCTACTCTCCCCTTCACAAATCCACTCTCTATCGTATCCCCTCCCTCTCTTTTATTTTGATGTCATTGTCTTTTCCTCTTATTATGAGGGTCTTGTGAAGGTATTGCTAGGCACTGTGAGGTCGTGGATATAGAGGCCAATTTCTACCTGGACACTGTAAGGACTCCTACCCTTCCTTTGCCTCTCACATTCTTTTTTTTTTTTTTTTTTTTAGGAGGAAAAGAAGTGGAAGAAGAGGGGAAGGGAAGAGAGGGGAAGGAGGAAGCCAGGAAAAAGGGAGGAGAGAAGGGAAGGATCTCTTTTTTTTTTTTAACTTTTATATTTATTTATTTATTTGAGAAAGTGTAAGAGAGAGGGAGCGAGAGAATGGGTGCACCAGGGCCTCTACCCACTGCAAACAAACTCCAGATGTATGGGCCCCCTTGTGCAACTGGCTTACGTAGGTCCTGGGGAATCGAACCGAGGTCCTTTGGCTTTGTAGGCAAATGCCTAACCATTAAGCAATCTCTCCAGCCCATGGCTTTTACATTCTTTCTACCACTTCTTCCACAACGAACCCTGCCCCTTGGAGAGTGTGATAGAGATGTTTAAGTGCTGGACACTCCTCCGTCACTTCTCAGCACTATGTTGCCTTTTGGGTCACTCAGTGGTCACCACCATGTGAAAAGAGAAGCTTCTCTAACCAGAAGTGAGAGTAGCATTAATATATGAATATGAATAAGTGTAGTGATTACAGGGCAGATTGTGAGCATAATATATATATTAAGCCAGACAAGAGCAGGCTTTATACCGCTAACAGCCTCTTTTTTTTTTTTTCTTTCTGAGGTAGGGTTTCACTCTAGCTCAGGCTGACCTAGAAGTCACTCTGTTTTCTCAGGGTGGCCTTGAACTCATGACAATCCTCCTACCTCTGCCGCTCAAGTGTTGGGATTAAAAGCATGTGCCACCACACCTGTTTTTTTTTTTTTTTTTTTTTTTTTGTTATTTTTTTTTTTTAGATGTAGGGTCTCACTCTGGCTGAGGCTGACCTGGAATTCACTATGTAGTCTCAGGGTGCCTCAAACTCATGGCGATCTCCTACCTCTGCCTCCTGAGTGCTGGGATTAAAGGCATGTGTCACTACACCCAGCAACAGCCCTCAGTTTTAAAGATTTTATTTACTTATTTATTTTGGTTTTTCGAGGTAGGGTCTCACTCTAGCACAGGCTGACCTGGAATTCACTATGTAGTCTCAGGGTGGCCTCGAACTCATGGTGATCCTCCTCTCTCTGCCTCCCAAGTGCTGGGACTAAAGGCGTGTGCCACCATGCCTGGCTTAAGATTTTATTTTTATTTATAAAAGAGAGAAAATGGGCATGCCAGGGCCTCTAGCCACTGGAAATGAACTCCAGATGCATGTGCCACCTTGTGCATCTGGCTTACATGGGTCCTAGAGGATTGAACCTGGGTCCTTAGGATTCACAGACAAGTGCCTTAACTGCTGAACTATCTCTCCAGCCCCTCATTTTTAAATTTATTTTTATTTTTGAGAGAAAGACGTGGGAAGGGGAAAAATGGGTGTGCCCGGACCTTCAGCCTTTTGTGAACAAACTCCAGATGCCCCCTTGCGCACATGTGTGACATTGTGTGCTTCCATCACTGTGTCTGGCTATGTGGGACCTGGAGATTTGAACATGAGTTTCTTAGGCTTCACAGGCAAGCAGCTTAACTAACTGCTAAGCCATCTCTCCAGCCTGCCTTCATTTTTTTTTTTTTTTCTGTTTCAGGGTAGGATTTCACTCTATCCCAGGCTGACCTGAAATTCACTATGTAGTCTCAGGGTGGCAGTTTGGTGAGCATAATATATGCATTTAGCCAGGCAAGGGCAGGCATTACACTCCTAATGCTTATGACCTCCCCCACCAAAGGCTTTTGATTAGGTTTTTAGTATCAATGCCTTCACTTTTTTTTTTCAAGGTAGGGTCTCACTCTAGTTCAGGCTGACCTGGAATTTACTGTGTTGTCTCAGGGTGGCCTTGAACTCACAGCAGTCCTCCTACCTCTGCCTCCTGAGTGCTGGGATTAAAGGCGTGTGTCACCATGCCTGATCTAATTATTTTTTAAAATTTATTTATCTATTTATTTAAGACAGAGGGGAAGAGGCAGAGAGATAGACAGAATGGGCATGCCAGGACCTCTAGCCACTGCAAATGAACTCCAGATGCATGATCCCCTTGTGCATCTGGCTAATGTGGGTCATGGGGAATGGAACCTGGGTCCTCTAGGTTTGCAGGCAAATGCCTTAACCGCTAAGCCATCCCTCCAGCCATCATACTGGCTTTTTGTGTGTGAATGGTAGAGATCAAACACAGGCTCTTGCACATGCTAGGCAAGTACTCTCCTATTGAGCTACTCCCCTAGCCTTTTGTTTCTTTGAGACAGAGCCTTTCATTATATAGTCTTGAATTTGAGGTCTTCTTGTTCTGCCTCCCAAGTGCTGGGATAACACCATGCTTGGCTTTACATTAGTCTTCAAATTGTGACAAATACAGCAAAAAGACTTTTTTTTTTTTTAAAAACTGGTATTTATACTGAAGAATTTATTTTTATAGGTAATTCCTTAGGAAGTACATATATATATAGTTGTTTTTTGAGGTAGGGTCTCACTCTGGTCCAGGCTGACCTGAAATTCACTACGTAGTCTCAGAGTGGCCTCGAACTCTCAGCGATCTTCCTACCTCTGCCTCCCAACCAAGTGCTGGGATTAAAGGTGTGTGCCACCATGCCCAGCTTAAAATAATTTTTAAAAATTATTATTATATTTTTTTTCTCAAGGTAGGGTCTTGCTCTAGCCTGGGCTGACCTGGAATTCACTCTATGTAGTCTTAGGGTGGCCTTGAACTCACAGCAATCCTCCTACCTCTGCCTCCTGAGTGCTGGGATTAAAGGCATGTGCCAGCATGCCTAGCTCAAAATATTTTTTATTAATTTTTATTATTTTTTTGAGGTAGGGTCTTGCTCTAGCCCGGGTTGACCTGGAATTCACTATGTAGAATCAGGTTGGCCTCAAACTCCCAATCCTCCTATCTCTGCTTCCTAAGTGCTGGGATTAAAGGTGGGTGCCACCACACCTGGCAAATATTTTATTTATTGAGACAGGCAGAAAGGCAGAAACAGGGAGAGAAAATGGGTGCACCAGGGCTTATAGCTACTGCAAATGAACTCAATGCATATGCTACTTTGTACAACTAGCTTATGTGGGTCCTAGGGAATCAAACCTGGGTCCTTTGGCCCTGTAGGCAAGTGCCTTAACAGCTAAGTCACCTCTCCAGCCCAGGAAGCCTATCTTTTGGACCATAGTAGCTGCATATTTGGATCACAATGATTGTATAGGATTGGTGTGAATGTCAAAAACTCTAATTTTCTTTATCATGTCTATCTGCACTTAAAAAAAATTTTTTTTTTCATTTTATTTATTTGAGAGCATCAGACAGAGAGAGAAAGCCATATGAAGAGAGAGAGAATGGGCGCGCCAGGGCTTCCAGCCACTGCAAACGAACTCCAGACGCCTGCGCCCCCTTGTGCATCTGGCTAATGTGGGACCTGGGGAACCGAGCCTCGAACCGGGGTCCTTAGGCTTCACAGGCAAGCGCTTAACCATTAAGCCATCTCTCCAGCCCCTGCACTTTTTTGTTTTTAAGGGTCTCACTAGTCCAGGCTGACCTGGAACTCACTATGTAGTCTCAGAGTTGCCTCGAACTCACGCAATCCTTCCACCTCTGCCTCCCAAATACTGGGATTAAAGGTGTGCGCCACCACATCTCGCTACTATCTGCACTTAAAAATTTTTTTAAAATTTATTTGACAGAGAGACAGAGGGAGAGAGAGTGGGCACACCAGGGCCTCCAGCCAATGCAAACTCCAGACACATGCGCCAGCCACCTTGTGCATGTGGCTTATGTGGGTCCTGGGGAATTGATCCCATGTCCTTTGGCTTTGCATGCAAGCGCCTTAACCGCTAAGCCATTTCTCCAGCCCACTAGCTGCACTTTAAAAAAAAAATGTTTATTTTTATTTATTTATTTGAGAGCGACAGAGAGAAAGAGGGAGGGAGGGAGGGAGGGAGGGAGAGAGGGAGAGAGAGAGAGAGAGAGAGAGAGAGAGAGAGAGAGAGAGAGAATGAGAATGGGCATGCTAGGGCCTCCAGCCACTGCAAACAAACTCCAGATGTGTGAGCCCCCATGTGCATCTGGCTAAAGTGGGTCCTGGGGAATTGAGCCTCCAGCCGGGGTCCTTAGGCTTCACAGGCAAGCACTTAACTGCTGAGCCATTTCTCCAGCCCACTAGCTGAACTTTTATATGTTGGGGAAAATATAGGAGTATATATATATGCTTTTTTTTTTTTTTTCCAAGATAGGGTTTGTCCCTATACAATCATAGGGACACTCTGGCCAAGGCTGACCTGGAATTCACTGTGTAGCCTCTCAAGGTGGCCTGGAACTCAGTGACCCTCCTATCTCTGCCTCCCAAGTGCTGGGATTAAAGGAGTGTGCCAAAACACCCGGCCCTAGTTACTTTCTAAAAACATTTTTGGGGTGGAGAGATGGCTTAGTGGTTAAGGAGCTTGCTGGCAAAGCCAAAGGACCCAGGTTTAATTCCCCAGTACGCATGTAAAGCCATATGCATGAGGTGGAGCATGCACCTGGAGATCATTTGCAGCAGCGCTCCATTTTATCTGCTTCCTTCTTCCGTCAGGCTTAAAAAAAAATTATTTATTTATTTATTTGAGAAAGTGATAGAGTGAGAGAATGGGCATGCCAGGAGCCCCAGCCACTGCAAACAAACTCCAGACACATGTGCCCCCTTGTGCATCTGGCTTAAGTGGGTCCTGGAGAATCGAACCGGGATCCTTTGGCTTTGCAGGCAAACACCTTAACCGCTAAGTCATCTCCCCAGCCCTTCCATCAGGTTTTGTAAGCAAGTGCCTTTAACCACTGAGCCATCTCCCCAGCCCTCCTTAGCTATTTTAGTCACAGGGGTGATCAGGTGTGTGCAGGCAAAGGAGGAAGTAGCAATAATAGTAGTTAACTGTTTACTCTGTTGACTTTCTGGTGTGACTGCAAGGCTTAAAAAAGCAACCACATTACAGCTGGGCATGGTGGTGCATTCCTTTAACCCCAACTCTCAGGGACACAGTGAATTCCAGGTCAGCCTGGGCTAGAGCAAGACCCCACCTCAAAAAAACCAAAAGTAGTATTAATTACAGGTCACAAGTAGGCTACAGCTAGCACTAGGTGATTTCATGTCTCCCTTTTTTGTCTGATACTCCTCCTGTAAGAAAATGAAACTCATTCAATTGTCATGATAGTACCTTTGTATCCTCCTACCTCCAGGTAGGGTCTCACTATGCCAGACTTCCTCAAACTCACAGCGATCCTCCTACCTCTGGCCCCCAAGTGCTGGGATTAAAGGTGTGTGCCACCACGCCCTGCTTTTTTTCACTATCCTGTCTGCGTTCGTGTGAGGGCGCATGCGCAGGTCAGGGGACGCTTTCCATGCCAGTGAACTTCTACATGGACGCTGGGACCTGAAGCAGGTCCTCATGCTTGGGTGGCAAGCCCTTTACTCACTGTGCCATCTCTTCAGCCCCCAAGGCACTTTTAGCATCGCTCACCTGTGTGTCCTGCAGACAGAGCTGCATATTACTTCCTATCTCAGCAGAATAGCAGTCTGTGTGAAGATCTTGTTTGTGTGCCTCCTTGAAAAGCTTTGCCTTTAGCAGGACTGTAGGTATGTGCCATCATGCCAGGCTCGTACCTTTTTTTAAAAAAATTTTTTTTGTTCATTTTTTATTTATTTGAGAGCGACAGACATAGAGAGTAAGACAGATGGAGAGAGAAAGAATGGGCGCGCCAGGGCCTCCAGCCACTGCAAAGGAACTCCAGATGCATGCGCCCCCTTGTGCATCTGGCTAATGTGGGACCTGGGGAACCGAGCCTCGAACCGGGGTCCTTAGGCTTCACAGGCAAGCGCTTAACCGCTAAGCCATTTCTCCAGCCCTTTTTGTTTTTTTAATAGGTAGGGTCTCACTCTAGCTCAGGCCAACCTGAAATTTACTCTGTAGTCTCAGGATGGCCTTGAACTCATGACAATCCTCCTACTTCTGCATCCCGAGTGCTGGGATTAAAGGCATGTACCACCAGGCCTGGCTCACCTGGTTTTTATCAACATGATTTAGCCCCAATACTCTGGCAGATGGCATTCCCATTTCTCCTATTGTGGCAAGTTCTGGTTTTCTCAACTTTTCTGGAAATAAAGCCTAAATATATGTCCGACCCACCCCTGCCCCCACCTGAGGTAGGGTTTTGTAAAAGCCCAGGCTGACCTCAATTCATTATGTAGTCTCCGACTGCCCTTGAACTCATAGCAATCCTCCTACTTCTGCTCCCCAAGTGTTCGGATTAAAGGCATGCACCACTACACCCAGCTCTATATGTGTTTTAGACCTTCAAATTAAAATGTTATCAAAAAAGCTGGGTGTGGGGCTGGAGAGATGGCTTAGCGGTTAAGGTGTATGCCTGCGAAGCCTAAGGACCCTAGTTTGATTCTCCAGGTCCCACGTGTGCCAGATGCACATGGTGGCACAGGTGTCTGCAGTTCATTTGCTGTGGCTAGAGGCCCTGGCACACCCATTCTCACTCTCTCTCTCCCCCTCTATCTCTGTCTCTAATAAATAAATAAAATATTAAAAAAAAAAAAAGCTGGGTGTGGTCACCTTTAATCCTAGCACTTGGGAGGCAAAGTAGGAGGATTGCCATGAGTTTGAGGCCACCCTGAGAATACAGAGTGAAGTCCTGATCAGACTGTGTTTGAGTGATACCCTACTTTGAAAAACCAATACATACATACATACATACATATATATATATACATATACATATATATACACATACATACACACACACACACACACACACACTATATATATCCTCCTATATTCATGTACCAAATATTTAATATTAATATATTTTTTGTATTTTATTATTTGAGATGACACAGAGAGACTATGGGCATGGTAGTGCCTCTGGCCATTGCAAACAAACTCCAGATGCATACTCCACCTTGTGCCCTTGTACATCTGGCTTACATGGGTACTAGGGAATTGAACCTGGGTCCTTATGCTCCACAGGCAAGCACCTTAACTAATAAGCCATCTCTCCAGCTCAACATCAACTTTCTTTTAATTTCAGGTTAAACAGATATATATTTAGACCAGAATCAATGTATCAAGGACAAAGACAACCAAATTTAGTATCAGAAAAACTATGACCTTCTATGTAATATCTGACAATCTAGCAATTTAACATCATAGTTTATTCAGATAGTCTGGTCATACATAGTCCAACACTCAAATAACAAATCAAATAATCAGGTGTTCAAAGATTGGTCTTCAAACATTATAGCCAACGATGCCACGCTTGCCTATGATCTCGCCAATATAAAACCACATCCATACTTCAGTGGCCACCAAACCATTCAGCATTGCTTCCTGGAAAAAAAAAAAAAAGGTACAAATTACAAGATACCTTAAACACATACACACACATTTAAAACTATTCTTTCCTAGGATTAAGCAACAAAGAATGTAAGGATGCTACTCAAACTTTAGCCAAAATCAAGAGATACTGACACCAACCGTTTACCTTTTTGAGAACCCTTAAACTTTCAACTTTGTTAGGTAGTCCAGAGCTTATAAATTCTTTCAAAGAAATCTTTAAAGACCTATCCAGGCGTGGTGGCAGTGCACACTTTTAATCCTAACACTTGGGAGGCAGAGGTAGGAGGACTGCTGAGAGTCTGAGGCCACCCTGAGACTACAGAGTGAATTCCAGGTCAGCATGGGCTAGAGTGAGACCCTACCTCAAAAAACAAAAAACAACAATAAAAAAGCTGACACCTTTAGAAAGGTCAAGTCTCAATAGACATTTGTGTCTGGCCAAAGAAAATCTGCTCAAAGATAAAGGGTTCTGTGACTCTTCTTCCCTTTAACTTTTTTTTTTCCCTTGTGAGGTAAGGTCTTACTCTAGCCTAGGCTGACCTGAATTCACTATGAGTCTCAGGGTGGCCTTGAACTCATGGCAATCCTCCTACCTCTGCCTCCCAAGTACTGGGATTAAAGACATGTTCCAATATACCCAGCCCTTTCTCTTGTTTTTTCTTTTGCCTCTTTCCAAGTATTCAGTACTTGTGGCGAACACCTTTAATTCCAGCATTTGGGAGGCAGATCAAAGTGAGTGTGAGGCCAGTCTGAGACTACATATTGAATTACAGGTTAGCTTAGGATACAGCAAGACCCTACTTCGAAAAAACAAAAGCAAAAAGCCAGCAAGAAAGAAGAAAAAAAAAAAAAGGCACATGTGGTTCCAGAAAGCATTGTCTCATGCAAATGCAGGTATGGATCCAGAAACTCTACCTGGAGAGAGGGGACAAATTCAAAAATTTCTGTAACAATATTTGACTTTTTCTTCTTTGGTTTTTCAAGGCAGTGTTTCACTCTAATCCAGGCTGACCTGGAATTCACTATGTAGTCTTAGGCTGGCCTAGAACTTATGGTGATTCTCCTACCTTTGTCTCCCGAGTACTGGGATTAAAGAGATGTGCCACCACACCCCTAGGATACAGGTTCTGTCATCAGCACCAGAAAAGACTGACAGGCTACTTTTTTTTTTTTGAGGTAGGGTCTTACTCTAGCCCGTGGTGACCTGAAATCTCTATGTTGTCTCTCTCTCAGGCTGGCCTAGAACTCAGTGATCTTCCTACCACTGTCTCCTCAGTGCTGGGACTAACGGTGTATGTCACCACTTAACAACTTTTTGTATTACATGCTTTGATCACACATATACCAAATCAAATTCCATTTCTTATGGTCTTTTTATTTTTATTTATTTGTTTGTTTTTTTGAGGTACGGTCTCACTGTAGCCCAGGCTGGATTAAAGGTGTGTGCCACCATGCCTGGCTTACTTTAGTATTTTTATCCCATCTAATCTAATTCAAGAGATCTTTTACTATAGTAGCCAAAATTGGAAAAGAAAATAAAGCTTCCTAGTTCTTCAAAATGTTCACCTTTTTGCTATAAGACACCTACCAAATCAAGACCAAAAAAAGCAAGCAGGCAAGCAAGCAAGCAAGCGAGCAAGCAGGCTCTTCCCAGATGACAAAATGGGAAAAGTGTTATCTTTCTTGGCAGTCAAACAGGAGATTATTGCTCATTATGTTGGACTCTGCCTCACTGGAAAATACATGTATTAATAAAAAACAATCAGAGAAACCTCAAGAGGAGGTATTGTCTGTTAAGCACATATTTTCATTTGGCCCATACTTACCTTAACTGTAAGATGCTTGAAGGCACCAGTTTTAGCACTCCGGATTATGTTTTTCAAGCTCTGAATAGCTGTAGGGATTTCAGCAGGGCTTGGAGGAACCAGCTCAACCTTGGCATAGTGCCAAAATGTGGCCAATCGAGGCTTCGAGTAAGTCACAGCAGCTGGAAAACAAAACAAAACAAAAAAACCAGGATGAACTCACTAGAGAGCGAAAGAAGCAGATGTGTGGGCTGGACACATATATTTATTCATGCATCACATTCATCCATGGCTTGTACCAAATGTGCACCCGGTGTGAAGAGTCAAAGCTGCTGCCCCCTGGTAACAAGAGGCTTTTAAAGCTGCAGAGCACCTGGGTCACAGGGCAGCGCAATCAGGCAAGAAGCTAGAAGCGCATCCAGCCACGCCAGGACTTCACTAGTGGCCAGCCAGTACTGCCATTCACTTTTGAATGGCAAATCTAATTAACTGTAAAGTTACTAGTAGCTGGATTCAAAAACAATGAGACAGCAGCAATTTATTCACATTTCCTTTATGTGGATACTGGATTTTGAAGAGAAGGGGTATAGAAAGGGAGGAAAGAGCTATGTAGAATGGCACCCTTCAGAGTAAGATTAAACCATACTGGCTACAATTCCAGATGGAATTATACCAATTAGCACCCATTTTTGGTATTCTCATCAATATGTGCTGGATTAAAGTCTTTTTCTAACACAAGCACAGCTGTTCCTTTTTCAAAAATATCACGAGTAGCCAAAATAAAACCTACACATGGGAGCTGGGCCTTTAATCCCAGCACTCAGGAGGCAGAAGTAGGAGAATCTCTGTGAGTTTGAGGCCAGCCTGAGACTACATAGTGAATTCCAGGTCAGCCTGGGCTACTGTGAGACTATACTTTGGTTAAAAAAAAAGGGGGGGGGGAATGGAGAGATGGCTTAGTGGTTAGGCACTTGTCTGTGAAGCCTAAGATTCCGGTTCGAGGCTCAATCCCCCAGGACCCATGTAAGCCAGATGCAGAAGGTGGCACATCCATCTGGAGTTTGTTTGCAGTGGCTGGAGGCCCTGGCATGCCCATTTTCTCTCTATCTATCTGCCTCGTTCTCTCTCTGTTACTCTCAAAAACAAGAACAAAACCCTACACACAGAATAGGGGTATAGCACAGTGGGTAGAATGCTGCGCCTGCTTAGCATGCATAAAGCCCTGGGTTCCATCCTCAGCACCATATAAACTAGGTATAGTGGTAGATGTCTGTAATCCCACCACTCAGGAGGTGGCGACTAGAAGTATAAGGTCATGGGCTGGAGAGATTGCTCAGTGGTTAGGGCACTTGCCTATAAAGCCTAATGACCCAGGTTAAATTCCCCAGTACCCACATAAAGCCAGATGCACAAAGTGGCCATACACCTGGAGTTAGCAGTGGTTGGAGGTCCTGGTGCACCCATTCTCTGTCTCTCTTCTATCTCTATCTGCATGTAAATAAATTTAAAAAGATTTAAAGAAGTATAATAAGGTCGCCAGGTGTGGTGGTGCATGTCTTTAATCCCAGCACTTGGATGGCAGGGGTAGGAGGATGGCCATGAGTTCGAGGCCACCCTGAGATTACGTAATTAATTCCAGGTCAGCCTGGGCCAGACCCTACCTTGAACAAACAAACAAACAAGACCTGGTTTCAAAACCAACCTACATGTATTGTTAAGAGCAGCACAGCTCAAATGAAAACCTACTAAGCTGAAAATTACTTTAGGTGGGTAATATTTGAAGAAATGACTGACTTCAGAGAGAAATTATTATGAGACCAGCACGGGGTCTTGGTGCTCTAGCTCAGTGGTAGAGCATATGCAAGGCCCTGGAGTTCAGGTAAGTGGCTAAAAAAGGGAGGAGAGGGCTGGAGATATGATGTAGTGGTTAAAGAGCCTGCCAGTCCTGGGGTTCATTTCCTCAGTACCCATGTAAAGCCAGATGCACAAAGTGGCACAATTGTTTGGAATTTTGCAGTGCAGAAGGTCTTGGTGCACCTATTCTCATTTTTTCTCTTTCATGAATAAATCCCAACACTCAGGAGGCAGAGGTAGGAGGATCACCATGAGTTTGAGGCCACCCTGAGACTACATAGTGAATTCCAGGTCAGCCTGGGCTAGAGTGAGACCCTACCTTGAAAAACCAACAACAACAACAACAAAACCCCCCAAAACAAAACCCAAACTAATCAAGGGCTGGAGAGATGGCTTAGTGGTTAAGGTGTTTGTTTGCAAAGCCAAAGGACCTAGGTTTGATTCTCCAGGACCTACATTAGCCAGATGCACAAGGGGATGCACGCGTCTGGAGTTCGTTTGCAGTGGATGGAGACCCTGATGCGCCCATTCTCTGTTTCTGTCTCCCTCTTTCTCTGTTAAGTAGAAAGTGTTTTATCCAAGACTTTTTTTTGGGGGGGGGGACGGTGGGGGAGGAATCAATCAAGCCAGGTATAGTGGAGTATGTATTTAATCCCACCACTTGGGAGGCAGAGGCAGAAGAATTGCTATGAGTTCAAGGCCATCCTAAGACTGCACAGTGAATTCCAGGTCATCCTGGGCTCTAGAAAGTCCCTACCTCAGAAGAAAAAACAAAAAAAGAGCTAGGGGATTGCTCAGTGGTTAAAGGTTCTTGCTAGAAAAGCATGAGGGCCCAGGGTTCAAAGCCTGACATTTTTTTGCAGCAGCAAGAGACCCTGGCACATAAAACATGCAAAAAAAATTACTTGCCTATAAAGGCACATTTCTTTAATCTCAGCAGGTAGGAGAATCACACTGAGTTGGAGACCAGCTTGGGGCCTGGGCTGGAGTAAGTTCCTTCCTCAAAAATACAAAAAAGGGGGCTGGAGAGATGGCTAGTGGCTAAAGGTCTTGTCTCCAAAGCCAAAGGACCCAGATTCAATTCCCCAAGACCCACAATAAGCCAGATGCACAGACTGGTGCATGCATCTGTAGTTTTTCTGCAGCGGTTGGAGGTCCTGGTATGCCCATTCTTTCTACCTCTCTGCTTCCACACAAATAAATAAAACTGAAACCAGGTGCTGGATTAGAGTTGGTGAGATCTTTGACTTAGTATGTCTACATAGATGGATAGATACATGGACTAGCACGTACTCCCCTCCCAATCTGGATGTGTCTGAATCATTACTCACCCAGAAGAGCTGGAAGTCATGACTCTAGAAGCAAAGAACAAATCCAGCACTGAGATAATAATCTGGAAACTCCACTGTTCAATAAAAGGAACTAGTATTTCTTGGAGAAATGGCCAATTTTAAGGTTGGGCACAGAAAAATAAAAGATGGAACCTGGGCTGGAGAGATGGCTTAGCAGTTAAGCGCTTGCCTGTGAAGCCTAAGGACCCTGACTTGAGGCTCCATTCCCCAGGACCCATGTTAGCCAGATACACAAGGAGGCGCATGCATCTGGAGTTCATTTGCAGTGGCTGGAAGCCCTGGCGTGCCCATTCTGTCTGTCTGTCTGCTTCTTTCTCTCTCTGTTGCTCTCAAATAAACAAATAAAAAAAATGAAAAAAAGATGGAATCTGAAGCATTAGGCAGAACCAGAAAGTAGAGAGGCATGTCAAAGTGACAGAAATACAAACCTCAAAGAGCTCCTGATGGCCAAAGCTGGAACAATCTGAGCAATAAATTACTTAGCTAGGCATGAGAGGTGTGAAGTCAGTGTGAATAGAGTCAAACAATGTATGACTGAAAAATACATGAACAGAAGACAAATCTTGGGCTGGAGAGATGGCTTAGTGGTTAAGGCACTTGCCTGCAAAACCTAAGGACCTAGGTTCAATTCTCCAGGTCCCACATAAACGAGATGTACAAGGTGGCACATGTGTCTAGAGTTTGTTTCAGTGACTAGAGGCCCTAGTGCCCCCAATTCTCCCTTTCTGTCTCTAATAAATAAAAATAAAATAAATTTAAAGGGCTGGAGAGATGGCTTAGTGGTTAGGTGTTTGTCTGTAAAGCCAAAGGACCTTGGTTCAATTCCCCAGGACCCATGTAAGCCAGATGCACAAGGGGAAGCATGTGTCTGGAGTGTGTCTGCAGTGGCTGGAGGCCCTGGCGCACCCATTCTCTCTTTCCCTCCCTCAAATAAATTTTTTAAGTTTTTTTTTTTAAAATAAATTTAAAAAAGACAAATCTAGCTGGGCGTGGTGGTGCACACCTTTAATCCCAGCACTCAGGAGGCAGAGGTACGATGATCACGTGAGTTCAAGGACACCCCGAGACCACATAGTGAATTCCAGGTCAGCCTGGGCTACAGTGAGACCCTACCTTGAAGAAACAAAAATACAAACAAACAAAAGACAAATCTTTATTACAGAATTCCACTATATATATGTATGTAGATACTTCCTCCTGCCCCATAGCTACTGGCTTCTAAAGTTTGGGCACAAAGGGAAAATTTATATATATCTTTTAGTTAGGGTCTTACTCTAACCCTGGCACTCACTCCAGTTGTTCCAGGCTGTCCTCAAACTCACAGCAATCCTCTTACCTCTACCTCCCCCAAGTGCTGGGATTATAGGCATGTACCACTGTACCTGGCTGAAAATAATTTTACAGTGGAGGACCCTGTGGAGTAGTCTCAAGAGAAGCACGTGGATATCATGGACCTTACAGTATGTGCTTGTGGTACCACCTAATCCCCGTCGCTTTCTCAAAATTGACAGTTGCAGACTAATCATGAGAGAAACCAAGATAAATCTAGTTTGAGGAACATTCTTCAGGATACCTAGACAAACATTTCAAACTGTCACAAGTCAAAAGAGACCAGGGAGACATGACAACTAAATGCAACATGATACCCTGGAATTAAACGATAATAATGGAAAAAACTGGGCTGGAGAGATGGCTTGGCGGTTAAGCGCTTGCCTGTGAAGCCTAAGGACCGCGGTTCGAGGCTCGGTTCCCCAGGTCCCACGTTAGCCAGATGCACAAGGGGGCGCACGCGTCTGGAGTTCGTTTGCAGAGGCTGGAAGCCCTGGCGCGCCCATTCTCTCTCTCTCCCTCTATCTGTCTTTCTCTCTGTGTCTGTAGCTCTCAAATAAATAAATTAATTAATTAAAAAAAATAATGGAAAAAACTGTGTCTGCAAAGTCAGAGGATCCTGGTTCGACTCTCCAGGGCCCATGTAAGCCAGATGCACAAAGGGGTACATACATCTGGAGTTTGTTTTGCAGTGGCTAGAGGCCCTGGCATGCCCATTCTCTCTATCTCCCAAATAAATAAATAAATATTTTTAAAAAACAGGTGAAAAATATATAAAATCTATAGTTGAGTTAAGGGAGAGAAAAATCAGATTTTTTCCCCCTGAGGTAGGGTCTCACTCTAGCCCAGACTAACCTGGAATTCACTATGTAGTTTTAGGGTAGCCTCAAACTCACAGAGATCCTCCTATCTCTGCCTCTGGAGTGATGGGATTAAAGGTGTGTGCCATAAAACCCAGCTTCAAACTCATCTTTTTGGGGAAGTCGAATGATAAAATTACTTATAACTATGTGTTTTTATGTCCCTCAGGGAAATAACAGATTACAGCCAGCAATCCTTATCAAACAATTAATGTTCAATTTAATATACCAGTGGGCTGGAGAGATGGCTTAGTGGTTAAGCACTTGCCTGTGAAGCCTAAGGACCCTGGTTGGAGGCTCAATTCCCCAGGACCCACGTTAGCCAGATGCACAAGGGGGGGGGGTTGCCCTGTCTGGAGTTCATTTGCAGTGGCTGGAGGCCCTGGTTTGCCCATTCTCTCCCTTTCTCTCTCTCTCTCTGCCTCTTTCTCTCTGTCGCTGCAAATAAATAAAAATAAAAAAGCAAAAAATTAAAAAAAAAAACATACCAGTATATGCTGTAAAGCAAAATATATTTAACAGAGACTCCACCAGATCATCCTGAGTATCTCTAGAAGAACAACAAGTTGTGCTTCAGTTACAATACTGGAAAGGTTTTTTAGAATTCAGGACAAAAAATTACTTTGTTATTGTTTTTCTTTTCCTGTTTTATCACCAAAAACCAGTTTTCAAGTCATCAACACCAACCACCTAAAAGATGTGAAAGCCACAGCAGTAAGGAAAAAAAATTCACTTGAAATATTAAAAATTGCACTTCAAGCCACCATAAATTCTAATCATGGCAGTCCCTTTTGTGTTTTAGTAAAACCACAGTAGTTTGTTAACACATAGTTTGATGGTCTTAGTAAAGTATAAACTTAAAAATACACTTTCTGGGAAAATATGTAAAACGTCTCACTATCAGACTGAGATTCTGCAGGAAGGAATCAAGTATTTATAGTATTGGCCCTGTAGAGTCTTCAATAACTCACTATTCGACTGGTGATGGAAGGAAAGGAGAACAAATGAAATAAATAGGCGCAAAAGCGTTGCATGCTTTTTTAAAAAAATTAATTTTATTTACTTTCATTTGAGACGTGGGGGGGGGGGCCGGAGAGAGAGAAAGGGCATGCCAGGGCCTCTAGCCACTGCAAGTGAACTGACGCATGCGTCACCTTGTGCATCTGGCTTACGTGGGACCTGGAGAATTGAACCTGGGTCCTTAGGCTTCGCAGGCAAGCGCCGTAACTGCTAACCCATCTCTCCAGCCCACATTACATGCTTTTGATCTTCTGCTTTCTATTTCTATTCCACGATCAAATCTGAATGGAATCTACTTCCGACATCTGACCTTTGCCACTTATTATACGTTAACTTAACCTCGTATTCACGAAGTAAAAGAGAGCTGCCAGAATAGAGTACTTGGGCTCGGGGCTACTCAGGATTGTTCAGAAACACAGCGACAACCCCATGCCTGTTCCCACGCATCCCTTCCTACGCTGAGTGGGGCCGGGATTTGCATCCGCACGGTCCTACTCGATCTAAACCCCGCCACGGATTAAAGCAGACAGCTCTCAGGATGTGGCCAAGACGCAGAGTAACGAAGACTTCCAGCATGACCACCACCGACCCCGAGCACCCGACTTTCGGGCCCTCGTCCCCATTCCGAGGAGGCCGGTCGGCTGTCCTCGACCTCTCCCAGCCGCATCTGGGATTCCGCGGCTGGCAGGCTGCAAGGACAAACACCGCCGCAGCCCGGCGAGCGGCCTCCCGCGCGTCCCCGCAGCCCGTCTCTCCCCGCGCCAGCTCCTCGGAGCCAGGCACCTGGCCGGCGAGCTCCCGCCGCGCTCACCGTTCACCAGCTCCGGGGCCCTCTGCGCCAGATTGCGGACGAACTGAGCCATGGCTGTAGGCTGGAAGGTCCGTCGTCCCGCAGGCCGGCTGAAAGTCACCCCCCGCCCGAAGGACCCACCGCAGGACCCCCGTCCCATTTCCAAGGTCAGGCCGCCCCTCTCTGTGCCTGTCCAAGATATTTGAGTATAATGCCGTCTTTGCAGAGTCTTGTTGATCAGTACATTTTTTCGGGTAACGGAGGAAAAAGTGGATGTGAAAAGATGGGGTCAGCGGACGTGTGGGAAGCAGTGAATTTCCTCACAGAAAACAGGCATTGCTTGAGACAGCCACTCGTGGAGGTCCGGAAGGCCGATGAGGTGCGAAAGTGCGCATGCGCCGATACTTGCCTTGCGCAGGACAGATTCTCTTTTTAGAGAACGTGGAATTCGGTGCTGTTAAGCGTCACTGAAATGTCCCTGGTCTACATTTTCTTCTTAGATGCAGGACAGGGTCTCGAGCTAAACAGGGACCATGCAAATGCAGCACAACCCAAATCACTATTCTCACATTTGATAGTTTATCTTAGAAAAAGTGGCACGAGAGAGAGAGAAAGAGGGTGGGGGGGAGAGAGATATTGTGTGTGAGATGGAGGTAAAGAATGGTATGCCAGGGCCTCCAGCCACTGCAAACAAACTCCACACACGCACCACCTTGTGCATCTGGCTTACATGGGTATTGGAGTATCGAACCTGGTTCCTCAGGCTTTGCAGGCAAGTACCTTAACTAATAAGCCATCTCTCCAGCCCTGTTTATTTTTATATTTATGTATTTATTTACTTATCTTGGTTTTTCGAGGTAGGGTATTTTTTATTTATTTTTATTTTTTTAAATTTTTATTTATTTGAGAGCGACAGAGAGAGAGAGAGAGGGAGGGGGAGAGAATGGGTGCGCCAGGGCTTCTAGCCACTCCAGACGCGTGCGCCCCCTTGTGCATCTGGCTAACGTGGGCCCTCGGAATGGAGCCTCGAACCGTGGTGCTTAGGCTCCACAGGCAAACGCTTACCCGCTAAGCCATCTCTCCAGCCCTCGAGGTAGGGTCTTGCTCTAGCTCAGTCTGACCTGGAATTCACTATGTAGTCTCAGGGTAGCCTTGAAGACAGTCGTCCTACCTCTGCCTTCCGAGTGTTAGGATTAAAGGCTTGCACCACCATGGCTATTTTATTTTAAGCTATTTATTAGAGACAGAGAGGGGGGAGAAAAAGAGAGAATGTGCACGCTGGAGCCACTAGCCACTGCAAACTAACTCCAGATGCATGTGCCACCATGTGCATCTGGTTTACCTGGGACCTGGAGAATCGAACTTGGGTCCTTAGGCTTCACAGGAATGTGCTTTAACTGCTAAACCATCTCTCCAGCTCTATTCCCCCTGCATCCCCCCCCCCTGCCCCGAGGTAGGGTTTTACTGTAGCTCAGGCTGACCTGGAATTCACTATGTAGTCTCAGGGTGGCCTTGAACTCGCAGTAATCCTCCTATCTCTGCCTCCACAGTGCTGAGATTAAAAGCAAAGCTGGCTCAGTTTTTGAGATAAATGGGCTCATTTATCCCAGGCTGGCCTGCAGCTCTTTATGTAGCTGAGCATGATCTTTAAGTTCTGATCTTTTTGCCTCCATCTGTGAACCTGTTGGGATTACAGGTGTGCACCACAACACTTTATGTGTGTGTTCATATGCATATGCACGTGGGTGGATGTTCCTGAACATGTGGAGGCAGAGGTTAGCTTGGGGCCTCTTCCCTGATACTTCTCCACTTGTACTGGGACAGTGTGACTCACGTGGACCCAGAGCTCGCTGATACAGCTTGTCCTGGAGATCCCATCGCTGCTTCCCAAGAGCTGGCAGTACAGGCGGGCTGCCACACCCACCCGGCATTTATGTGGGCGCTGGGGACTGGAACTGTGGTCCTTACACTCACATGGCAAGGGTTTTATCTACTGAGCCATCTCTGCAGCCCCAACACGAGGATGTAGGCCTTCTATTTTTGGCCTCGCTTTCTCACCATCCCAGAGTAGCTGGGATTATAGGCATGTGCCATAGGTGGTTGCCACTAGCTATCGTAAATGTTTTTGTTTTTTTCCCCGAGGTAGGGTCTCACTCTAACCCAGGCTGACCTGGATTCACTTTGTAGTCTAAGGATAGCCTTGAACTCACGGCAATCCTCCTTACTTATGCTTCCCAAGTGCTGGGATTAAAGGCATGTGCCACCAAGCCTGACACTTTTTTTTTTTGAGATAGGGTCTCATTCTAGCCCAGGCTGACCTGGAATTCACTCTGTAGTATCAGGGTAGCTTCGATCTCATGGTGATCCTCCTCCCTCTGCTTCCCCAGTGCTAGGATTAAAGGTGTGCACCACCATGCCCGGTTTATGTTGTACATTTTTTAGGTAAAGCAAAGGAGATTTTATTGAGAAGATAGTGAGAAAGCCAGTGTCAGAGCAAGCATGCCTAGGATTTCAGTTGGTATCCCAAGAAGAGAAAGGGCAAGGTTATACATTTTAGTTAGAATTCAGAAAAGTGAGCAGGCTTAGTCATTGGTCTCTAAGAAGCTGCCTGCTAGCTCTTATTTTCCTTTTTTGCAGGGAGGGGGTTGAGGTAGGGTCTTGCCTTAGCCCATGCTGACCTGGAACTCACTCTGTAGTCCCGATCCTTCTACCTCTGCCTCCTGAATGCTGGCTGGGATTAAAGGTGTGCACCCTCCCCCCAGCTGCTGCTACTTTTTTTTTCTTTCATTTTTCAAGGTAGGGTCTCACTCTAGCCTAGGCTGACCTGGAATTTGGAATTCACTGTATTCTCAGGATGGACTCAAACTCATCACAATCCTTGTACCTCTGCCTCCAGAATGCTGGGATTAAAGCCATGTATCACCATGCCCAGCATGCTACTAGCTTTTAATATTATAATACAGTGATAACACAGGCAGGAAGTCAAGTGCTCATTTATTAAATACAAGTTTTGAACAAACACCCCCAGGCAAGTTGAACCTGACAAGAAGTAACCTTCCTGGAATGTTTCAAAATACAGTTAGGTTGATCAAGTTTGGTTTCAGTCAACTGCTTTGTTTTCATATTCTTTCTCTCGGCTTTTTCCCTGTTCAGCACTTAGAGCATGCGCATTATTATTTCCTCACATGACAACAGGGCACCATCAGCCTCTGCTTGTAAAGGCACCCAGAAGACCTATGCTTTGCCCAATGGCCGCTTAGCAACCAGAATCAAATAAAGACTTTGTAGATGTGATACCAAACAGCAGCTGGCACCTTCAACCTCACCATCAGACTTCTAAAATTTCCTTCAGTTTCCACATACCAAGTAAGAGATATACTTAAAAAACAAAAGCAAACAACTGACTGCTTAATAAATCCAAATTTCCCAAGTTTAGTATTATCCTCTTGCTAAATTATGAGCAATATTAGAGCTAATTAAAGTCTTTATATTTCTTTCATCTTCCCACAAAGCCAACATGTAAAGCTAGGTATGTCAGAAAGTCTATCAGATCTCTACAGCTGCTATTGAGTTCTAGACAAAATACCTCTTTATTTTCCACATGCACATATATGCACCATATATATATGAAGATGGTGATGTTTTAGTTTTTTTTGGGGGGGATGTCCTTAAATTAGTTCACAAAAGAAGGCACAGAGGACACTTGGTTTCCTTACCAATAGTGGCCTTAAGCTACACACTGGCTTTGTGATGTGCTGAAGGACATCAGCAGCATTAATGGTGCCATAGCCATACATAAGACGAGCCAGGAAAGGAGCTGCTAAAAACAAAAAGCTTGCCAGAAAAGGCTTGCAAATCTGAAAGCTCAGTTCCGAAGTACAATTTAGACAAACACTAGAGGCAGCGTAGAGGTTGTGAGCTAGAAGTGGCTGGGAACAGCTGCCTTTTGAGGTTTTGTGCCCATTTTCCTCCAATTTTCTCTTGCAAAACTCTGGTCTTCCCCACTTCCTTTTAAAATAACAATATCCAACCACATTAGCTTTGGAAAATCAGTGCAAGTTGGTGAATCTTGTTTCACACAGAGAGGGAAGGAGAATAAATACGAATCATTTAGAGAAATGTCGATACCTTAAAGGCCTGGGGAGCACACTGAATTCACCTTCCATTCTGGTATTTGCACAAGTGTCCCAGGATTCCCTTTCCATTGATAGCATAGCAATGCAACATTTATTTAATATCCAGGATGAGGGGCCCTCTCTTATTTAATGCTTTCCAGCTGATTCCATCAAAAATACACTAAGGATTGCCTATAGCAATTTGTGTTGGGATAGGGTAATGTTACTATTTTATTTGAAAGAGGCTGTGGTTAACAATAATGCCCTCTAATGGAAGCAATGATCCTTTCCTACATCATATAACTTTGCTGTTCCTTATGTCTCTGGGCTTAGATGGATACTGAAGACAATCCACAGAGGACTGAGTCTCACATAGCATTATAAGCTGCACAATTGTGTAGGAACTCTAGATCAGCTTGGAAAAGGGGGGAGGTAAGTCAACACACTTATTAACTATTCAGGGCTAAGTGGATATTTAGAATGGCTAGTGGACAAGGTTTTGCTCAATTCTTACTTGTTACTGGTGAACTAAGGCTATATTATAAGCAGCTCAAAGAAGGCAGATTGCAGTAGGGTCTCACTCTAGCACAGGCTGACCTGGAATTCCCTATGTAATCTCAGGGTGGCCTTGAACTCACAGCGATCCTCCTACTTCTGCCTCTCAAGTGCTGGGATTAAAGGTGTGTGCCACCATGACCGACTATAACCACAGGTTTTACTGTCTAAAGTATGTGAGTAAACATGGGCATGTACTACGCCCATCTCATTTTGGAGGAGGCAAGGTAAAGTTGTACTGTTTACACAAGACCAATATAAAAATGGACAATGAAATATACTAGCAGTAGTGCCTTAAAATAACTATTTCATGGTTATAGTATTTATTGCCACACGCTTCTACCCAGGCTTATTCCTTGAAGCACCAGATTTTCGTAAGAGAAAGGGTCCAACAGCTTTCTATTTATTCTTTTACCTCAGAATTTTTTTGGCTAAAGTGTCAAAACTGGAACTTTGCCCCATTACTAATCCTTATAAAAAGACTGAGGAACCAAACTTTTGGTGGTGATAACCTCATAGAAATGCCTGTCTGCAATGATACATCTAAGTTACAAGATAACACAAAATTAAGACCACCAACAGAAATTGCATTTCTTTCTTTTTTCCTTACCAAGCATTCAAAAATCTATACAAGTATCAAAGTATTTGCTTTTATGTGCAGTTATTCTGTAATCTTACAGAGCTATAGTAAGGACAATGGTTTAAATCCAGATCATAAGGACTAATAAATATGTACATAGGGTAACACAGGGCTTTCTGATATCACTTTCATTGAAACATTTGACATCATAGACTTAAAATGTAGCAAGACATTTTAATATAATCTTTTTTTTTGAGGTAGGGTCTTGCTCTAGCCCAGGCTGACCTGGAATTCACTATGTAGTCTCAGGGTAGCCTTGAACTCATGGCAATCCTCCTACCTCTGCTTCCCAAGTACTGGGATTAAAGGCATGTGCCACCACACCCAGCTTGAACTTAATATAATTTAAGGAAAGAAGAAGGGATAGGAAAACAAAGACTGACAAGTGATGAGTTCTGAAGTTAGGATGCTGTAAGAAGCATAGTTTCCTGCAAGCCGAGGAAAACCTGACAAGTTCTTAGAAATCTTAATTATCATAATTTGAGCAAGAGCAATTCTTTAATTTAGTAAAAGAAACAAACACAAAACAAAAGACAACTAAAGAAAGGAAGGAAGAAGGAAAGGAAGAGAACCAGAATGAGAAACCGCAAACAGCTGTTCATCTACACTCCGGGTTGGTTTTGGTTGGTTTGGTTCACAGTATTTATTCAAGTTGCTCCTTTTGTTGTTTCCTCTCTGCGAGCCACCGTTGAATTTTTTCCTTGAGTTCAGTGTTTGGCCGGATCTGGTCCATGGTAAGGGGACTTCGGTTAAAAGGATCTGTTTGGTCACTAGGACGAAGAAAGCAGGAGAAAGGAAGTTACTTGTGTGAGTTGTTCCCCACCCCCCCAAGGTAGGGTCTTACTCTAGCCCAGGCTGACCTGGAATTCACTATGTTGTCTCAGGCTGGCCTCAAACTCACAGGATCCTTCTACGTCTGCCTCCTGAGTGCTGGGACTAAAGGTGTGTGCCACCACGCCTGGCTACTAGTGTGAGTTCTGACATCCTCAGTCAGAAGAACATGCAGTCACTGGACTTCAACTGAGCCTTCAGTGCATTACAACTATGAGGCACATGCTGACTTGGGGGTTAGAAAGAAGGAAATAATAAAACAAACAAACAAAAAACCTAACACAGCCAGGGGTAGTTGCATACGTCTTTAGTCCCAGAACTCAGGAGGCAGAAGTAGGAGGATCACTGTGAGTTCAAGGCTATCCTGAGACTACATAGTGAATTCGAGGTCAGCCTGGGCTTGAGTGAGACCCTACCTTGAAAAACCAAAACAACCAACCAACCAACCAAATAAACAAACAAACATGATTCAGGAGTGTTTTCATCTACTTTGTCTTTCTGTCTCTTCAAAATCATTATCTCAGCTGGGTGTGGTGGTGGATGCCTTTAATTCCAGTACTTGGGAGGCAGAGGCAGAAGGATCACCTTGAGTTCCAGGCCACCCTGACAATACATAGTGAATTCCAGATCAGCCTGAGCTACAGTGAGACCCTACCTCACAAAACCAAAACAAACAAACAAACAAAAACAGGTGGCCGTATTGTAGTTACTACTCAGCCTCTTGCAGCATACTCAACAAACTGTCCTTTCTAAAAACAGAAACAGTAAGGGACTGCTTAGGTAGCTTAGGTACCATTTATGATTTCCTGTGTGTCTTTTCTGTATACATCTAGGTGGAGAATGTCTGAATAGCACTCAGGCTGGGAAAACTCAGTTACTATGAGTTATCATGGCCAATTACAAATACAGCAACTGAGGGGAGTGGAAAATATGAGTTAAAACAAAAACTGAAACTGTCTTTTGTACCTTTACAATTTGAATAAAACTAAAACCATTTCAGGCCAGCTTAGGCTTCATGCTGGCATATTTTACAACATATGTAGATACAATTACTTTCTTTCTTGTTTTTGAGACCAGGTCTTGCTGGAACTTTCTATGTGGACCAGGCTGGCTTCAAAGTTGTAGCAATCTCCTGTTCTAAGCACATGTTTTCCTGATTGGCTAAAGTTATTGTCTTGTATGGAAGGAAAAGGTAAGTTAGACTTAGCACTTCTCAATAGAGTATTTTGTTTTAAATCTTTAAATTCTTTTAAAAAATACTTTATTTTTATTTATTTATTAGAGAGACAGGGAAAGAGGCAGGTAGAAAAGAGAGAATGGGTGTTCCATGGCCTCCAGCCACTGCAAATGAACGCTGAGGTGGGTCCTGGGGAATCCAACCTGGGTCCTTCGGCTTTGGAGGCAAGTGCCTTAATCGCTAAGCCATCTCTCCAGCCCTTAAATCTTTAAATTCTTAAACAAATCACACCAAAATACCCCATCAGTGAATTAAAAATATGATGTACTTACTGTATGCAAAGGTATTTGGGAGAAAAGATGATTTCAAGCTAATGCACCTATGCCCTTGAGGCTGCTGTGGGGACTGGCATACCTGAGCAAATGTCTGGCAATGGTGGACCTATCTACAGTGACTCTGGAAGATGGAAGCACCACAGGATCAGACATTAGTGTGCTCATGATCGGATCCAAAAACTCATCACAGGCATCTGCATAGGTCTCCTCTTCTTGTTGCTGGAGGTCTGCAAGAGACTGAGGACAGAGCGACTGGTAGGTAAAGAATGCATGCTCAATACTCACACCTCACTTTGTCACCAACCATCCATAGTGATACTGACAAATCTTTGTTTTTTTTCCTGTTTGGTTTTATGAGATAGGGACTTGCGTTAGCCCAGGCAAACCTGGAATTCACTACGTAGATTCAGGCTGGCCTTGAACTCACAGTGATCCTCCTACTTCTGCTGCTCAAGTGAGTGTGCTACCATGCCCTACGCAATCATGACAAATCTTTAGTTTTTTCAAGAACAAGCCAAGACATATTTTAGGAGCACATTTAGCTCTACACTCCAACACTGAACTTCAAGTTGGCTCACTTACTGGGAAGTCATGACTGGAAATGGGTTCAAATGTTATTAGGAAAAGGAATATACAACATTTTCTGGCAATGCTGTTGTAAATGTTGTAATATGAGAGGAGATGGCATGGGGAAGTTATCATTTACATTAAATAGGTAGCCTGTGTATAGAAAGCAGTTTCTGACTTTTGGTACAAGCAGGTATAGAAATTTAAAAGTGTTTCCATGCTTATGGCCACCATCATGAAAACAAATGATCATAAATGTTGGCAAGGATATGGAAAAAGAGGAACCCTTCTACACTGCTGGTGGGCAATCTGATCCAGCCATTGTGGAAATCAGTGTGGAGGTTCCTAAAACAGCTAAAGATTGATCTACCATATGACCCAGCTATAACACCCCTAGGCATATATCCAAAGGAATCATCCCATTTCCTTTGAAATACGTGCTCAACCATGTTTATTGCTGCTCAATTTATAATAGCCGGGAAATGGAACCAGCCTAAATGTCCCTCAACTGATGAGTGGATAATGAAGATGTGGCACATTTATACAATGGAGTTCTACTCATTGGTAAAGAAAAATGAAGTTATGAAATTTTCAGGAAAATGGATGGACCTGGAAAGGATTATACTAAGTGAGGTAACCCAGGCCCAGAAAGCCAAGCGCCACATGTTCTCTCTCATATGTGGATCCTAGCTACAGATGATTGGGCTTCTGCGTGAGAAGGAAAATACTTAGTAGCAGAGGCCAGTAAGTTAAAAAGGAGACATAAAGGGAAGAGAAAGGAAGGGGGGAGGGTACTTAATAGGTTGATATTGTGTATATGTAAGTACAATGATTGTGATGGGAGGTAATATGATGGAGAATGGAACTTCAAAGGGGAAAGTGTGGGGGGTGGGGAGGGAGGGAATTACCATGGGATTTTTTTTTTTTTTTTTTTGGTTTTTCGAGGTAGGGTCTCACTCTGGCTCAGGCTGACCTGGAATTCACTATGTAGTCTCAGGGTGGCCTCAAACTCTCAGAGATCCTCCTACCTCTGCCTCCCAAGTGCTGGGATTAAAGGTATGCGCCACCATGCCCGGCTGGGATTTTTTTTTTATAATCATGGAAAATGCTAATAAAAATAAAAAAAATTAAAAAAAAGAAGTGTTTCCATGCTTGATTCCTCTAACCCTATCGTAAAGGGCCTATCTGGCTAAACTCTTGACCAAGATGAAGCCTATCTCTAAAAGAGATGCTGGGGGGCTGGAGAGATGGCTTAGCAGTTAAGAGGCTTGCTGATGAAGCCTAAGGACCCATGTTTGACTCTCCAGATCCTATGTAAGCCAGACCCACAAAGGTTGAGGCAAGTGCAAGGTTGCACATGCCCACTAGGTGGTACAAGTATCTGGCATTTGATTGTGGTGGCTGAGGACCTAGTGCACCAATTCTTTCTCTCTCTCTCTAATATAAAATTAAATAGCCGGGCATGGTGGCGCACACCTTTAATTTCAGCACTGTAAGAGTTCGAGGCCACCTTGAGACTACATAGTGAATTCCAGATCAGCCTGGGCTATAGTGAGACCCTATGTTGAAAAACCAAAACCAAAACCAAAATAAAAAAAACTAAAAAAACTTAAAAAAAAAAAAAAAAGATGTTGGATGCTCCTCCAGACACAAAATGGCCTGCATATCCATGACCTCACCGTGCCTGACACTACCTACACAAGACCATCATAAGAGGAGGAAAAGATCATGACATCAAAATAAAAGACAGACTGATTGAGATGGGGAGGGGATATGATGGAGAATGGAATTTCAAAGGGGAAAGTGGGGTGGGGAGGGAGGGTATAACCATGGGATATTTTTTATAATCATGGAAAATGTTAATAAAAATTGAGAAAAAAAAAAAGATGTTGGGCATAGCGGCCCTTGCTTATAATTCCAGCATGTGGAAGGCTGAGGTAGGAGAATCACTGAGTTTCAGGCTACCCTGAGACTACAGAGTAAATTTCAGGTCAGCCTGGGCTACAGCAAGACCTTACTTTGAAAAACCAAACAAAAAGTTAGGTTTTCTATTAGGCTTTGTGCTGTAATTTTTTTTCTACTAATCCAATTTTATGTTTTTTTTTTTTTTTAATTTGGGGCTGGAGAGATGGCTTAGCAGTTAAGGTATTTGCTTAAAAAGCCAAAGGATCCTGGTTCAACTCTCCAGGACCCACGTAAGCCAGATGTATAGGGTGGAGCATGCATCTGGAGTTCATTTGCAGTGATGGAAGGCCTGGCACACCCATACTCTCTCTCTCTCTGCCTCTTTCTCTCTCTGAAATAAATAAATAAAACATATTAAAATATTTATTTACTTGCATTGAAAGAGAGAAAAATATAGAAAGAATGGGCACACCAGGGCCTCCAGCCACTGCAAATGAACTCTAGATGCATGTCTGAACTGACTTTACATGGGTACTGGGGAATCAAACTTAGGTCACTACGCTTGGCAGGCAAGCACCTTAACCTCTGAGCCATCTCTCCATTCCTAATTGTTTAAAAAATATTTATTTGAGAGAGAGAGAGAGAGAGGGAGGGAGGGAAGGAGGGGGAGGGAGGGAGGTAGACAGACAACAGGCATGTCAGGGCCTCTAGCCACTACAAACAAACTCCAGACACATGCGCTTCCTTGTGCATCTGGTCTTACATGGGTTCTGGGGAATTGAACTCGGATCCCTATGCTTTGCAGGAAAGTGCCTTAACTGCTGAGGATCTCTCTAGTCTTTTAATTATTTTTTATATTATTTATTTATTTGAGAGAGAGAAAGAGGAGAGAATAGGGGTGCCAAGGCCTTCAGCCTCTACAAATGAACTTCAGTTATTTGTACCACCTTCAGCATCTGGATTACATGGGTCCTTTGTCTTTGCAGGCAAGTGCCTTAACAGCTGAACCATCTTACCAGCCTTTTATTTAATTGTTTTTCGAGGTAGGGTTTCACTCTAGTCCAGGCTATGTAGTCTCAGGGTGGCCTCAAACTTATGGTGACTTCCTACCTCTGCCTCCTGAGTGCTGGGATTAAAGGCATGTGCCACTATGCCTGGCTTATTTTATTTTTTTAATTTTTTGTTTTTTCAAGGTAGGGTTTCACTCTAGCTCAGACTGACCTGGAATTCACTATGTAGTCTCAGGGACACCTCGAACTAATGGTGATACTCCTACCTCTGCCTCCCAAGTGCTAGGATTAAAGGTGTGAGCCACCACACCCAGCCATTTTTGTTGTTTTGAGATAGGGTCTCATTCTAGCCCAGGCTGACCTGTAACTCACTCTGTAGTCCCAGGCTGGCCTCAGACTCACAGAGATCTTCTTACCACTGCCTCCCAAGTGCTGGGATTAAAGATGTGTGTCACCATGTCCTGCTAATTTTCATAATTTTTTTTTTTTTAAGGTAGGGTCTTGCTCTAGACCAGGTTGGTCTTGAATTCATTATGTAGTCTTGGGTGGCCTTGAACTCACAGTGATCCTCCTACCTCTGCCTCTGGAGTGCTGGATTAAAGGCATGCACTACCATGCCCGGCTATTTTATAAAAAATTTTTATTGTTCAATATTCTTATTTGCACATGTGTGTCTATGGGCAAGCTAAGATCTCTGCAAATGAATGCCAGAAACATGTACCTTTAACCACTAAGCTATCTTCCAAGCACCTTAATTTTTATTTCTTTTCTGTCAGGTTTTGTTGTATTGCTGAAGCTAGTCTTGAACTTAAAATCTACCTGTCTTAAGCCTCCAAGTGCTGGGATTATAGGTATGTATCATCATGCCTGGTCTTTTGCCTTGAACTTTATTCCAAAAAGTTATTTTGCATTAGCATTGTAGATTTTCAAATTTACTGTAACTATAGGGCATAAAAGCTGGAATGAAGACTCCATAAATGTGAACTTTCTTTCACTCAGTAGAAACTTCTTCCATTTCTGTTCTTACTTACATATAGACAAGTGGCAGGTGGGAGCTGGGGAGATGGCTTAGTGGTTAAGGCATTTGCATGCAAAGCCAAAGGACTTCGGTTCAATTCCCCAGGATCCATGTAAGCCGGATGCACAATGGGGCACATGTGTCTGGAGTTCGTATGCAGTGGCTGAAGGCCCTGGCATGCCCATTTTCTCTCTCTCAAATAAATAAATAAAAAATATTAAAAAAAAAAAGCCAGACATGGTGGTGCATGCCTTTAATCCCAGCACTCAGGAGGCAGAGATAGGAGAATTGTCATGAGTTTGAGACAACCCTGAGACTACATAGTGACTCACAGGTCAGCCTGGGCTAGAGGGAGACCCTACCTCGAAAAACCAAAGAAAAAGAAAAAATAAAGTAAAATAAAAATAAAAAGGCTGCTGGGCCAGGTGTGGTGGTGCATGCCTTTAATCCCAGCAATCAGGAAGGTTGAGGTAGAAGGCTTGTCATGAGTTCGAGGTAGCCTGGGCTGGAGTGAGACCCTACTTCAAATCAATAATAACAAAAAAGATGGCAGCTAGAGTTATTGACTGACCAGGAAGAATACTTGTTTCTAGTGTCTCAAGGCACTATTCCTGAAATAGGGCAAAGGGCAGCAGAGCTGAGCGGACAGTGAGAAAACCAATTAACTTCTTCCGTACCTTGATTCTCTCTGCCAAATTGCTGAAAGCCACAATCATATTCCCAGGCTTGTTTATTTTCTTCAGGACTCGGACTGTCTGTGCAAAGAGGGTAGGGGAATAGGAACGTCCATCCTTGGGCACGGTGGCACAGAAGTTTTCCTCATCCCTGGAAAGTAAGCATTAGAAAGAATGAGTGCAAAGGCCAATGGGGACATGAAGGCTGAGTAGCAGAACAATCCTCCTCATTCACCCCCCACACCGCGATAGGGTCTCACTTTAGCTCAGGCTGACCTAAAATTCACTATGTAGTCTCAGGGTGGCCTCCACTTACCAGGATCCTCCTCATACCTCTGCCTCCTGACTGCTGGGATTAAAGGTATGCACCACCACACCCAGGTCCTCCTCATTCTTTACAAGCCACTAGTATTCTTTAATTGCAAATGACAGCTAATGAAATGGGGAGATGTGTCTATTAAGTATCTTTTGGCCCTGAAAGAACACTACCTCCCCAAACAGCAGCACAACCAGTAAAATTTATCTCTGTACAGATCAAGGCAGAATGTTGCAAATCCTGAACAACATCCTACTGGTCAGATAAAAGTTCCTTACTTAGATCTATGGGAGATTCCTATCTAGAAATACATTCTTTTTTTGCCTTTCACACAATAGTCAACCTGTCATCCTACATTCAAAACACTAGCATCCCCGGCTTGCCCAGTGCCACTGTCAGATACCCAAGATTTAAGTAGATAGTGCAGATATCAGATACAAGCTGCTGGGGTTTGAAGTCAAATTCACTGAAGTCCTTGACTTTTAAGGCACCCATCTTGGGGCCAACCAGGTGCTGCAGGAAGTAGTTCAGCATGGAGATGATGCGCTCAGCCAGGAAGGGGTGCACGAACAGTGACTTGATCTCTGGAAAAAAGCCAAAGTGTCTGAAAACTGAGTCCACTAGTAATCTTTCCCTTCTCTCTAGTTTTCTTGGAGACCTTTGGAGACTACTATTTTTTTAAATCACGTAATACCTTGTCAGTGGAGAAAGTATAGAGTAACAAGTGATGAACAACAGAAGACAAGTACTACCCAGAGAAAAATACTAAGGTTCTGTGTGTATCTATTTTGCTGTTATGTCCATCTGTCCATATTTACACAGATGCACCCATATTATAAACAAAAGTGTTTACCATAGTGCACATATTCTGATGCTTTTTTCAATAACTATTACAATAAATACCATTTTGTTAAATATGTGTTCCTGTGCTAGCCACTGCCCACATATGTTTTTTTTTCCCTTTTTGAGGTAGGGTTTCACTGTGGCCTAGGCTGACCTGGAATTCACTATGTAGTCTTAAGGTGGCCTCGAATTCACACTGATCCGCCTACCTCTGCCCTCCGAGAGCTGGGATTAAAGGTGTGCACCACCACACCTGGCTCCACATATGCTTTTAAATTTTAAACTAGGTGGGGCTGGAGAGATGGCTCAGTATTTAAGGTGTTCATTTGCAGGTGCTGCAAATGAACTCAAGATGCATGTGCCACCTTGGGTATCTGGCTTTTACGTGATTACTGGGGAATTAAACCTAGGTCATTAGGCATTGTAGGCAAGTACCTTAATTGCTGAGCCATGTCTCCAGCCCCTTCCTCTTTTTTTCAAAATGCCAAGTCGTACAATGTGGATTTTATACTTCCCTTCCAGCACATCTCAATCTTTGAGATTATTCATACTGTAAATGCCTGATAGCCATATATGGCAAGTAGCTATTGGAGGGGAAAGTATTGCTTTAGTGTGAGTGGAAATAAATGTCTGTTAGATTCACTCCATTTAACCAGGATAGCATTTTAAGCAAGTTTTCGTTTTTTTTTTCCCCCAAGGTAAGGTCTCACTCTAGCCCAGGCTGACCTGAAATTCACTAGGTAATCTCAGGGTAGCCTTGAACTCATAGCAATCCTCCTACCACTGCCTCCCGTGTGCTGGGATTAAAGGTGTGTGCCACCACGCCTGGCTCAGGATACCATTTTAAAAAATAATATATTTTATTTATTTATTTGAGAGCAAGAAAGAGGCAGAGATAGAAAGAAAGAGAGAGTGGGTGCGCCAGGACCTCTAGCCACTGCAAATGAACTCCAGATGCCACCCTCTTGTGCATCTGGCTCACGTGGGTCCTGGAGAATCGAACCCGGATCCTATGCTTTGCAGGCAAACGCCTTAACTGCTAAGCCATCTCTCCAGCCCTAGAATTTTTTTATTTTTCAAGGCAGGGTCTCACTGTAGCTCAGGCTGACCTGGAATTCACTCTGTAGTCTCAGGATGGCCTCAAACTCTTGGTGATACTCCTAATTCAGCCTCCCAAGTACTGGGATTAAGGGTATGCATCACCATGCCAGCTAGAAATATTTTTTAATATCTAACATAGAAATATATTTATATAAACACATGCATGCATATGTGTTATATATGTGACATGTATACATATACAGACATATAGTTGTATGACTAACTTGTTCTTCCAAAGATCTTTTTTGGTACTGGGGACTGAACATAAGGCTTCACACTTGCTAAGCACGTATTCTACCACTAAACTATAACCTTAGCCCCTCAAGAAAGCAACTATGTTACCAACTTATAATTTCTGGCATGTCAGTAATAGACATCATTCTTTGCAAAGTTTCTCTGGGAATCTGTTTCCTTTTTGGATGTGGAAGATAAAGTCACCAGTCTAAACTCTTAAATTACAGTAGGGCTAATCTAAGAGAAGGAGATCTTGATTTCTCCAATTTTAGGGGAGAGAAGGGCTTCATATGCATACCTGATGTCAGGAAGGCAAGAGTACCAATCGTCTCATTGGACATGATGTTATGAAAACGTGCCAGCTGCCCAAACATCTGAAGACCAGCCTCTTTCTCTCGGCGGGCTTCTGGCGTCAGGCTATCCCATTCACCTCGGTCCTTCTCAATCTGTTGAATCTTTATCTTACTCAAATACTACAGAAACCAGAGATGGGATAGATTAGAGAAGAAAGAGGCACTTGAAGGACCATGACATTTAAAATACAATGACTAAGTTGAGAAAACCAGAGACCATATAAGGGACACAAGCCTTTGTCAGTACCGAATTGAAGCTTAAAGAACTGGCCAAAAAAGAAAGAAAGAAATTGTGTCTGCATACAGATCTGTATCCCTTCAGAAGTAATATATTATGAAGAAACAGAAGGAAGATAAATGGTATCATTACATGAAACTCAGGCTAACTTAAAAAACAAAACAGGCTACCATGAAAAAACAAGTAATCTATTGCTAAAGACTCCAAATACTTTGGCTGCAAGGCCACTGAGAAATCCTGCTGGAGCTGAGCTGATAACCTCCTCCATGTAGACCAACTGACAGAAAGCTGGAAGAAGCCATTCTACATGTAGTTCAATGGGAGAAAGAGATATCACCAGTGAAGACACTCAACAGTGGACCCTGCATGCCTTGTAACTGGCCAGCCAGGCCAAATGAGCCAATGGGTGCAATAGTGGCAGGTCTGCCATGGTGGAAACCAACTGCCCTCCAATTGGACTAGAGGCCCACTCCATGGGGAGGAACACATCCCTGATACTGAAAACTTAAAACAGGGGTAGTCATGAGCCCTAGGGGTGTAACATCTGCTGATGTCTGGAAAAATGTATATACTATGCTTATCAAACTGCCCAGTAAGCAATTCTCTTAATATTTGTAACCTTATATTAACACTACTCTCACTTTGGGTAGAGAATCTTCACTTTTCAGATAGCAGTGAGCTTGGGATGACTCAGAAGGTATCATAGTGCTGGAAAGAAGTGACTGGAGTACTGAGTAACATCTCAATCACACCTTCCAAGGCTCAGGGTCTAATACTGAAGAGGTGGCGGAAAGAATGTAAGAGCCAAAGGAAGGATAGGACTCCTTACAACGTGCTCCCTCCAGACATAAAATGGCCTAGATATCCATGACCTCATAGTGCCCGACACTACCTACACAAGACCATCATAAGAGGAGGAAAAGATCATAACATCAAGATAAGAGAGACTGATTGAGATGGGGAGGGGATATGATGGAGAATGGAATTTCAAAGGGGAAAGTGGAGAGGGAGAGAAGGTATTACCATGGGATATTTTTTATAATCATGGAAAATGTCAATAAAAATTGAGAAAAAAGTAAATAAAAACAAAATACCAAAAAACAGAAACAAGCAATCCCTCTTAAAAGATGAAAAAACAATACTCTGTAACTTGCTGTGGTGGTTAATCTATGGTTATGAACATGATAGGATTTAGAATCATCATGGAAGCAAATCTCTGGGAATGTCTCTGAGGGATTTTCTAGATTAGGGTAACTGAGATGTAAGGACCCAGTAACTGTGGGCAGCACCTTTCCTGGGCTGGGGTCTGGGGTAAGAAAAAGGTGAGCGGAGCTGCCGTGTTCACTGCTCTTTGCGTGCTCACTGTGGGCTGGTCATGACCAGCTCGCCTCAAGCTTCCGCTGCCTTCTTGCCATGACGGACTGTAACCTGGAACTGTAAACCAAATAAACCCTTGTTTTCCTTGAGTTGCTCCTCGTCATATACTTGGCCATAGTAATGAGAAAGTTACTAATACACTTGCTTAGTAAAGTCTTATAAATATGCAAGATGTCTGGAAGGAGAATCTTAATTACTTAAACCTCCTTACCTCTCGTCATTCTTACAGTTGTAGCAAACAATGAGTTAAACAGTCTCAAGAGAATGCCATCTGCTTCATTCTTTCAATCACACTATTCTTGCTTAATAGGGTCTGTTTATAACAAACTGTTCTCATTTCCTTAGGAAACCTATTTTATTTATTAAAAAAAATTTTTTTTTGTCCACTGTTATTTATTTATTTATTCTTTCTTTCTTTCTTTCTTTCTTTTTTTTTTTTTTTTCCTGAGGTAGGGTCTCACTCTAGCTCAGGCTGACCTGGAATTCACTATGGAGTCTCAGGATGGCCTCGTACTCATGGCGGTCCTCCTACCTCTGCCTCCCGAGTGCTGGGATTAAAGGTGTGCGCCACCACGCCCAGCTCCAGGAAACCTATTTTAAATCTTAGACTGTGGGATTATGACAAGAGCAGGAGACCAAATCCTTCTCACAAACCAAACACAAGTGACTCAGTGGGTTGTTTATTGATGAACACTTGGAACAGTCCAACAGGCTACCCTCACAACTGACCGCCTCATCCATCTCTCTTTGAGTCGATGTCACAGCTCATACTCATCACAGGATAGGGAATTTGTATTGAGTACTCCTAAGTTCTCAGGCCCATGAGGGATGGTTAAGACATGCGCTATAAGAGCTGACACACACCGTTGGGTTTTACATTCTGTGAAAGCAAGGTTTCATAATATAGTTGAAGATTTCAGAGGCAGTGGAAAAGAAAAAGTATGATGATGACCTGGAGTTTTTCTTTCTTTGAGACAGTGTCTTGCTATTAGCTGTGGCTGGCTTGGAATTTGCTATGTAAACCAGGTTGGCCCATACTATGTGGCAATGCTCCTGTTTCCTGAATGCTACAATTAAGGAGTGTGCCACCACATCTGACTTTTTAAAAAATATTTATTTATTTATTTACTTATAATCACAGAGAGATAGAGATGGAGAGAAAATGGATGAACTAGGGACCTGTTGCCACGGCAAATGAACTCCATATGCCTGTGCCACTTTGTGCATTTGGCTTTACTTGGGTACTGGGGAATCAACCTCAGACCAGCAGGCTTTGCAAAAAAAAAAAAAAAAAAAAAAAAAAAGAAAAAGCATCTTTAATCCTAGCATTCGGGAGGCAGAGGCAGGAGGATCGCCATGAGTTTGAAGCCACCCTGAGATTACAAAGTGAATTCCAGGTCAGCCTGGGCTAGAGAGAGACCCTACCTCGAATAATAAACCAAGGCTGAGGCAGGAGAAGTGAGGTGAATTTCAGGTCAGCCTAGATTGGAGTGAGACCTCTGCCTCAAAAAAGGATAAAGAGTGGGGCATGTCAGTGGACCCTTATAAGCCCACTCTTGTAGTAGGTGGAGACCAGAGACTAGCTAGAGCTTGCTGGTCAGCCAGTCAGACCTAAACATAGTGGCTATGGCTCAGTGAAAGACTCTATCTCAAAGAAACACAAATGAGTGATAGAGGATACCTAACGCTCTTCTCTAGCCTCTGCATGCACAGGCTACCCTGACATACCACACCACACACTATAGATACAAACAATGAAAGAAAAAAAAAATTGGGCCAAAGAGATGGCTCAGTGGTTAAAGGCGCTTGCTTGCAAGGTCTTATAGCCTGGATTCGATTCCCCAGTTACCATGTAAAGCCAGATGCACTAAGTGGTACATCTGTCTGGAACACATTTGCAGTGGCAGGAGGGCCATAATCATTCTCTTTGTCAGCCTTTTCTGTAGTCTTTCTCAGATAAATAATAATAAAAATTAAAAATCAATCTTTTAAGATGGAGGATTAAAATTATTGTCCTACTGAGCCACAAGTACTGATGTGTTGGAATGGAAAGCAGTTGAATATCACTGGTATTGTTGACTATTAACATGATTGGATTGAGAGACATACAGATAATGAACACGTCAGGGCCTCTAGCCACTGCAAACGAACTCCAGATGCATACACCACTGTGCATCTGGCTTTACATGGATACTGGGGAAATGAACCTGGGTTGTCAGGCTTTGCAGGCAAGTGCTCTAACTGCTAAGCCATTTCTCCAGCATTTCTCTTTACTGCTTTCTGATAACTACAAGTGAGCAGCTTTCTCCTTCATGTGCTTCTGCTGCCACCATGATATTCTGCTTCATCTCAGGCCCAAAGCAATGAATATAGCTGACTGGATCAGAACCTTTGAAACTATGAGCTAAATAAATCCTTTCTACCTTAGGCTTTTTTTTTGAGGTAGGGTTTTGCTCTAGTCCAGGCTGACCTGGGTTTCACTATGTAGTTTCAAGGTGGCCTTGAACTCAAAGTAATCCTCCTACCTCTGCCTCCCACGTGCAGGGATTAAAGGCATGTGCCACATGCCCAGGTCCCTTAGGCTATTTTTTTAATTGAATTTTTATTAACATTTTCCATGGTTATAAAACAAATCCCATGGTAATACCCCCCCCCACTTTCCCCTTTAAAATTCCATTCTTCATCATATTACCTCCCCATCACAATCATTGTTCTTACATATATACAATATCAACCTATTAAGTATCCTCCTCCCTTCCTTTCTCTTCCCTTTATATCTCCTTTTTAACTTACTGGCCTCTGCTACTAAGTATTTTCATTCTCATGCAGAAGCTCAATCATCTGTAGCTAGGATCCACATATGAGAGAGAACATGTGGCACTTGGCTTTCTGGGCCTGGGTTACCTCACTTAGTATAATCCTTTCCAGGTCCATCCATTTCTCTGCAAATTTCATAACTTCATTTTTCTTTACCGCTGAGTAGAACTCCATTGTACAAATGTGCCACATCTTCATTATCCACTCATCAGTTGAGGGACATCTAGGCTGGTTCCATTTCCCAGCTATTATAAATTGAGCAGCAATAAACATGGTTGAGCACATACTTCTAAGGAAATGAGATGAGTCCTTCGGATATATGCCTAGGAGTGCTATAGCTGGGTCATATGGTAGGTCAATCTTTAGCTGTTTTAGGAACCTCCACACTGATTTCCACAATGGCTGGATCAGATTGCATTCCCACCAGCAGTGTAGAAGGGCTCCTCTTTTTCCACATTCCCGCCAACATTTACGATCATTTGTTTTCATGATGGTGGCCAATCTGACAGGAGTGAGATGGAACCTCAATGTAGTTTTTATTTATTTATTTATTTATTTATTTATTTGAGAGCGACAGACACAAAGAGAAAGACAAATAGAGGGAGAGAGAGAGAATGGGCGCGCCAGGGCTTCCAGCCTCTGCAAACAAACTCCAGACACGTGCGCCCCCTTGTGCATCTGGCTAACGTGGGACCTGGGGAACCGAGCCTTGAACCGGGGTCCTTAGGCTTCACAGGCAAGCACTTAACCGCTCAGCCATCTCTCCAACCCTCAATGTAGTTTTAATCTGCATTTCCCTGATGACTAGTGACGTAGAACATTTTTTTAGATGCTTATATGCCATTCGTATTTCTTCCTTTGAGAATGCTCTATTTAGCTCCAAAGCCCATTTTTTGATTGGCTTGTTTGACTCCTTATTATTTAACTTTTTGAGTTCTTTGTATATCCTAGATGATATCAGCTATATAGATGGAAAAGATTTTTTCCCATTCTGTAGGTTGCCTCTTTGCTTTTTTCACTGTGTCCTTTGCAGTGCAAAATCTTTGTAATTTCATGAGGTCCCAGTGATTAATCTGTGGTTTTATTGCCTGAGCTATTGGGGTTGTATTCAGAAAGTCTTTGCCAAGACCAATATGTTGAAGGGTTTCCCCTACTTTTTCCTCTAGCAGTTTCAGAGTTTCAGGTCTGATGTTAAGGTCTTTAATCCATTTGGACTTAATTCTTGTGCATGGCGAGAGAGAAGAATCTATTTTCATCCTTCTGCAGATATATATCCAGTTTTCCCAACACCATTTGCTGAAGAGGCTGTCTTTTCTCCAATGAGTATTTTTGGCATTTTTATAAAATATCAGGTGGCTATAGCTACCTGGGCTTACATCTGGGTCCTCTATTCTGTTCCACTGATCTACATGTCTGTTTTTGTGCCTTAGGCTATTTTTTAAAAAATATATTTCATTTATTTATTTGAGAGAGAAAGAGACAGAGAGAAACAGAGACAATGGGCGTGCCAGGGTCTTCAGCTATAGCAAAATAACTCCAGACGCATGCGACCCCTTGTGCACCTGGGTCCTTTGGCTTTGCAGGCAAACATTTTAACTGCCAAACCATCTCTCCAGTCCCCCCTTAGGCCATTTTTCTTTGTCAAAAGTCTGATACAGCTTAGTGGCCCAAGCCTTTAATCCTAGCATTTGGGAGGCAGAGGTGGATCACTGTGAGTTAAGGACAGGCTGGGATTATAGAATGAGTGCCAGGTCAGTCTGGGTCAGAGTGAGACCCTACCTCAAAAAAACCAAAAAGAAGCTGGGCGTGGTGGCACACGCCTTTAATCCCAGCACTCGGGAGGCAGAGGTAGGATTGCTATGAGTTCGAGGCCACCCTGAGACTACATAGTGAATTCCAAGTCAGCCTGGGCTAGAGTGAGACCCTACCTCGAAAAACCAAAAAAAAAAAAAAAAACAAAAAACCCAAAAAGAAGAAAAAATGTTTGGGCTAGAGGGATTGCTTAGCAGTTAAGGTGCTTGCCTGCAAAGCCAAAGAACCCAGGTTTGATTCCCCAGAACCCACTTAAGCCAAATGCACAAGGTGCCACATGTGTCTGGAAGCCCTGAGGTGCCCATTCTCTCTGCCTTTTTCTTTCTCTCAAATAAATAAATATAAATATAAAATAAAAAAAGAAAAAGTTTGTTACAGTCACCGAGAAAAAATAAAATCCTGTAATAAGTTTGGTTTAATTACATTGTCTTATTTTTTTTCCCTATTTATTGGTGGGGGGGGAGGGAAGGACAGAATGGGTATTGGGGAATCAAAACTGGGCCCTTTGGCTTTGCAGTCAAGGGCCTTAACCACTAAATCATCCATCCAGCCCTACATTGTTTTTTTTTTTTTTTTAAAGCAAGTCCTTTTATATGTGTGTGTGTGTGTGCGTGAGAGAGAGAGAGAGAGAGAAAAAGAGAGAGAGAGAGACAGAGAGAGAATTGGCACGCCAGGGCCTCCAGCTACACTGTAATCGAACTCTAGACACGTGTGCTACCTTGCTCACTTGTGTCACCTTGTGTGTCTGGCTTATGTGGGACCTGGAGAATCAAACATGAGTTTTTAGGCTTTGCAGGCAAGTACCTTAACCACTAAGCCATTTCTCCAACCCTACATTGTCTTTTTAACTCTAGGCTTCAACAATGACCTTAACCTTGTCTCTAATGAAATAACCTAAAAAAATTCTAAAGCCAGATGTGGTGGCGCATACCTTTAATCCCAGCACTCGGGAGGCAGAGGTAAGAGGACCGCTGTGAATTCGAGACCACCCTGAGACTACGGAGTGATTTCCATGTCAGCCTGAGCTAGAGTGAGACCCTACCTTGAAAAAGAAAAAAAAAAAAAAAAATCTGTAATGGCAAGCTTGGAGGTACACTTCTGCTTATATACTTTTGGTGCTCAAGACTGGTACTAGTAGCATAAGGATTGTTCTATTACAATTAAAAGGTCAAAAGTATATACTTTTAGCCAGGTATGGTGGTGTAAGCCTTTAATCCTAGCACTTGGGAGGCAGAGGTAGGATATCCATGAGTTTGAGGGCCCCTGAGACTACATAGTAAGTGAAACCCTACCTTAAGAAAAACAACAACAACAACAACAACAAACCAAAAAAGATGGTGGCACATGCCTGTAATCCCAGCACTCAGGTAGGCTAAGGTAGGATTGCTTTTAGTTGGAGGCCCACCTGGGCTACAAAGTAAGACCTGGTCTCAAAAGAAAAAAAGTATATATACTATTAATGAATTTTATGGTACAGGAATAAATCTTCTTTTTTTCTTTTTACCTGTATAGCTTCATCCAAAAGAAAGATGGCATCATTCATTAGCAGGTTAAGAAAGCGGAGGAAAAGTGGGGGATTCATGGCTTCTAAATTCTTAGAGGCAAAGTCAGCCAAATCCTGTAAATCCCAGCACAAGAGAACATTTTAGCATTGCATTGCAACTCACACGGATTGATCTGAAACAACTGGTTTCACCAACAACTCTTACCTTAATGCTTTCCCGATAGCTATCTGTTGCCCACATGTATTTTAGGATGGGATACATGGGGCGGCGGTAATTAAACTTCTGTTCAAATTGATGGGGGTCACCTAGAGTAAAGCAAGAACAAAACATCAGCAAAGGCAGTGGACTACTAGGGAATAAGCTTCTGTCTATATAGATTTCCTTTATTTTCAGTGTGTTAAGGCTATTGGCCATCTCTTCCTCAGAACTGGCTTCTTTCCCTTCCTCCCTTTCTACCTTGTCCTGAGGATAAGACCCCAGGACTTCTACCTGCTGGGAAAGTGCTCCATCACTGAGCTACACTCCCTTGGAGTTTCTCAGGCTTAGAATTGGGCCTTTAGATAAAAGAAGACAGGAAACAGATGTAAAGGCCACCTAACTCAGTAAGGAGCCAGGATCGAACTATAAAATAAGTCAGGGGAACGCATTTTCTGCATCCAAATGTGGACCGTGTAAATGGAGTCTTGGAGCTGTCAGAGATGCTGGTGCAGGACGAAACATTCAGTAATCCCCACAGTGCTCTACAGGCAATATCCCAACCATGCAGACAACTGATTATTTTTTGGATTTTCAAGGTAGGGTCTCACTCTAGCCTAGGCTGACATGGTATTCATTATGTAGTCTCAGGGTGGCCTCAAACTCAAGGTGATCCTCCTACCTCTGCCTCCTGAGTGCTGGGATTAAAGGTGTATGTCACCGTGCTCAACTTCCTGATGTTGGTACTCTTAATTTAGGAGTGAAACTGTTAGAAAATCAAATGGTCTAGTTAAAGTAAAGGCATGCTGGCTGGAGGTGTAGCTCAGTAAGTGTTTGCATGTACAAGGTCTTGCTATCCCCAGCAACACAAGGAAAAAAGAAGAAAATCATTACATGGCTCTGCTATCTAACTATTCCATTATTTGAGGCAGAGAAAACTAAAGACAGATTTAATTGGATACCTTAATGAAGATTTGACCAACCAATGTATAATGTGGATAGCTCATGTAGGTAGATTCTTTCTTTGTGAGACAGACCTGGCTCTACCACTTATCAATTGTGTGATATAGACAAATTTGCTTTATTCAGCTTTTCTGTCCCCCCCCCCCCCCCCCGGCTGACCTGGACTTCACTGTTTTAGTCTCAGGGTGGCCTCAAACTCATGGTGATCCTCCTACCTCTGCCTCCCTAGTGCTGGGATTAAAGGTATGTGCCACCACACCTGGCTCCCCCCTTTTCTTCTGTTTTAAATATTTATCTATTTGCAAGGAGAAAGAAAATAGGTGTGCCAGGGAGTTTTGCCACTGCAAACCAACTCCAGATGTGGGCGCCACTTTGTGCATCTGGCTTTACATGGGTACTAGGGAATAGAAGCCAGATAATCAGGCTTTGCAAGCAAGTGCCTTTAAGTGCTGAGGCAGGTCTCCAACCCTCACTCAGCTTTTTGAGCATCCACATTCTTACATGTAAAATGGGGACAAAGCTGGGCACAGTGGCGCACACCTTTAGTCCCAGCACTCAAGCTGAAGGAGGAGGACTGCATGAGTTTGAGGCCAGCCTGAGACTACAGACTGAATTCCAGGTCAGCCTGAGCTAGAGTGAGATCTTACCTTGAAAAAACAAAAAACCAAACCAAAACAAAAAACCCAAAATAAAACGGGTGTTAACTTTTCAGATAGTGGCAAATTAGTGGCATATTACAAAAGCACTCAGTATCAAGACTGATACACTGCAGTCATTCAATAAATGAGCAATAAATAAATATTTAGACCTGGCTGCATGCTTTACCTACCTGTAAATTCAATGTCCACAAAAACCTTGATTAGGGCTTCTGCAAGTTGGGGTGCATATGAAAAGTTGCAGAACACACGTTTCCGGTGGAATACACTGGATACCAAAGGGTTTGGGGTCTGATCCAGGTGAGGCATCACTGCTTCTAATACTTCGGCCAGCTTGGCTCTTAGGTGGGGATTCTTCATTCTGTAGCAGGCAGAAAGCAAGGTGAGCAGGTAAACCTAACTTCCAAATATGATTTTAGTCTTGGTACACGAGGAGCTAATATGTCCTGTGTCACCACAAGAACAAGGTCTGCTCCTATGTTTGTTTGTTTTTTTTCCTTCTTCAAGGTAGGGTTTCACTCTAGTCCAGGCTGACTTGGAATTCCCTATGTAGTCTCAAGGTGGTCTTGAACTCTACCTACTCATGCCTACCAAGTGCTGGGATTAAAGGCATGTGTCACCATGCTTGGCTCTGCTCCTGCAGTTTTAGGTGTGTCAATAGTGGGGTGATGTACGTTGCACCATTTAATTCTTTTTGCTCATTTTGAGACAGGATCTTGTTCAAGCAGCTCTAGTTAGCCTGGAACTCACTATACAGACCAGGTTGGCCTTGAACTTGTGGCAATCCTCTTCAGTGTCTACCTGGCATAGCATGCATTTCCATGTCAGGCCTATTTAACTGTTTTTTTTTTTTTTTAACTTGTTTCTTGTCTTTTCTTTTTTAAGTTTTATTTATTTATTTGTCAGGGAGAGGGAGGGAGGGAAGGGGTGGGGGAGAGAATGAGAATGAATGGGCATGCCTGGGCCTCTAGCCACTGCAAATGAACTCCAGATGCATGCACCCCTTGTGCATCTGGCTTTGCAAGCAAACACCTAAACTGCTAAGCCATCTCTCCAGCTCCTAACTCTTAAAAAAAAAAAAATTTATTTATTTATTTGAGAGAGAGAAAGAAGGAGAGAGAGAGAGAGAGAGAGAGAATGGGTGTGCCAGGGCCTCCAGCTGCAAACAAACTCCAGATAGATGCATGCGCCCCCTTGTGCATCTGGCTTATGTGGGTCCTGGAGAGTCGAACCAGGATCCTTTGGCTTTTGCAGACAAAAGCCTTAACCATTAAGCCATCTCCCCAGCCCCAGCCCCTAACTCTTGAGATGACAGCTTACTACATATGAAAGTATATGTCAATCAGCTTTTTTCTCTATAAAAATTCATTTAGTTACTATGCATATCTTTTACTGGTTCATAGGATAAACTTGTCTTCCCAAACTTTTGGAGGGTAAAGATTAGGTTATAATTATCCTTTTATCTCTTTTTCTTTTTTGAGGTAGGGCCTTGCTTTAGTCCAGGCTAATTTGTAATTCACTCTATAATCTTAGGGTGACTTCAAACTCATGGCAACCTTCCTACCTCGGCCTCCCAAGTGCTGGGATTAAAGGTGTGTGCCACTATGCCTGGCTTATAATTATGTTTTATCACCCACAGTCCCATCATCAGTGCTTGCTGACTTCTCAGGAGGTCTGCTTGTCCCAGTGAACGGTCAGTGTTTATCTACTTCTCATGGACATGCCTCGGGGAATTGTGGATTGTTCGCTTTGTTTTGCACCAAAGAAAAATTTGTTTTTTCTGGCATACACTCTCAAAAACCAGGGAAGCAATTCTAAAAGCCATAGTACTTTCATTTGGGAGAGAAGGTTAGAAGCTATGAGAGATTTAAGACTAAAAATAACAACCTAGGTTTATCCAGCTCAGAACAGCAGGAATAAGCTTTGGTTCATACAATTTGCAGAAGAGCTTAGCATCTGGCTGCCACTGGTAAGGCCGCTGGTGTTCTGGTTAACTATTTTAACCAGGGAGCAGCAGTGGAATTCCCACCAGGTACATGAAGGGCAGGTTCAAATTCTCTGTGGGCAAAGCTCTTTGCTTATTATGCCTCTCCACAGTGGGAGTTGTGGCTACCCATTAGGATGGTCAGGTGATTCATTAATGTTAACATAGCTTCTGAAGGCAACCCCTACGGTTCAGGCTTGTTTACTTCTTGGTGGAGAAGTCTTCTGAATGTTTTGGAGCACTACATAGTGACAGAGGCGAGCTTTTAGCACGTTACCTTTCTACACTTCCAGTAAAAATTGTGATGAAGCAAAGGACATGCTCCAGGGAATCTGCTGATGTCTCCAAGATGTCATCAGCAAAGCGGCGCAGAAAAATGAGGAAATCACCCAGGTTATCTGCAAAAAATTCTGAAAAAGAAAATTTACATTGGAATTAGCTAAACATCTATTGGTTCTATACATCAACTTCTTCCTTTCACATGATGTAATGAAGATTAAAAAAAAAACACCTAAAGATTAGGGCTGGAGAGATGGCTCAGTAGATTAAGGCACATGCCTACAAAGCCTAATGACCCAGGTTTGATACTCTAGTTCCGATGTAAAGACAGATGCCCAAAGTAGGACATGTGTCTAGAGTCCATCTGCTGTGTCAGGAGGCCCTGGTATACCCATTTTCTCTATTTACCTATCTCAAATAAATAAATAAAGTTAAAAATTAAAAACAAAACAAAAACCCTAAAGATTAGGTGTGGTGGCACAAGCTTTTAATCCTACCACTTGGGAGGTAGAGGTAGGAGGACCGATGTGGGTTCCAGATCTCCTTGGGCTTGAGTAAGACTCGGCCTCAAAAATAAAAACAAAAACAAAACAACAACAAAAAACAAACCCCAAAGGTCTCACAAGTAAAAAATATAGGGCTTGCAACTAGAGAGGTAGCTCACCAGTTAAAGCACTTGCTGACAAAACCTAAGGACCTGGGTTCCATTCCCCAGTACCCACATAAAGCCAGATACCCAAGTGTCTGGACTTCATTTGCAGCGGCTAGAGGCCCTAGCATGTCCATTCTCTCTCTACCTGTCTCTCTCTCTCTAATAAATAAAAAATTTTAAAATATAGGGCTGGAGAGATGGCTTAGTGCTTGAGTTGCTTGTGTGCAAAACCTAATGACCTGGGTTTGATTCCCTAGCACCCATGAAAAGCTGTATATGCACAAAGTGGCACATGCATCTGTAATTTATTTTTAGTGTCTGGGGGCCGTGTTGCACCCATTTTCTCTCTCTCTACTTGCAAATAAATAAATGAATAAATGTTTAAAAAACTGTAGAATATGGGGCTGGAGAAACGGCTCAGTGGTGAAAGCACTTTCCTGTAAAGCCTAATGACCTGGGCTCGATTCCCCAGTACTCACGTAAAGCTAGATGCACACAGTGGCACATGCATCTAGTTTGTTTGCAGTGGCTAGAGGCTCTGGTGCACCTATTCTCTCTTTTCTTTCTGCTTGCAAACAAACAAACAATAAAAAATAATAATATTTAAGGTGGCGCATGCATCTGTAGAGTTGAACGTCCTGCTCAGGAGGCGCCCGCATTCTCACACCCAAGTAGGAATGTGTGGGCACCCCAGGTCTTTCTGCCTTTCCCTGTTCAGGGCAATCCACACGCACCAGAGCGTCTCCCTTATACAGAAAAGTGACGCAGCCTCAGGGAAGCCAAAAAGAAAGTCCCAAACAGGTCCTCTGTAGCTAATGGAGACAGGGCAGACCTCAGAGATGCCTGCACAGAGGAACCAGTGAACTGGCCCAGGGGCTGGCCTGGTGCATGGAGCAGCTGGGGCTGGGCCTCAAGATGCAGAAACCCACCCCAAAGCAGAAAGAACAGGTTATTGGGGCAATCCGAACCCAGCCAGTGAAAGACACTCTCTGCCCAGGAGACAGCTGGTGCGCTCCATGTTTGGGGCTCAGACAGAGGCCAAGTGGCAGGAGGCCCTTCGGGCTTTAAGGGCTGCTGCCCACTTGGCCCATGTCCAGCCTGCAGGTGAGGCCACCAGGAAGCAGAGCCAAAGGGTCTACAGAACTCGTAGCAGGAGGAACCAAGGCCACTCTGGACATAACTAATGAAAAATTCAGATTCAATTTCTTTTAATCTCTCCCCATGTCCTGGAATATTCTTCTCCCCCAGGATGATAAGGGGATTTGTCTTGAATGGAAGGAAGGCTTTTCCAAGAATTCTCTTCATCAGAAGTTGGGTTAGTTAATCCCTAACTAGTCTGTGGACCAGGAGCTGTTGGGCAGGTGTGAAAACTGACAGATGAGCAAAGACCTCATTTGTAGAGTTTTTTTTTTTTTTTAATATGAATTTTTCCTGTCAGAAGAGAGGAGCATTTTGAAAACTTATTGATAAGTTTAAGTAAATGTTCATTGGATTGTAGAAAGAATGTTATACTCAGCCTCAAGGATTTGGGTAGCTTTTGGTGATGATTTGTGGGAAAGCTATGTAGTTATACCTGGGCTCATTTCTGAAAGAATATCCTGGCCAGTGGTTCCATGCTTCATGTGTTATATCACCCTAGTAAGTCATTTTTTGAAAAATATGATAATGAGTTAAAAAAAAAAGTTTAAGAAAGGTAGGATCCCAGCTGGGCATGGTGGCACACGCCTTTAACCCCAACACTTGGGATTAAAGAGGTAGGAGGATCACTGCGAGTTTGAGGCTACCCTGGGACTACATAGTGAATTCCAGGTCAGCCTGAACTAGAGTGAAATCCTACCTTCAAAAACCCAACCCCCCCAAAAAAGTAGGATCCCTTTAAATGTGTATAAAGTTGTACTTTATTGGCGTATTAATTTTTTTGTGTATCAGCAGAGGAGGGGAAGAGTGAGTATATGGGGCCACCAGGGCCTCTTCCCCTGCAAACCAGCTCCAGATACACATGCCATTTTGTGCATCTGGCTTATGTGAGCACTGGGAAACTGAACCCAGACCAGCAGACTTTGTAAGCAAGCACCTTTAACCACTAAGCCATTTCTCCAGCCCTAAAACTTAATTTATTTGAAATATTTTTATTTATTTGCAATATACAATTAATTGCCTTTGCAGGCAAGTGCCTTAACCACTAAGCCATCTTTCCAGTCCAATTTTATTTTATTTTATATAATTAATTTACTTTTTATTAACAACTTCCATGACTGTAAACAATATTTTTTTTAAAAAATTATGTATTTGCAGAGAAAAACTAGGACATACACACACACAATGGACATGCCAGGGCTGGCCACTGCCAATGAACTTCAGATGCATTTGCTACTTTATGCATCTGGCTCTATGTAGGTAGTGAATTATTGAACCTGGGTGGTTAGGCTTTGCAGGCAAGTGCCTTAACTGCTGAGTCATCTCCCCGGCTCTGATTTTTTTTTTTTTTTTCCCTAAAGCTAGACAGAGTCTGGGCATGGTGGCCCACACTTTTAATCACAATGCTTGGAGGCAGAGGTAGGAGGATGGCCATGAGTTTGAGGCCACCTTGAGACTATAGAGTGAATTCCAGGTCAGCCTGGGCTAGAGTGAGACCCTACCTAGAAAAACCAAAAAAAAAAAAAAAAAAAAGCCAAATTGAAAAGCTGAATGACAATATTAATGATAGAAATTAACAGCTATAAAAACACTGATGGCAGGTTATCTTTTGAAGACTGATTTCTTGGAGGAAGAGTCTCACTCTACCCAGTCTAACCTGGAACTCACTGGGTAGCCCAGTGTAGCCTACAACTCCCAGCAAGATCCTCCCACCTCAGCCTCCAGAGGGCTAGGACTATGGGTGTGAAATGCCTGTTTTCCGATACGCACAGCTGAGGAACACGAAGCTAGAGAACAAACTATCAGTGCCCTCACACTCTGACCAGCAGGTGTTGCTTACAAGTTTGCTGTTCATCGAAAAACAATGAAATAATAACCAAGGAAAGGTATTTTAAGGATTAAACTTCCCCAGTTAAAGTTAGATGGCTAAAAATAGGACATTCCCAAGGGAGAGCCTGCTTACCTGGCACATATGCCAAAGAGCCGTAGCCATCTGGCAAAGGAAAAGTCAGCTCTTTTGGCTGGGAGCCCTCATTGCCTATGGCCAGTTGAACTAGCAGAACAGCCATGGACACCTGCAAATTGAGGCAGTTCTGCAGCATCTGTGGCTCAGTCATGGCCGTCTTGGTGGAAAGATAGATGGTCATCAGCCGTTCAAACTGCTCCCGGAGATTGTCAGCAGCAGGGCTAGAGCTCTGCTGCGCGTCCCGCCAGGCCACCTGCAGCCGGTGCAGGTTTTGGTTGATTTTTACCATCTGATCATGCAACCTGCCTCCAAGAAAGCAGAAGAGACTAGGTCAGGGAGGCTTATGAGTCTTATGTAGACTATTTCAGTAAAACTATTTTTTTAAAAAACCTGGGCGTGGTGGTGCACACCTCTAATTCCAGCAATCGGGAGGTAAAGGTAGGAGGATTGTCTTGAATTTGAGGCCATTCTGAGACTACATAGCAAATTCCAAGTCAGTGTGGGCTACAGCGAGACCCTATCTCCAAAACAAAACTTTTTTTTTTGGTTTGTTTTGGTTTTTCAAGGTAGAATGACCTGGAATTCATTATGTAGTCTCAGGCTGGCCTCGAATTCAGTGACCCTTCTACCTCAGGCCTCCTGAGTGCTGGGATTAAAGGAGTGTGCCACCATGCCCATCTAAATTTTTATTTATTTGCATGAGTGTGTGTGTGTGTGCGTGCATGCCAGAGTCTTGTCTTTGCAAATGAATGCCCATCTGGTTTTATGTGGGTTGCTGGAGATCTGAACTTGGCCGGCAGGCTTTGCAAGCAAATACCTTTAACTACTGAGCCATCTCCCCAGGCCCAGCAAGTTCTTGTTTATTTTAGTATTCTCTTTAAGGACACAGGAAGTTGAGGTGCAGTGACACAGAAGGCACTGACGAGTTCCTGACTGGACAGAGGCGAGGTGCATAGCAGTGGGAAAATGTTACCAAGCACTCAGCCCAACTGAGACTAATCACAAGCAGCGACCTTTAGCTGAAATGCATCAAAGAGCAGTAGTTTGGTAGAGTAGGGTGCTGAGTATACAGTTGTTATTTAAAAATAATCATTAGGCAAAATACAAGAAGCCCAGCATAACCGTTTTACAAACACAGCAGTCATGCTTGAGTGTGGTAAGGCGGTCTCTCGGTACTTAGTAGAATACTAAGTAGATGAGAAGAGGTTCTGGATTAAAAAGACCACGCACTAACTAGTCACTACCTGGGGTAGGATACAACGTAAGCATGGCTTCCAGACTTCTGTTGTTTAATAAAAAACAATTATTCTTCATAATAGTTCATTCAAATATTCTCCACTGAAATTGAGAGCTACTGATAACTAATTCCATGTGTACAGCCTCAACTCGCTTCCCTTGGTCTTGCAGATCATGTCTAGGATTACCTACCGGGAAATTGGATGACATTTACCTCTGCATCTGAATGTAGATTGTTAAGTAGGTTAAGCACATGTTTAACATCTCTCTATTGTCTTATTAAAAATGTCAATAATGGGCTGGGTGTGGTGGCTTATGCCTTTAATCCCAGCACTTGAGAGGTAGAGGTAAGCAAATCACTGTGACTACATAGTGAATTCCAGTTCAGCCTGGGCTAGAGTGAGACCCTACCTTGAAAAACCAAAACTCGGTAATGGGGCTGGAGAGATGGCTTAGCTGTTAAGACACTTGCCTGCAAAGCCAAAGGACCCAGGTTTGATTCCCTAGAACCCATGTAAAGCCTGATGCACAAGGTGAGGCATGCAACTTGGAGTTTGTATTGGCTAGAGGCACTGGCATACCCATTCTCTCTCTCTTAAATGAACAAAATATTTTTGAAAAGTTAGAAATACTCTCTAGTAAGAAGTGACAGAGGAGTGCTCAGCACTGAACTATCTCTATCACATCTTCCAAGGTTTAGGGTCCATTGCAAAAGAGGGGGCAGAAAGAATGTAAGAGCCAAAGGAAGGGTAGGATTCCTTACAATGTGCTCCTCCAGACACAAAATGACCTGGATATCCATGACCTCACAGTGCCTGACACTACCTACACAAGACCATCATAATACGAGGAAAAGATGATGACATCAAACTAAATGAGAGACTGATTGAGAGGGGGAAGGGATATGATGGAGAATGGAGTTTCAAAGGGGAAAGTGGGGAGAGGTAGGGAATTACCATGGGATATTGTTTACAATTATGGAAGTTGTCAATTAAAAAAAATTTAAAAAGACATACTCTCTATAGTAATTGGCCTAGAAAGATGGCTCAGTGAATAAAGTACTTGCCGTGTAAATATGAGGACCAGAGTTTGTGTGCCCCAGCACCCAAGTAAATGCTGGGTGGGCATGGTAGCTGCCTGTAATTCTAGTGCTCAGGAGGAAGAAATAGGACCCCTAGGGCAAGCTGGCTAGCTAGACTAGCCAACTTGGCGAGCCCTGAATTCAAGTAAGAGATCTTGCCTCGGTAAATTAAAGTGGAAAATGTTAAGGAAGACACCTGGTGTCAACCTCTGGCTTCCACATGCACTTACGCATATGTGTACCTCCTCCAACACATACACCACATACACATATGCATGCCCAAAACAAAAGACAACTCTCTAATAAAGACAGATTTTAATTTTTCCCAGTAATTTGCTGTCTGAGAAGGCATTAAAAATCATTTGTGGGGGCTGGAGGGATGGCTTTGTGGTTAAGGCATTTGCCTGCAAAGCCAAAGGAACCCAGGTTCAATTCCCCAGGACCCATGTTAGCCAGATGCACAAGGAGGTGCATGAGCCTGGAGTTCATCTGCAGTGGCATGTGCTCTCTCTCTCCTTCTTTCTGTCAAATCAATAAATAAAAATAAAAATAATACTATAGAAAAATAATTTGTGGGCTGGAGAGATGGTTTAACAGTCAAGGTGCTTGTCTGTGAAGCCTAAACACACAGGCTTGATTCCCCAGTATCCATGTAAGCCAGATGTACAAGGTGGCGCCTGTATCTGGAGTTCATTTTCACTGGCTGGAGGCCCAGGTGTGCCTGTTTTTTCTGTCTCCCTTTTCTCTCCAATAAATAAATAAAAATAAAATAAAACCACTTTTTTGGCCAGGTGTGGTGGCACATGCCTTTCATCTCAGTGTTAGGGAGGCAGAGGTAGCAGGATTGCTGTGTGTTCTTACCCTGAGACTAAATAGTGAATTCAAGGTCAGCCTGAGCTAGAGTTGAGACCCTACCTCAAACAAAACAAAACAAAAACCCAAAAAACAAAACAAAACCAAAAAACCCAAATCTCTTTCTATGCTGGGTGTGGTGGCACATGTCTTTAATTGCAGCACTAATGAGGCAGAGGTAAGAGGATCACCATGAGTTCGAGGCCAGCCTAGAATACAGTGAAATCCTGCCAAAAAATAAAAATAAAAACCAAAACCACTCTTTTTAATATCCATTCAACAGAATCACACTTTGTTAAATAAGAAGGGAAAGAAATTGTAGAATGACATGTAGGTAGCCAGAACTAGACCCTTTTTTGGAAGGCATATACACTAGTTCTCAAACGTTCACACTTCTAGAGTGCTTCATCTTTATCTTAAGTACAGGTCTTTTGTGGTCTTATTGACCTTAATGGGATCCTTGTTGTAATTTCATGCATGTGTATTCACATACACACATGCACCTGCACCCACACATATTTAAAAAATAGGAAGTGAAATATAGAATGAAAATTTTATTTCCCTATAAAAAGCAAAATAATAATTACAGAAATAATGCACACCATGTCCTTTCCCCACTGTATTCAACAGTTATTTGCATGTATATGAGTGTGTCTGTGTACAGAAGCACCAGGGTCTCTGGCTGTTGTGTGTGGTTCTTTTTTTCTTGGATTTTCTGAGGTAGGGTCTCCCTCTAACCCAGGCTGACCTGGAGTTCACTATGCAGTCTCAGGGTGGTCTCAAAGTCATAGTAATCCTACCTCGGCCTCCCAAGTGCTGGGATTAAAGGTGTGTGCCACCATGCCTGGCCCCATTATTAAAAAAAAAAAAAAAAAAATCCCAGTTGTGGTGGTGCATGCCTTTAATCCTAGCATCTGGGAGGCAGGGGTAGGAGGATCACCATAAATTGGAGGCCTCCCTGAGACTACATAGTGAATTCCAGGTCAGCCTGGGCTAGAGGGAGACCCTACCTCAAAAAAAAAAACAAAGAAAAAGAAATTATTTATTTGCAAGCAAAGGGGTGGAGGGAGTATGCATGCCAGGGCCTCTTGCCACAGCAAATGAACTTTAGATACCTGTGCCACTTTGTGCACCTGGCTTATGTGGGCACTGAGGAATCAAACCCAGGCCATCAGGATTTGCAAGCAAAGTGCCTTTACCTGCTGAGCCACCTCTCTGGCCCTCCCACTAGATTTTAAAAGTGAGCCTTTTCTGACACATTTTCAACCTTCTGGTTATCAGCAGAAGCAATTAGTTCTTTCCCATATAGTTCTTTTCTGACATCGAGAAGTTACCTGTGAAATCCCAAGTACAAGGTATATTCTGTCAGGGCAAGGTTCTCTGTTACAAGGTTGTAGCTCTGGGGAAACGGCTGCTCATGCACAACCGGGATCAAGCAGGTTTCTTTGTCCAAACCTCAAAGAAGAAAAGGGAATGGTAAAAAGCTTACCACAGACATCTATCTTGGTCGTTAGCCCCCCTTTCCTCTCATTCAGCTTCCAGGCTGCCACTGGTCGTATCTTCTTTAAAACAAATCTCCTCAAAGTACTTCCTTGTCTAAAAACATATTCTGGCTTCCTACTGTCTACAGGTAAATCTCTGTTGGTGAACCAAAAATTTAAAAGGATTGATATTATATATTTTCCCAAGTGATTGGCAATGGACTACTATTATTTAATTTATGCTTCTCTGTATTTTAGATTACTTGCTTTTGAGCAAGTATCACTTTTATAATTATAGGAATTATAAAACTAGAAGGAAATACATCAAAATTAAGAAGCAATTCACTGCAAATGGTAGAATCATGACTAATTTTTTCACTTTTCTGTATTTAGTTTTCTCCTGTCTGGTTCCAATGTTCCTCCTTCCCACTTCGTACAGGTTATTCCTCAGTCCTCTGGCCTAGCCACACTGGACTTCTCACTGTTCTTTAGTCAAAGCAAAACGGTCTACAGATTTATACCTCTACATGTATTCCCTTTTTATAAAGACACTTGCTTCTTTGCCTGGCAAACTCAACTTGTTGTTGAAGACGACTGCTATGAAGACCCTCTCAACTTCCTGAGTGATTATTCACTCCTCCTCTGTGCTCACACAGCTTACCCCTATGTCATACAATGACAATCTGTTAACATATCTGTCTTCTTCTGGAGTCTCTGAATAGAAAAAGGATGGCAGCTGTGCTTTATTCATTTTAATAAAAAAAAATTGAATGAATAGACACATGGCTGCCAAATCCAGACAGAAGGTCACACTAAAGCATAACATTTAAAAGACACCAGTTGTTGTTTTTCTAAAATCTAGGTCTAAAAATTTTTAATTAGCTCTTCATTCTGCCTCATCTTTTCTGAGAAAGAAACTCAAAGGGTAAGGGAGTAAATGCCTTAGACATGACACATATACACACACATATACCATTTGGAGAAGCCCAGTTCCCCCCTACCTCTCATGTGTACATTTTTAATTTTTCGTTCTTCATCATTCAACTCCTTCAGGGCACAGTAAGTGGGATTAAAGGTGAGGAGCCGAGAGGATCTGGGTTTGCAAAATGGCTGGCATAGCTTCAGGAGAGCAGCACCCAGATTCAGAAAGAAGGCATCCGAGGCATACATTTGGAAGAAGATTTCTGGCATCTGATTGGCCCAAATCTTGGTGCGGCCTGCATTTGCATGCAAACAGTTTCCAAGCCAGGACAAGATACAGTGTTTGGTTTCTGGAGAGAGCTGGAGTAAGTTCTTCAGCATCTGGTAGATCTTTTCATGGAACTGAGCCATGAACTGTTTAACCAGAAAACACAACCACAGAACATTCCAATTTCACAATCCTAATAGGTTTTTCCTCCTAAACCTTAGCAAATGGCAGTTTCTACAAGTATGCTAATCTTAGCTGGGCATGGTGGTACACACCTTTAATCCCAGCTCTTGGGAAGCAGAGGTGGGGGATTACTGTGAGTTTGAGGCCACCCTGAGAATACAGAGTGAATTCCAGGTCAGCCTGGGCTAGAGTGAGATCCTACCTCAAAAGAAAACCAAACAAACAAAAAAGCATGCTAATCTAATCTTTCCTCTTGCTCTTTGGGCCATATTCCCAGTTCTGAAAATTTTTATTTTTATTTTTTGCTGGACACTTAAGAGAAAGTTTCTGATCAGTGGCCAAAGTGTAGATAGCATTACTTAGTTTTTAAAGCAGGGGTTTGTAAACTTTTTCTACCAAGTGCTAGAGATGATATTTTTGGTTTTGTTTGTCATATAATTTCCACAGCAAGTCTTCAACTCTACCATTGTAGCATAAAATCAAGCCATAAATATTACGCAAACCAACATAGCTATGTTTAATAAATCTTTATTTACAAAAAAGGTAGCAGGCTGCTGGACAATTGTGATGCTTTAATAATGAATGAGACACTTACACTGTGCCGAATTTAGCCACTGAAAGGCCTCATGTTAGCCAGACCTCTGCTGAAATTTATGCTGCGGCCCAAACCCAAAGGGGTGTACAGAAAACATTTTTTTTTTTTTTTTTTTTCCGAGGTAGCGTCTCACTCTAGCCCAGGGTGACCTGGAATTCATTATGTAGTCTCAGGCTGGCCTTGAACTCACAGCAAAACTCCTACCTGAGCCTCCCAAGTGTTGGGTTTAAAGGCATGTATCACTATGCCTGGACCTCAGAAAAAAAATTAAGCTGGAGTTTAGTCAAAAGACTTGAGGAGAAATGGAGTGATGGCTTAGTGGTTAAGGCACTTGCCAGTAAAACCAAAGGACCCAGATTCGATTCCCAGTACCCACATAAAGCCAGATACACAAGATGGCACATGTGTCTGGAGATCCTGTGCAGTGGCTAGAGGCTCTGGCATGCCCCTATTCATCCTCTCTCTCTCAAATAAATAAACAAATAAAATATTAAAAAGATGTGCGGCACTATGGGATGAGAAAGCGCATGCTGGGAAGAGTAGGGACTGAGGGATGGGCAGTGCTAGCACATGGCACCAATGCTGCAACAACTTACTCTCACCCGCCACCTCTTTATCCCCTGTTCTTAGAGAACACTACAAAGGGGGCAGTTTCTTCTTGTCTTGTTTTGAGTCCAGGTCTCATGTAGCCCAGGTTGACATCAAACTTGTTATGTAGCTGAGGATGATCTTGAACTCCTGACCTTCCTATCTCCCTAGCGCTGGGATTACAGGTTTGTGCTAACATGTCCCTCTAAAAGATACTTTTTCAGTATTATTTATTTATTTGAGAGAGAAAGAGGGAGGAGGGGGCAGATAGAGAGAAAGAGAATGGGTGCACCAGGGTCTCTAGCAACTGCAAATGTGAACTCCAGACAAATGTGCCACCTTGTGCATTTGGCTTATGTAGGTCTTGGGGATTTGAACTGGGGTCCTCTTGCTTTACAGGTAAATGCCTTAACTGCTAAGCCACCTCTCCAGCCCAATTTTTAACATTATTACTCAAAAGTCAACCAGCCCAGTGCTTTCCTGAAGAGGGTCAAGCAGCCTTACCCACATGTGGCTCCTGCAGAATTCTAATCTAAAATCAAGGGCTACGATAACCTGGGAAACAGTTCCACCTGATGGATGTTGGCTTCTTGTACTTTGATCTCCTGAGGACTGGAACGAGATGGATTCAGGAAGTAGCCATGATTTTCTACTACACCGGGAGTCTTTAACAAGCAGGAGATATTCAGAATGATGCCCAGCAAGGTCTTCTGGTACATTTGCCCATTGTTAGGGTCCTTGGGCTGAATGTACTCAACAAAAACCTTTGGGAGAGAACAAATCCTCATTTATCTGTACAATGAGATAAAGGGGACATGGTGCCCCTGTGTCAAAGAACTAAGTCTGTACAGCAGCCAACCCATCTTCCTTAGTCCCCAGGAGTGTGTGTGTGTGCTGTGGTGGTGGGAGGACAACCTAGGCCTTCACTGTCACCTTTCACCCTGTTTGAGGCAGGGTCTACTATAGCTCTTGGCTGATCACTTCAGGCTAGCGGCCAGTAACCTTGTGAGGGTTCAGTCTCCATCTCATCTTGCTGTAGGCATGCTGGTATTATAGATGTATGCCACCATGTCTGGGTCCTGGGGAGATGAACTCAGCTTGCACAGCAATGTTTTATCAACTGAGTGATCTACCCAGCCCCTTATTTTGTTTTTTTGAGATAGTCTCATTTAGCCTAGTCTGGCTTCAAACTTGCTGTGTAGTTGAGGATGACCTTGCACTCCTGATCCTTTTGCCTCCAGCTCTCAATTGCTAATGTTATAGCACGCAGCACCGTACTATGCCTAGTAATATGATGCTCCCAGGACAGGAAGCATCAAGAATGAAATCACCCTCAATGACTATGTGCTGCTTTCAGACCTACCTTTGCCATATCCTTTTGTTTAGTGAAATAGAGAAGAATGTCCAGATATGTGTACAACAGGATCTGGCAGAGCTCTAGATCTTTTATTCGGCTCAATAAAATATCAAACACTGGAATCATGACTTCAGGAAATGTTCGAACTTCCTCATCCAATAGCAAAGCTTCAATAATCTCTTCTAAAAACTCAGTGACATCTTCAAAATCTAATCGAAAGAAAGGATGCCATGGGAATTTTTACATGTCTTTATACACTGGTTCCTTCTTCCCTCCCTCCCACCTGCCCTTCCTCTTTCTCTTTCCTCTCCCTCCTCTTCCTTCCCTTTCTCTTTTGTGCTGGGACTGAACCCAGGGATGTGTATGCTAACAAGTGCTCCACCACTGAAATCCATGCTCAGTCCCATACAATGGCTCTTTATTCTTCTGCTACCTTGATAATTCTATTGGTATTCAACTCCAAAGGTCAAGGTATAAACTGTCTTCCCTTAATTAATTAATTAATTTTTTTGGTTTTTGGAGGTAGGGTCTCACTCTAGCTCAGGCTGACTTGGAACTCACTATGTAGTCTCAGGCTGGCCTCAAACTCACAGCGATCCTCCTACCTCTGCCTCCTGAGTGCTGGGATTAAAGGTGTGTGCCACCATACCCGGCTTTTCCCTTAATTTATATCCCGAACTACAATGGCTCAGAGACTTTGTAAAGAATTAAGAGGAGGCTGGAGAGACAGCTTAGCGGTTAAGGAAATTGCTTGCAATTCAAAGGATCCCAGTTTGACTCTCCAGGACCCACGTAAGCCAGATGCACAAGGAGGTGCATGCATCTGGAGTTTATTTACAGTGGCTGGAGGCCTGGTGTGCCCATTCTCTCCCTCTCTCTTTCTCTCTGCTTCTTTGTCCCTCTCAAATAAATAAAGAAAAATATATTTAAAAAAAAGAATTAGAGGAGTTTTAAATTTAGAACTTAAACTGTTAGAAGTTCAAACATCTTGATTGTGTACTCACGGGCTCCTTGGATGGCTTCCAACATCAAATCTACCAGTTGCTCATGAATGTTTTGGTCAACATAGATCTCTGGGGTGAGGAGAACTGTTCGAGTATTGGACACAGTGAGGTTTCTGCACTGTACTGCAAAGGGTAGCAGGTTCTCTGGAACTTTGGTAATCTGCAAGCAGCATGGAGAGAAACATAGCAACACAGCAAATAGAAAACATACTGTGTCCCCAAATGGTATTGGTTTCTTATAAATTGAAGGCTCTTGACAGACTTGTTCTTTGGCTTAAAGGACTCACTTGCTAAAATTCCAGCCCTGAATGTCAAGCTTGGTTCACTTTAATATTTATACCTCACTGGAAATGACTTTATCAGATAGGGGTTTTGTTTAAGACAAAGTTTGCTGTGTAGCCCAGACTGGCCTGGAACTCACGATGTAGATGAGGCTGGTTTTGAACTTGTGGTAATGCTCCAAGTCCCTGCCTCCTGAGCACTAGGATCATAGGTGTGTATTACCACCATATTTATTTATTTATTTTGGTTTTTCTTTCTTTTTAAAAAAATATTTTATTTATTATTTATTTGACAGAGAAAGATGGGGGGGGGGGAGAGAGGAAGGGAGGGAGGGGGAGAGAGAGAGGGAAAGAATGGGCGTGCCAGGGTTTCTAGCCACTGCAAAGGAACTCCAGATGCATGTGCCCTCTTGTGCATCTGGTTAACATGGGTCCTGGGGAATAGAATCTGGGTCCTTTGGCTTTGCAGGCAAATGCCTTAAAACTAAGCCATCCCTCCAGCCTTTATTTTGATTTTTCGAGAGAGGGTCTCACTCTAGCCCAAGCTGACCTGGAATTCACTATGTACTCTCAGGGTGGTCTTGAACTCTGGGCAATCCTACCTATGTCTGCCAAGTGCTGGGATTAAATTCATGCACAACCATGCTGGCCTTCTTGCCCCCCCCCCCCCCCCACCATTGGTAGGGTCTCGCTCTAGCCCAGGCTGACCTGGAATTTACTATGTAGTCTCAGGATAGCCTTGAACTCATAGTGATCCTCCTTCCTCTGCTGTGTCTAAAGGCATGCACCCCATGCCTGGCTACCTTTTTGTTGTTTTTTTTAAAGGCAGTGGTGCCCATGACATCTAAAGAGGATTGTTGTGAGAAGAGGAAGCACTGGGGAGAAGGACAGATTCTAAGCCACAAAAAGGGGACTAAAACTTTAGAAACAATCTCATAGAACATCCAGTTCCAGATAGACCCTGAGATATATAAACTGACATAGAAGACATTGATCCAGCTCTTAGCTACATGCTGAAGTTATACTCAAGAGGACGGTAGAGAATTCAGTGGGAAATATTTCCTTACCTCCTCCTTAGCTCTTTGGAAGCAGGAGTACAGGTAACAAAAAATGTGCCTCTCCCCTGCATCTCGATCAGCAGAGAGATTTAATGTTGTAGAAGAAGTCATGTTAATCAAGTGGTTTCCTGGATCTTGAAGTAATAATCGAGCAAAGATGGCCTATTAGAAAAAAAAAATAAAAAAATACTATTACAAACAAATAAAATATTATAAAGCTAATCTTAGAACATTAAGATACCAAAAGGAGTTTTTGTTGTTGTTTTTGAGGCAAGCCCAACAGACTGGCCTATTTTTTTTTGTTTGTTTGTTTTTTTGACGATTCACTATGTAAAGTCTCAGGGTAGCCTTGAATTCCTCTTACCTCTGCATCCCAAGTGTTGTGATTAAAGGCGTGCACCACCATGCCTGGCAACTTTTTTTTTTTCTTTCCTAAATTCAAAAGAGTGAGTGACAGAGAGAGAGAAAGAGAACTGGTATGCCAGGGCCTCCAGCCACTGTAATTGAACTCCAGACACATGCGCCACCCTGTGTGCATATGACTTTGCTTATGTGGGATCTAAAGAGTTGAACATGGGTCCTTAGGCTTCGCAGGCAAGTGCTTAATCTCTGAGTCTTCTCTCCAGTCCATAAAGTAGTTTGATATGGGTTTTAATAAAATCATAGACATGATTTGGAGTGAAAGGGAAGCCAGGTATGGTGGCATATGACTTTAATTCCAGTACTCAGGAGGCAAAGGTAGGAGAATCACTATGAGTATGAGAACAGCTTGGGACTACAGAGTGAGTTTTAGGTCAGACTGGGCTAGAGTGAGACCCTATCTCAAAAAGAAAAAAAACTCAGTACCTTATTACTTTAGAAAATGGGCAGAGGAAATGGCTTAGTGGTTAGGACTTTTGCTTATGAAGCCTAAGGACCCAGGTTCAAGTCCCCAGGACCCATATAAGGTAGTTGCATAGGGTGGCGCATGCATCTGGAGTTGGTTTGCAGTGGCCAAAGGGCCCTAGAATGCCCATTCTCTATTTACCTCTTTTTCTCTCGCAAATAGATAGGAAAAAAAACTGCCAAAATACCCATCATGGATCAGGGAATTTTGCAGATGAGGGGGCAGAAAGAGAAAGAGCCAGAGTAATACAAGGTAAAGATGGGTGTTGAGGTAAGGAAGGACAAGCAAGTATCAGCACAAAACTCAGCTCTGGCGGGGTGTGGTGACACATGCCTCTAATCCCAGCACTCAGCAGGCAGAGATAGAAGGACTGCCATGAGTAGGACAGTGCCAGGTCTGCCTGTGCTAGACTGACACCATACCTTGAAAAACCAAAAATTTTAGAAAAAAAATTAGCAGGGAAGGCACTTGCCAACTTTACATATTTAAAATATCTTGGGAGGGGGCTGAAAAGATGGGTCAACACTTAAATATGCTTGCTTGCTTACAAAGCTGGGCAGCCTGGGTTCAATTCCCAAGCTGGCCATGTAAGCTGGAGACAAAAAATGACACAAACATCTGGTATTCATTTGTAGTACAGGAGACCCAGGTATACCTAATATACATGTACATATGCATGCACATTCAGATAAAGGAATTTTTTTATTTTAAATATCTTTAAGCCCAGCAATCACACAGAATAGTAGATTTCACACAGAAGTTTTGTTGCTGATTAATGTCATTCAGCAAGTAGCATTTTTGGTTTTGGGTTTGGGATTTTTCTATTTTCCTTTATTTATTTGAAAGAGAGAGAAAGAGGCAGAGAGTGAGAACAGGAGAGAGAGAGAATGGGTGTGCCAGGGCCTTCAGCCACTGTAAATGAAATCCAAACGTGTGCACCACCTTATACATCTGGTTTATGTGGGTCCTGGGAAATCAAACCTGGGTCCTTTGGCTTCATAGGAAAACACCTTAACCACTAAGCCATCTTTCCAACCCAGTTTTGGTTTTTTGAGGTAGGGTCTTGCTCTAGGCCAGGATGACCTGGAATTAGGCTCAGGCTAAACAGGAGCTCACAGCAATCCTCCTGCCTCAGCCTCCCAAGTGCTGGGATGAAAGGTGTGCACTACCATGCCCCTTGTTGTTTCTTTGGAGGTAGGGTTTCACTGTAGCCCAGGATGACCTGGAACTTACTATGTAGTCTCAGGGTAGTTTTGAACTAACGGCAATCCTCCTACCTCTGCCTCCCAAGTGCTGGAATTAAAGACGTGGGCCACTGCGCCTGGCTAAGCCATCTCTCAAGCCCAAATTTTGTTCTTTTAATGCTAATCAGATACCTGAGAAGTACAGTGCATTGCTATGGTTCAGATCCTGTATGATCTCCAACAAAGGCCCACATTAGATGCTTGGTCCTCAGGGTGGACCTGCAGGAGGGGGACCTGGCGGGGGTCTTTAGGTCATTAAAGTGGGCCCTTGGGATCCTGTCCTCCTCTTTTACTTCATTCCCTGGCTCCTGACACAAGTTATTTTGTTCCACCACATACTACCACTGGGACATGCTGCTTTGCCACTGGCCCCAAACATTATAGCCAAATTGAATTATGGGCCAGAATGTTCTAACTGGGGGTTGGGCTGGAGTTTGATTGCAGTGGTTGAGGCCTTGGTGTGCCAATTGTCTCCCTCCCTCTCTCTCTAAAATTAAAAAATGTCAATAACAAAACTAGGGGTAATATAAACAGTTTCACTTTTTTTGGAGCAGGGCCTCACTATAGCTGAGGCTGACCTGGAACTCATTCTGTAGTCCAGGCTGGCCTCACACTTAACAGCAATCTTTCTATCTCTGCCTCCCAAATGCTGGGACTAAAGGCACATGCTACCATGCCTGGATATAAAACCCTTTCTTTCTTTTTCTGTGTTATTGAGGTAGGGTCTCACTTTAGCCCAGGCTTACCTCAAATTCACAGTGATCACCCTACCACTGCCTCCTGAGTGTTGGGATTAAAGGTGTGCGCCACCAAACCTGGGCACCTTTTTTTTCTTTTTTCTTTTTGTTGAGGTAGGGTCTCATCCTAGCTCAGGCTGACCTGGAATTCACTATGTAGTCTCAGGGTGGCCTTGAACTCAAGGTGATCCTCCTACCTCTGCTTCCCAAGTGCTAGGATTAAAGGCATGCGCCACCACATCCAGCTTGCACCTTTAAAAAAATTTTTTTTTATTGACAACTTCCATAATTATCAATAATATCCCATGGTTAACTCCCTCCATCCCCCCCACTTTCCCCTTTGAAACTCCACTCTCCATCATATTCCCTCTTCCTCTCAATAAGTCTCTCTTTTATTTTGATGTCATGATCTTTTCTTCCTATTATGATGGTCTTGTGTACGTAGTGTCAGGCACTGTGAGGTCATGGATATCCAGGCCATTTTATGTCTGGAGGAGCACACTGTAAGGAGTCCTACCCTTCCTTTGGCTCTTACATTCTTTTTGCCACCTCTTCCGCAATGGACCCTGAGCCATGGAAGGTATTGCACCTTTTCTTTTAAGTGAATAAATATGGTAAGTGATGGAAAGTTGACTAACATAGTACTGTTTTACAGAGTTTTTGACATATAAAAAAAAGAATTGGGTCTTGACTACTAGAAAAGACAGGTCCATAAAAAAGTCACAGTATGATAGCCAGGTATGGTGGCACATGCCTTTAATCCCAGCACTCCAGGTCAGACAGGCTTACAGTGAAACCCTACTTTGAACCCCCCCAAAACAAACAAACAAACAAACAAACAAACAAACAAACAAACAAACCTTCCATAAGAGATCCACAGAATATCAACTAGGAGGAGGTAGTAACAACTACTATCTAGTAAGCTTATTTTTTCTCTTTTAATAATTTTCTTTCTTTTATATAGGTTTAGGTTTAGGGTTAAGGATTATGGTCAGGATTAGGGTAGTGGTTAAGGTTAGGAGTATGGGTGAGGGCTTGGGTTGCATTTTTGGGTTAGGGTTACCATTAGGGGTTGGGGTTAGGTTTAAAGGTTAGGGCTCCTATCTAGTAAGCTTTGAAGACATTTTAACTGGTTCTTAAGACAATGGGTAGGCTGGACATATGGACAGAGTAGATGAGAAGATTCCAACAAGAAACATCACAAACAGTGGAAGAGATGGAGGTGAGCAAAGTCAAAGTTGGAGAATGGATAACAGGATTCAAGTGCATGGCTAATTTTTGCCAAGGGTACATTATCAGGAATGGTACCTGTTCAACGTTGCTCATATCAAGCCAGTCTTGATCTTCCAGCTCTACTGCCATTTCTTCCAAATACACACAACGACTGGGGATGCCATTCCCACTTTTCAAGCTGGGATCACCTGGGAAAGGTGTTAACGTGACAGATTAAAGATAATGCTCTTGGCCTTATACAGACAACTCTTTCTCTTTTGATATGGGATATTGTTATGTTATGTTGCCTAGGCTGGCCCTGAAAACTCTTAGGCTCAAGTGGTCCTCCTGCCACAGCCCTATCACTAGTTGGAACTAATGGTATGAATAGCTGTGGTCAGTTCTATAAACTGAACTTGACAGCATTTCTCTTCAACTCCAAGTTTGGCTCAGTTAGAACATGTTTGTTATGAATCTCTCATGACATTCAGAAAGTTAATTCCAGATACCAGTATTAATTTTGCAGTTTAATTATAGAGAGGGTATGAAGTAGAATACTGTCTGACAGTTCTTAAGGGCACTTACTGGGCCAATTCAGAGTGCTCACTGGAGGAGAAAATGGATTAGGCTACTGTTTCTATTTCCCTTTCAAGGTAGTTGAGGCATGTAGTTAAAATGTATCAAAATGGCAATAAAAGTCAGACCTGTCTAAATACTGTTTTTAGGTAACATTGAAAGCTTTATAGAAATGTAAACCCTGGGGCCAGGTATGGTGGCTCACACCTTTAATCCCAGCACTCCGGGGGAGGTAGAGGTAGGAGAACTGCGAAGTCTGAGGCGACCCCGACACTCCATAGTGAATTCCAGGTCCCTGGGCTACAGTAGTGAAGACCCTATCTTGAAAAACAAACAAACAAACAAACCAAAAAAAAAAAAAAAGGAAAAAAAAGAAAAAGAGAAAGGAAAAGGAAAAGGAAAGTAAACCCTGTGTTGTTGCAGGGAACCTGGTGGGTGTTTTAAATTATTAGTCACAATAGGTTTCTAAGAGCCCTTAATGTAGTTCATAGCCTAAGCCAAGTAGGAAAGATAATCAATAGACTGGCTACAGGTCTGCAACTTACTGTTGTCCAGAGTAATGAGGAAGATCCTTTGGATCATGTGATTGATGTTGAGTTGCTCACATATTTCTTGCTGTGACCGGAATGAGCGGCTGATCTCAGCCACAGAGTAATCAAATTCATCCAGGCTCTCTGACACACTATTATCCGAGTCATCTGGGCTTGCTGGGAGCTCATCTGCCAGAACATACAAGCTGTTTAACATTACACCCTTCTCTCTGAGAGAGAACATAATATACTACCAAAAATGATAAATGGAAGCCAGGCCTGGTGGTACACTCCTTTAATCCCAGCACTCAGGAGGCAGAGGTAGGAGGACTGCTGTGAGTTCAAGGTCAGTCTAGAACTACAGAGTGAGTCCAGGTCAACCTGGACTAGAAAAAACAAAACAAAAATAAATATAACTAAGAGGAGGAGAATTTTGGATATCAAACACATTAATCATATTATTAGTTTTCAACTCAAGTATAGAGTTCTGAAATCCTTAGCTATACCACGTTTTATATAGCATAAGCTTTATTAGCTGGGAGTGGTGGTGCACGCCTTTAATCCCAGCACTTGGGAGACAGAGGTAGGATTACCTGAGTTTGAGGCCACCTGAGATTATAGAGTGAGTTCTAGGTCAGCCTAGACTAGAGCGAGACCCTACCTCAAAAACCCCAAAACCAAACCAAAAGAACAACAAGAAAACTTTACTTCTCTATCATAATTGTATTTGATCCTGCCAAAATTAGCAACACTACTTTTCCTACAGAATCTTAGTGGACAAGGTATTATCTAGTAATCAAAATGTCTGTAGTTATTTTACATATATGGCTTATTCTTAGAGAACACATTTGTTTTAGTTAACTCTATAGGGATATATCACATAGAATGTAACCTTGAGTTAACAGTAGGCACTACAGCCACTTACACAGCAGTGTTCCAGACTGTGTGTATATGTATGGTGTGAGCATGTATAGTGCATGCATGTGCCATGACATGCACGTGGAGATCAGGAGATGTCCTCAGCATGTTGGTCTTTGCCTTCTACCTTGTTAAGGACAGTGTCTCTCTTGGTTTTTATTTATTTACTTGAGAGAGGAATAGAAAGAGGCGCGGGGGGGGGGGGGGGGAGAGGGAGAGGGGAAGGGAGAGAGGGGGTAAATAGAATGGGCGCACCAGGGCTTCTAGCCACTGCAAATGAACTCCAGACACATGTGCCACCTTGTGCATCTGGCTTATGTGGGTACTGTGGAATTGAACCTGGGTTCTTAGACTTCACAGGCAAGCACCTTAACTGCTAAGCCACCTTTCCAGCCCTTTCTTGTTTTTTGCTGCTGTGAATATCATGCTAATTAGCCTGAATACTTCAGGATTCTCCTGACTTCACCTCTCATTGCTGTGGAATGAAGGGGTTAGTGTCTATGTCAGGATCGTGCAGCAAGAGCTTTTAAAAACTGAGCCATCTCCCCAGTCCTGTTTCAGATTTTTTTTTCCTTTGGGGCAGGGTCTCACTATAGCCCAGGCTTATATGAAACTCAATACCCCAGAGATACTCCTACTTCAGCCTCTCCAGTGCTTATAGGCATGAGCCATCATACCTGGCTTTTAATTTTTTTTAGAAAATGTGATTATTATGCCTTTCAGCTGGCTTTTAAAATTTTTTACTTATTTGTTGGCATGTGTGTATGTGGGACAGGGGGCACCAGGGTCTCTACAACTGCAAAGAAACACCAGACACATGTACTACTTTGTATTGGCTTTACTTGGGTGCTGGGGAATTGAACCCATGTTGTTGGCTTTGCAGGCAAGCACCTTAACTGCTAAGCCATCTCTCCAGCCCTAAACTTGGCATTTTAAACTGCTGAGCCACTTCCCCAGCCCTCCTTTATGATTTTAAATAATACTGCACTCAATATAATCCTTTTTATTCACTTGTATGAATATTCCTGTAGGATAACCTTGTAGATATAGAATTGCTGGCCAAAGAGTAACATATATTACCAAGTTGCCCTAAGAGACTATTCCGGGGCTGGAGAGATGGCTTAGCGGTTAAGCGCTTGCCTGTGAAGCCTAAGGACCCTGGTTCGAGGCTCGATTTCCCAGGACCCACGTTAGCCAGATGCACAAGGGGGCGCATGCATCTGGAGTTCGTTTGCAGTGGCTGGAGGCCCTGGCGCACCCATTCCCTTTCTATCTGTCTCTTTCTCTCCCTCTCTCTCTGTCACTCTCAAATAAAGAAATAAAAATGACAATAAATAAATAAATAAATAAATAAATAAATAAATAAATAGACTATTCCGATCTGCATGCCTACCCATGAGTATAAGTTGTATGTATGAATCTTACTAACTTTCACAGCTTAAAACATGATATAAGCTGAACATGGTGGCACAAGCCTTTAGTCCCAGCACTTGGGAGGCAAAGACAGGTGAGTCACTGTGAGTTCAAAGCCACCCTGAAACTAAATAGTGATTCCAGGTCAGCCTGGGCTAGAGCAAGATTCTACCCCCCAAAAAACCAAACCAAACCAAACTACAACAAAACAAAAAAATATGATGTAGAGTCAGGCAGGTAGCTCATGCCTATAACCCCAACACTAGAGAGGCTCAGGTAGGAGGACTTCTGAGAGTCTGAGGTCGGTGTGGGGTATGGGGTGGGGGGCTACAGAGTGAATTCCAGGTCAGCCTGGGCTATGGCAAAATCCTGCCTCAAAAACAATCGAATTGTTGTTTTAGTAGGCATTTATTCATTGATTAGCAAGACTGGATTTTTCATCATTTGAGTTATAAACTACTTTTCACATCTTTTGTTCTAGATTTCCTTCCCTAGTTTGTTTCTTCCTTATTTATCTGAGAGTGACCGAGAGAGAGTAAGGAAGAGAGGGAGGGAGGAGGGGGAGAGAGAGCGAGAGCGAGAGCGAGAGCGAGAGAGAGAGAGAATGGGAGTGCCAGGGCCTCCAGCCACTGCAAATGAATGTCAGATGTGTGTGCCCCCTTGTGCATCTGGCTAGTGTGGGTCCTGGGGAATCGAGACTCAAAATGGGGTCTTTAGGCTTCACAAGTAAATACTTAACCTCTAAGTCATCTCTCCAACCCCAGTCCCAGTTTGTTTCTTCTTATTGATTGAATCCTTTTAATATTTACTTTTTTGTGTGTGCCTGCATGGGTCTCTTGCCAGTGCAGTCAAATGCCTGTCTGGATTTATTTGAGTACCTGGGAAATTGAACCTACACCAACAGGCTTTGTAAATAAGTGCTCCCCCCCCCCCAATTTTTCGAGATAGGGTCTCACTCTAGCCCAGGCTGACCTGGGATTCACTATGAAGTCTCAGGGTGGCCTCGAACTCCTGGCAATCCTCCTACCTCTGCCTCCTAAGTGCTAGGATTAAAGGCGTGTGCCACCACACCTGGCTGCAAATAAGTGCTTTTAATTGCTGAACCATCTGCCCAGTCCCTCTCCGTTAAAAAAAAAATAAATAAATAAATAAAATATATATATATATATATATATATATATACACACACACACAAGGGGAGAAAGAGAGAGACAGACAGATAGAAAGACAGAGAGAGGAGAGAGAATGGGCACACCAGGACCTCTAGCCACTGCAAACTCCAGACACATGTGCCTCTTGTGTATCTATCTGGCTTACGTGGGTCCTGGGAAGTAGAACCTGGGTTCTTTAGCTTCACAGGCAAACCATCCATCCCTCCAGTCCCCCAGTTCCCTTCTAATTTTTTATTTTATTTTTTTGGTTTTTCGAGGTAGGGTCTCACGCTAGCCCAGGCTGATCTGTAACTCACTATGTAGACTCAGGGTAGTCTTGAACTCACAGTGATCCTCCTACTTTTGCCTCCCCGGTGATGGGATTAAAGGCGTGCACCATCACACCTAGCTTAATTTTATTTATTTTATTTATTTATTTATTTTGTTTTCCCAAGGTAGGGTTTCACTGTAGCTCAGGCTGACCTGGAACTCACTATGTAGTCTCAGGGTGGCCTCGAACTAATGGTGATCCTCCTAGTCTTTTAATTTTTGATAAAGCAATTCAAAAAAAGTACCTCTCAGAAGGGTGTTCATGTTGAATGCCCTTATACAAATCGTGCTATTTACTAAAAGCCACATGTGAGTAAACATCTGCTTCTTTATGCACCAAATTCTTGTGAAAGTCTAGGCAAAGTCTCAGACATAAGATGCTTCTGTGTGGTGAGTGTAGCAGAAGTGATGCTTGGTATAGGAGGCCAAAGGTTCTGGCAGAGTACTAATTGCTGGTGACAAACAGGATGGACCTTGTGTAACTCTTGTGTAAACAAACCTAGGTGATGAGGTGCCAAAATAGTAACGGAAGGGCTTATGTCTGTCTCATTCCTATGCCCGACACATCCTGTGCCTCAACCAAGCCAGCCTATCTGTTTATTACCTCTTACAAAGTCAGCCCTGCACTAACCTTTTTCCTCACCTATCACCCCACAACCCTAACCTGCCTTGTTTCTTATCCTTCCTTATTGAATCCTAATCACAAAGTGAGGCCAAAACTCAGCTACCCATCTAAACTTTTTAATTTTCCAAATAAAACAAAGTAAAGGAAAAATGTAAATAGTCTCTCCTTTTCTCTAAAGAAAACCCACCATTTAGAAAGAGGAGGGGAGCAATTTCTACTGTGGAAGACTGACTGTTCCCAGAAGTCCATTCTAATTCTGCCAGTCTGTCTCCTGACAAGGAAGAAGCTCTGCTTGATCTCAGCTTTGGTCCCAGACGGCCTGAGAGGAGCAGGATGTCTCCTGTGATGGCGTCTCTATGATGCCGAGAGCAGCTCTCTTCTACAGCTCCTCTAACTCTCACCTTTGCTTTCTCTGACTGCATGCAGCTTTTCCCCATTTACACTTACCACCTTGGATTCCGTGTTTAAAAGATGGCTTATTTAAAAAGCTGTTACTAGACTTTTTTTTTTTTTTTTTAAATAAAACAGCTTGACAGCTTTGGGATCATAACTGACATCTGTTCTTATGGAACCACCTGTTATCTGGTTTCTTTTTATCCAAGGGGGAAGGGCAGCATGGGGGAAGGCCCCCAAACAAAACCAACCACAAAACCCAGCAACAAATCAACTTCTGTCCTAAATAAGTGTACACACACACACACACACACACACACACACACACATTTCTACCCCAAACTTAAATTTCAGTTGCAATTAAGTTTCTAAAGAATCCTTCATTTGGGAAGACCTGATTCTAGGCCATGTCATCTGCTACTATTGGCTCCTCTACTTACCAGATTGCTGCTTCAGCTGCTCTTTCTGGATTGCTGCAAACTGCTTGGCATCGGCCAGGGAGCCAAAAAGAGCAGCAAAGGGGTTACTTGAGATGTTGTTGTTGTTCTCCTGGTCTGTCATTTCACTTTAAGGTATCCTCCATTCAGCTCTGGGGGGAGGGGCTATGCAAGGGACAAGTGTTACATTCAGAAGGGCAGGCAGCATACAGCTGTAATACACCCGCTCTTATTTCTTGTCTCATTTCTTAAATACAACACATTTGAAAATGCTTACTAATTCTGGTTCCAAACCTCAAGACATTTTTGGCAAGATGGTTACAAACCTACCAACTGGACACAGACAGATTTGGGACTAGCTAAACCAAAAAGCCTTAAAAATGATCAGCTGGGTTGCATTTATTTGCTGACAGGTTCCTATTTGCTATAGCTTCAAGAAAGCAGGCTAAGTAGAAAGAATTATTGCAATCAGAGAATTTATTAACTGTAGCCACAATGTAGCACTCAACAGCCATGGAGCCCTGCCTGTCTCCGAGCTGACTAGTTCTCATTCACATGAGGAGAACAAAGTAGAACCTCCTAAGACTGGCCAGATTTAGGGTTGAAGCTGGGAATTCCTTAGGAACACAGAAACTTGGTTTTAAAATATTTTATTATTTATTTGCTAGGGGAGAGAAAGAATGAGAATTAATGGGTGTGGCAGGGTCTCTGCCACTCCAAATGAACTCCAGAAGCATGGGCCACTTTGTGCATCTGGTTTTACAAGGGGTACTTGGGAACTGAATCTAGACCAGCAGACTTTGCAAGCAAGCATCTTTAATCATTGAGCCTAGTCCCCTCCATTTATTTATTTAGTTTCTTAAGACAGGGTCTTCTATAGCCCAGGCTGTCATATGTAGCTGAGGATGACCTTAAACTCCTGATTCTCCTGACACCAACTTCCAAAGACTAGGATTATAGGTGCATACCACTACATGAATTGAAACTCACACTTGGAATTGTAAATCAAGATCTGAATCAGGTCAGTTGATTCTGTGTTGTTATTTCTATTTAAAAGCCTAAAACTACTGACATTTTTTCAATTTAAATCTAGTGTTTGCTTCCCCATTCCCCTCCTTTTTGAAATAAAGTAGTTATACAACCAAGGCGAACTGTGGAACACAAAACAGATAAACATCTCAGATATGTTGCTCAGATGAGTTGCTGATTAAGCCTGCATTTGTACTGATTACATTTCCTCATCCAAGGCCAAGCGGCAAACAAGAATGAATAAGTAGAATTCCATGGAAGGCTTTCTTCTTTTCTGAATTTTTTTTTTTTTTAATGTAGGGTTCCACTCTAGATCAGGCTGACCTAGAATTCGCTATGTAGTCTCAGGGTGGCCTCAAACTCATGGCAAACCTCCTACCTTTGCCTCCCAAGTGCTGGGATTAAAGGCGTGCGCCACCATGTCCAGTTTGCATGTTTCACTCTGTGCATCTGTCATTATGTGGGAAATCAAGCCCAGGCCATTAGGCTTGCAAGCAAGCACCTTTAATCACTGAACCATCTAGACTAAGGTACCCCCAATTCTGGAAGAACACAGGAAGTATAGTTAGTTTTTGTTATTTTCTGTTTCCAAATCACCATCTTTTTTTCCAACATGGCACCCTCAATTTTTTTTCTGAGTATTAATTCATGTGTTCAGAAGGGGTTCACTTCATCCCTTAGCTCTAAGAAAGGGCACACAGGATATAGGTCAAGGTGACTGATCCAAGAGTGGGCACAAGACTAAAGACTTATTGAAGACAGTGAACATTAACTTTGAGTAGTAGGATAAATCTATAGAGAAGGGAACTTTGGAAAGATATAAATCTAGAGTGGTCACTTTGTAACATCTAAAACAAAACAAAACAAAACCCTAAAGCCAAGCGATCATACCCGCAAACAGAGCTGAAAGATAAAAAAATTATTCAAACGTTATTTTTTTTGGAGGCAGGGTCGCACTCTAGCCCAGGCTGACCTGGAATTCACTATGTATTCTCAGGGTGGCCTCGAATTTATGACGATCCTTCTACCTCTGCCTCCCAAGTGCTGGGATTAAAGGCGTGTACCACCATGCCTGGCTTTATTCAGACTTTTAAATCAATGAATCCCATAAACTGAATAATCCAGTATGTGTGTGGAATGTATGCTGTGTGCACATATGTGGAGGCCAGAGGTTGACACTGGGTGTCTTTCTCAATCACTCTTCACCTTATTCTTTGAGACAGGGTTTCTTGGTATATCCAGAGCTCACTGATTTGGTTAGTGTAGTAACCAGCAAGCCACAGGGATTTCTGTCTTTGCCTCCTCAGTGTAGGGATTACAGGCATACACAGCCATGCCCATAGAAGGATTACTCTGAATTCAAGGCCAACCTGAGAATACACGGTGAATTCCAAGTCAGCATGAGCTAGAGTGAGACCCTACCTCAAAAAACAAAACAGAATAAACGAACAAAAAAAAAAAAAAACTTAAAAAATACACTGAAGAGTACAGATAATTATTACACAAGAGATGCATCACCTGCACCACATATGCAGAAAGGAAGCTGAAGCCAGAAATGTAGGACATACATTAAGAGACAGAGGATTTATCACCCAAAATAACGTTTTTTCCTTCTTAATACGATGCTTTTCTATTACATAAACAGTCTTGCTTTCTGTATTTTATTTCTCTCTCTTGTTTTCAAGGTAGGGTGTCACTGTAGCCCAGGCTGACCTGGAACTCATTTTGTAGTCCCAGGCTGCTCCTGAACTCATGGAGATCCTCCTACCTCTGCTTCCCAAGTGCTGGGATCAAAGGTGTGTGCCACCATGCCAGGCTTCTGTCTATTTTTACTGGGATTTTTTTGAAGTAGGATCTCACTCTAGCCCAAGCTGATCTGGAATTCACTCTGTGTTCTCAGGGTGGCCTAGAACTCAGCGATCCTCCAACCTCTGCCTCCAGAGCGCTGGGATTAAAGGCTGCACCACCATGCCTGGTTTTATTATTTATTTAGTTGAGAGAGAGGGAGGGAGAGAGAGCGAGCACGCGCGTGCACGCGAGAGCGCATGCATGCCAGGGCCTTTAGTGCTGTAAGTGAACTCCAGACCCATGCACAACCTTGTACATCTCCTGGGGAATCAAATCTGGATCCTTACATAAAGCCAGATGCACAAGTGTCACATGCATCTGGAATTTGTTTGCAGTGGCTGCAGGCTCTGGCATACTCATTCTCTCTGTCAATCTCTTTGTCTTTTTATGCTTGCTAATAAATAAAAATATTTAAAAGAAAAAAACATCTGGGTCCTCTGGCTTCGCAGGCAAATGCCTTAACCACTAAGTCATCTCTCCTGCCCCTACTGGGGTTTGAAAAAAAATTAAGACAATTTATTTATTTATATTTAGTTATTTGAGAGAAAGAGACAGAGAGAGCACAAGCACCAGGGCCTCCAGCCACTGCAAGTGAACTCCAGATGCATGTGCCCCCTTGTGCATCTGGCTTACATGGGTTCTGGGGAATCGAACCAAGGTCCTTTGGTTTTTCAGGCAAGTGCCTTAACTGCTAAGCCAACTCTCCAGCCCCTTACTGGGACTTTTGAAAATATTTAAAAAATACATTTGCTGGGGTTGGGGGGGAGGAGAATGACAATGGGCACACTGTTTGCTCCTGCAAATGTACTCCAGATGCATATGCCACTTTATGCATCTGGCTTTTATGTGGGTAGTGGAGAAATGAACCTGGGCTGACAGGCTTTGCAAATACCTTTAACTGCTGAGTTATCTCCCCAGCCCTTTATTGGGATTTTTTTTTTAAACTTTCTACATTTTCCTCTTAGCAAATCTTTGCTAGACTCTAAACTCTTTTTTATCTGCATATTTATTTGCAAGCAGAGATAAAGAGATAGAAATAGACAGAATGAATGCACCTGGGCTTCCAAATGCCACAAACGAACTCCAGATGCATGTGCCACTGTGTATCTGGCTTTATGTGGGCACTGGGGAATTGAACTTGGGTCACTGGGTTTTGCAGGCAAATGCCTTAGCCTAGCCACTGAGCCACCTCTCCAGCCCTAGACTCTAAACTCTTATCTGATTATTCTTTCTTCTGAATCTGGCATTACACTTCACAGTCACAAAAGGTAGGTGAGTATTGAATAGCTCAATCTTCCATGTAGTTTATTTCTAGGCTCTTTGAAATCAATATTACTCATAATCTACTTCAAGGGAGGGACTTTTACTACTTGTCCTGAAATGCTGTAGAAAATCAAGCTACCAGGCCAGACTCCGTGGCTCTTTGGTACCTAAACATGTATGAGGTAAGAGAACGGAAATAAATATATGTCATCTCAAATGTTAAAAATAAAAAGCCGGGCCTGGTGTGGTGGTGCACAGCTTTAATCCCAGCACTTGGAAGGCAGAGGTAGGAGGATCGCCATGAGTTGAAGGCCACCCTGAGACTCCATAGTGAATTCCAGGTCAGCCTAGGCTAGAGCAAGATCCTACCTCAAAAAAAACCAACAAAACCAAACCAAAAAAAACACCATGTAATAATAATAATAATAATAATGATGATGATGATGATGATGATGGAGGCTTTTCCTAACCCATAAGTCCCATCCTTTTCATATTCACTTAACATTTTTATAGGAAAAAGGCTGAATTGTGTAACCACATACAGAAAAAAAGGACTGGTCATTTGATGAGAACCTTTGGGGAAATTCTAGCTTATATTTATTTAATAAATTTAAGCATGTAAATCACAATACCTAGAAAGAAAGAAAATGGAACCTTTGCATTTTGTTTAATACTTAATAATGTCTGGTTTTAAATACTGTATTTTTCAGTTAGATGTGGTGGTGCACACCTGTAATCCCAGCACTCAGGAGGTGGAGTCAAAAGGATCTTGACTTTGAGGTCAGCTTGGCTACAGTGAGGCCCTATCTCAGAAACAAACATCAACACCAAAAATAAATAAATAAGCCAGGTGTGGTGGTGCATGCCTTTAATCCCAGCACTTGGGAGGCAGAGGTAAGAGGACCGCAGTGAGTTTGAGGCCACCCTGAGTTATAGTTAATTCCAGGTCAGCCTGAGCTAGAATGAAAAACCAAGCTTACTTTCAGCTGCTATTAGAGAAGGAACAGCATGTCGTTTGGGATGGTACAATCACCAATCCTCAAAGCCTTTGGATTTGATTCTTTTAATTTCAGTCTGTATATCCACTGCACAAGCCTACCTCTTTAAAAGCTGTCTACCATTAGTCCTACAAAATTCTCTCACCTTCCTCTGATTCAAACTTTTATTTATCAAGAGTATTGCTAATCTTTACAGGGCCACTGCCAGCTCTTGTGAGCACACGACTTTTCCTTTTCCAAGGTCTCACTCTAGCCCAGGCTGAACCAGCACTCACTCTAAAATCCTACGCTAGCCTCGAATTCATGGCAATCCTCCTACCTCTGCCTCCCGAGTGCTGAGATTAAAGGTGTGTGCCACACAAATGTTTTAAAGGGAAGATGAGGTCAGGGAAGATGTCTCAGTGATTAAAGACACTTGCTTGCAAAGCCTGATGGCGAAGGTTCAATCTACAAGCCACACATATAAATAAACTGGACCCACTGTCTGCCATTTATTTTCATTGGCAAGAGGCCTTGGGGTGTGTACATGTGTACACACTTAAGAGTAAATAAATGATTTTTTTTGTATGGGTTTTTCAAGGTAGGGTCTCACTCTAGCCTAGGCTGACCTGGAATTCACTATGTAGTCTCAGAGTAGCCTTGAACTCAGGGCAATCCTCCTATGTCTGCCTCCCGAGTGCCGGGATTAAAAGAGTGTGCCACCATGCCCGGTAATAAAATGCATTTTAAAGCCAAACCTGATGATGTCCATAAGCAGAAATCCCCAAAACAGTATAAAATTGGGGTTTTCGAAATCAAGCTCTATAGGCTTTAGTGTAGCTCAGTGCTGGAACACTTACTGGACAAGCATCTGGCCCTGTATTCCAATTCCAACATCCTCCTCCACATCAAGCTCTATGAAATCATACTGTGAAAGGTCTCTGTTCTGGAATCAAAACACTCCCAGTGTAATATGTTCCATTCAGTAATGCCTTCTAAAGTATATATGCTAAGTCAGCAACAAATCCTTTTAACACATTTATCTGCAAGCTAGAAGGAACTCATCTACTTAAAGAAAAATGACATTATTCCTCCTTGCATCCCATTTTATCTCTGATGGGCTGCCCTCTGGGACCAAAGGATCAATGACAAGGAGACGAGACACATTCTTGCCCAAAGGGAGAAAAACTGTTCCTAAAGACAACATCTGCTACAAGGAAGCATCTCAGCTGTGGTCACTCAATTTTAGAAGTGCCTTCTAAATCGAAGGAAGGAGGAGCTAAGGTGGTGAGTCCATCTTGTCTTAAGAAATGTCAACATCTTGCCATATGCACTCAACTAGTTTGATTCCTACGACTCACGTTTAATCTTCTCTCTCTGGCATCTGGCTCTCTGTTGTCTGTTTATTGTTTTATCTCTCCGGGTTCCATGCAGGATTGTTGGGAAGGAGGGAGACCCACCCACACCACGCAGGTCCCAAAGGAAGGAGGGTCCTTCCCAGAAGGTGCTTGGCAAAGAGGTGGGAAACGTGCGGAGAGCCGAGACGCAGCAGCACGGTAAAGCTTTCCGAGTCCGGCAGGATCAAAGTTCAGGAAGAGCGTGCCGGGTCACCAGGCACGGAGGGATTTGGAGGAGGGAAGAATGCAGAGCCTGGACCACCAGTCACCTAGGAGAAAGATGCCCTCTGCACTCTCAACAGCCCTCTCCCCTCGCGCTCCCGTCTCTCTTACCAGAGCCTCAGGGGCCAGCAGCGACAGCCAACACGGCAGAGGCCCAGGGGCCGACAGGGTCCCACTTCCGACTCCGCACGGCAACCGGAGCTGACGTCATCGCCGAGCGCCGGCGCCCGCGGGGTGGCGTCTCCCCCGCGCCGGAAGCAGGGCGCGGCGGCCCCTCCCGCAACGGCCGACGCAGCAGGCGCGGGGCGTGCCGGGAGCGGCCGGAAGTGACGGTGGGCCGCGTTCGCGCCTCCTGCTGCCTGTGCCGCGTGGTGTGGAGGTTAGTGCGGCGTGAAGCTGGGCGACGCGAACTCGCGGGCTGAGGGCAGGTGCGATTTTTATGATCTCCGGCTCGGGCGGTGGGCTTCTTCCTCTTGTAGCAGTTTCAGTTCCTTTTTTTAGATTATTATCTGTGAAGCAGTACCGATACCAGCAATAACAACACCTAAAAGTTTTGAGTAAGTGCCAAGCAGTGTGATATTTTGGATTGAATTTCAGTTTTGTTATCTGCGTACTGGCAACACGCATGTTTGTGTATATGGCCTTATGTGGGCACTGGAGAATTGAACTTGGGTCCTTACGCTTTGCAGGTAAGTAAGTGCTTTAACCACTTAGCCATCTCCAGCCTGAAAATTTTGTTTTGGTTTTTCTTTTTTAAATATTTTAATTATTTATTTAAAGATAAAATGCAAACATCTTAACTATTTATTGAAAGGTTAAAGAATGGACCCTCAATGGAAGACAAGCACCAAAAAGAAAAACATGTTCTTCAGGTGAGTTTCAGTAGGTATTAATTTTTGAAATTTAAAAATTAAAAAAAATACAATAGTAGCTAAAATCTGTTATTCAAGAGAAACAAATCTTGTCTGTATATCATTTTCCTGTATATATTATCTTTATGACTACACACCTGGCTTTCTTTTTTTTTTATTTTGAGGTAGGGTCTCACTCTAGTTCAGGCTGACCTGAAAATCACTCTGTAGTCTCAGGGTGTACTTTGTATTTTTAACTGCTTTAAGATCTGAAGTGCAGTGTAGTATGCCTGTAATCATTGCAGTTGGGAGGCTTGGACAGGAGGACCTAGAGTTCAAGGCCAGCCTAGGCTACATGGCAAGGCTTGTCTCAAAGAAAGACACACTTTTAGTCCCAGCACTTGGGAGGCTGAAATGGGAAGATCCTGAATATTAGCAATTGCAAAACATAGTACATTCATCTTTTTTACAGAAATGTGAGGAGAGGAGCACATTAGAAAAGTATTTTTCCGGAAACAAACATGACTTTCCATTCAACGTGTAGATCTTGTTGGATGTGTACTTATAAATGCAGGTATGTGTGGTGTGAGGGATGAGCCCCAGGGTCTTTCAAGTGCTAGCAAGGTAAGTGATCTACTACTGAGCACACCTCCCAGCTCAAAGTATAATTTAGTACTCAAATTTGTCTTTGATGTTCCTACTTATAGTATCACTTTGCTAGGCAGGATGATATTTTTCTTTTTTGTGGAACTTAGCAAGAAAGATAAATGAAAGAGCATAGTAAAATGTCAATAGAGAGATGCACAGAATGTAGAACGTGCACTGTAACCAGGAGTGTGTGACTGAGATTGGCGTTTCCCATTTGGTGTTTCTAGAGAACTCCAGTTTGAGTTGTACTTTATCTTACTCCTCAAGTTATTGAGAAATGTCTCTGTGCCTGCTCATGGTTCATGCATATTTACCAAAGGACCTGTAGGATCCTGAAATTCAAAACAAACACATGAAGACTATATGGAATGTTATACAACTCAGTTTTCTAATATATATCCACAGAACCATTTTTTAAACATATTTTAGTGCTTGCTTTGGCAGCACATATACTAAAATTGGAACGATACAGAGAAGATTAGCATGGCCCCTGTGCAAGGATGTCACGCAAATTCGTGAAGTGTTCCATACTTTTAAAAAAGGCTCAGGGACCCTCTGGGTTAAGGAATACTTTGAGTAATGTACATAAAATGGGGGAAAGCTGCTTAGTTCAAGGGTTTTGTTTTGTTTTGTTTTGTTTTGTTTTGTTTTGTGGTAGGGTCTCACTCTAGCCCAGGCTGACTTGGAATTCACTATGTAGTCTCAGGCTAGCCTTGAACTTGCAGCAATCCTACCTCCTCTTCCCTTGACTGCTGGGATTAAAGGCATGGGCCACCATGCCTGGCTAAAAGATTACATTAAAATGTTTTTGTTGTTTTTATTTATTTATTTATTTATTTATTTATTTATTTATTTGAGAGCAACAGACAGAGAAAGAGGTAGATAGATAGAGAGATAGGCATGCTAGGGCCTTCAGTCACTGCAAATGAACTCCAGATGCATACGCCCCCTTGTGCATCTGGCTTACGTGGGTCCTGGGGAATTGAGCCTCAAACTGAGGTCCTTAGGCTTCACAGGCAAGCACTTAACTGCTAAGCCATCTCTCCAGCCCAAAGATTACATTTTTAACAAAGGGGAAAGCCTGTGATACACCTTTGTTATTTACAGGAAGTATGCACAGTTTCCCCGGTAAGGTTGGACTTTTACTATGTATGGCATCTCACAGTATATAGATGACCTTTAACCTTTATCTTGTTTTTTGGAGGAGGTATGATGGTTTATTTTGTAATCTTTCTAATATCACCTTCCCTTCCACATACTGTCAGTGACTTCCCCCCAAGTGCTATTAAAGTCAATTATTCATTCTTTTTTTAATATTTTATTTATTTATTTAAGAGAGAGGTGTGGGAGGGAGAGAGAGAATGGGCACACCAAGGCCTCTAGCCACTGCAAACAAACTCCAGAGACATGTTCCACCTTGTTTATCTGGCTTATGTGGGTACTGGAGAATTGAACTTAGGTCCTTAGGCTTCACAGTGCCTTAACCGCCAAGCCATATCTCCAGCCCCATTTATTCATTCTTTTTTTGTTTGTTTGTTTGCTTTTTTGAGGTAGGGTTTCACTCTAGCCCAGGCTAAATGGAATTCACTATATAGTTTCAAGTGGCTTTGAACTTAAGGCAGTCCTATCTCTGCCTCCCAAGTGCTGGGATTAAAGGCGTGTGCCACCACGCCTGGCTAGTTGTTCATTCTTATACCAAGTCAAGAAGATTTTGCTTACTGCCTAGGCATTATCCAAACACTGGGCATTAACTAATGAATGAGATTAACAAGTTTGAAACCTAAACCTACTGGGGGGAGAGAAACTATGAATATACAGATATGTGGATAACAGAATCTCAGCTATGGCTAGTTGCTATGATTCAACTAAAACAGGATTTTTTCTGGGTTGTTGGTCAAGGAGGATGTCTCTGTGGAAGTGACTTAAACTGAGAGCCAAATGGTGAAAAGCCAACTAATTTTTCCTGATTCAGACAAATGAGTACAAAAGAGAGTAATTCATATTCAAGACTCATATCAGTGGTTAACACTTAAAGCTAGTTGGCTTTTATCACTTCAATAACTTCCATAGCCTCCTTGGGATGTCCTGTTACCTAACTAATTTTATTTATCTAAATTACTTTCCTTTAGATAATGTTTCAAGGAGCACAACCATTTATATAATTCCTACAATACATATATTTTTTGGAAAAATAACCTTGCTTTGAAAATTTTAAAGACAATGACTTTCTACCAACTGCTCAAAAATACAGGCTATAGAGAATGCTCTCTTCTTTATTGACTGGCATTTTGGCCTGATGAGAAAAAAAACCCAATAAAATGAAAGGCTTCTGGCAGTCCGTCTCCCATCTTCCTGCACTCCACGATTACAGCCAGAAGTAGAAGTCTTATGAAGAGGTGTTGAAGGTGACACCGAGGTTTTCTCTGCTTTAATGAAGGCTGAATGCATCCTTGATTTGGGGACACAAGTGGCATTCATTTTGTTGTTTTGTCAGGCTGCTGGTCTCCTCACCACCCGACTCCTGACTGTGCCCTTCCTGCTTAAATATTGTAGAAGCGCCTGGTGTTCTCATGCAAGTGGTCAGAATGTGAGAAACAGGCTCATCTTTGACTTTGGCAAATTTGTTGACTGCATGCATGACCATGCCTGGGTAAGCATATCCGCAAGAGGCTTTAGGAATGCTCTGAGGGAGAGAGTAAAGAGCATCACTTTCAACAAGAACTCTTTCCAGTGGGATTCTTTTCAAAGCTTCTTGGATCTTCAAGCGGCCTTAGGAATGCTCCGAGAGAGAAAGTAAAGAGCATCACTTTTAACAAGACTCTTTCCAGTGGGATTCTTTTCAGAGCTTCTTGGATCTTCCAAGAAGAGGTGTAATTCAGGACTGCTATGCTACATACATGTTAGTAAAGTACTCTAGCATAGGTTCAGTGACTCAGTAATCATCAGTGAGACAGTGCTTGTGGATCTTGTAGTCCCAAGGCACACACTTTTTGTGATGGCTAGCAGATCATCATCATTTCGGCAGTGGATCACCACTGGCTTCCCAAAAGGCACTGCCAGCACCTGTCTCAAATACCCTAAACTGCTCTCAGATTGGTGTGGTGTATTTCAGAGAGAAATCTAATCCCATTTCTCCAAAGGCTACAGCCTTGGGGTGCATGCAAGATGCTTCTTTCCTGATAGCCTGTGTAGTAATGGGCAAACTGGGGTGATAGCCAAATACCCTCCAATCACCTTTCTTTTTTTAAATTTATTTATTTATTGACAACTTTCATAAGTATAGACAATAACCCATGGTAATTCCCCCCCCCCCGCCCCCCGCCACTCTTACCTTTGCAACTGTACTCTCCATCATATCCCTTACCCCTCTCAATCAGTTTCTCTTTTATTTTGATGTCATGATCTTTTCCTCCTATTATGATGGTCTTGTGTAGGTAGTGTCAGGAACTTTGAGGTCATGAATATCCAGGTCATTTTGTGTCTGGAGGAGTCCTACCCTTCCTTTGGCTCTTACATTCTTTCTGTCACTTCTTCTACAATGGACCCTGAGGTGGAAGGTGTGATAGAGATTTTTTAGTGCTGAGCACTCCTCTGTCACTTCTCAGCACCATGGTTCCTTGTGAGTCATCCCAAGCCCACTGTCACCTGAAAAGAGAAGGTTCTCTACCAAAAGTGAGAATAGCATTAATATATGGGTATGAACATAAAGAGAAATGCTTACTGGGCAGTTAGGTAAGCATAGTATATACATTTAGCCAGACACCAGCAGACATTACATACCTAGGGCTCATTACTACCACTATCATTTTCCGTATCGGGCAAGTATTCCCTCCCATGGAGCATGCCTTCAGTCAAGTACAGAGTGGTTGGTTTCTCCCATAACAGACATGCCACTATTGCATCTGTTTGCTCATTTGGCCTGGCTGCCAAATTTAAGGCTTGCAGTGTCCACTGTTGAGTATCTCCACTGGTAATTTCTCTCACATTGAACTGGATGCAGCATAGATTTTTTTCCAGTTTTCTGTCAGCTGGTCTACATGGAGGAAGTTTTCAGCTCAGCTCCAGCAGGATTTCTCAGTGACCCTGCAGCCCAGGTATGTGGAGTCTTTAGCAATAGGGTCTTACCATCTATTTCTGGTGGGAAACCAAGAGCCTCGGCAATTGCCTATAATGTTTTAGGGGTGTCAGGGACCTTCCTGGCCAACAAATCACTGGAAGGTATCCCATCTCTGGCACTGAAAATTTTCTAATAACAATCTATGGCTTCTGGGTGTTCCATTGTGAAAAAAAGTAGGTTTCAGCCGGGCGTAGTGGTACACGCCTTTAATATCAGTACTTGGGAGGCAGAAGTAGGAGGATTACCATGAGTTTGAGGCTACCCTGAGACTACATAAGGAATTCTAGGTCAGCCTGGGATAGAATGAGACCCTACCTCGAAATCGGCCCCCCCCCAAAAAAAAGTAGGTTTCCATAGGACTTATTCATACCCCACCCCCACCTTTGATTTTTGATTAGTCCACCCCCCCCCCAACCTTTCCTTTACTCAATTTCTTCCCCTGGCCTCACTTAGGCCTTTCCACCCTCATTAACCTGTAATTCTACTTACATATATACAATATCATCCCATTAAGTCCCCCCCCCCATTTTCTATTTTCTTTATATCTCCTTTCTAGCTTACTGGCCTCTGCTACTGAGTTTTTTAAAAATATATTTTGTTTATTTGGAGAGAGAGAAAAAATGGGCATACCAGGGTAGTCAGCCACTGCAAACGAACTCCATATGCATGCACCTGGTCGCACATCTGGCTTGTGGGTCCTGGGGAATTGAACTGGGGTCCTTTAGCTTTACAGGCAAATGCTTTAACTGCTAAGCCATCTCTCCAACCCTCTGCTATTGAGTTTTATTTCAACCCACATAGAGTCCAATCATTTATAGCTAGGATTCACGTATGAGAGTGAACATGTGATGATTGGCTTTCTGGACCTGGGTTACCTCACTTAGTATAATTCTTTTCAGATCCATCCATTTTTCTGTAAATTTCCTAGTTTCATTTTTCTTTACTGCTGAGTAGAACTCCATTGTATAAATGAGTCATGTCTTCATTATCTACTCATTAGTTGAGGGACATCTACAGTGGTTCCATTTCTTAGCTGTTGTAAATAAAGCAGCAATACACATGGCTGAGCAAGTATCTCTAAGGTAGTGAAATGAGTCCTTAGGATATATGCCTAGGAGTGCTGTAGCTGGATCATATGGTGAATCTTATTTTTAGCTGTCTCAGAAACCTTCACGCTGATTTCCAGATTGCATTCCCACCAACAGTATAGAAGTGTCCCTCTTTTTCCACATCCTTGCCAGCGTTTATTGTCCTTTGTTTTCATGAATAGCACTTCTGGCAGGAGTGAGGTGGAATCACAAAGTAGTTATAATTTACATTTCCCTGATTGCTAGGACATAATTTAGATGTTTATATGCCATCTGTATTTTTTCTAAAGTTTCATAGCCCATTTTTTAATTGTGTTATTTGATTTCTTATTATTTAGTTTCTTTAGTTCTTTATATATCTTAGATATTAATCCTCTTGTCAGATGTATATCTGGCAAAGATTTTTTTTCCCACTCTGTAGGTGCCTCTTTGCTCTATTCACAGTGTCCTTTCTATACAAAAGCCTTGTAATTTCATGTGGTCCCAGTATTTGATCAGTGGTTTTATTTCCTGGGCAACTGGGATTACATTCAGAAAGCTTTTGCCAATACCAATATACTGAAGGGTTTTCCCTACTTTTTCCTCTAGCAGTTTCAGAGCTTCTGGTCAGATATTAAGGTCTTTGATCTATTTGGACCTAATTCTTGTCCATGGAGAGAGATAAGGATCTATTTTCATCCTTCTACAGATACATACCTGGTTTTCCCAGCACCATTTGCTAAAAGAGGTTGTCTTTTCTCCAATGAGTATTTTTGGCATTTTTGTAGAAGATCAGGTGGCTGTAGCTACCTGGACTGACATCTGGGTCCTCTGTTCTGTTCCAGTGATCTACATGTCTGTTTTTGTGCCCGTATCATGCTGCTTTTGTTACTCTGATTGTGTAATATAGGTTAAAATTATGTATGGTGATACCACAGCTTTATTTTTGTTGCTCAAAGTTGTTTTAGATATTCGAGGGTTTCTGTGTGTGTGTGTTTGTGCGTGCGTGCGTGCTTCCAAGTGAATTTTAGGAGTGTCTCTTCTATTTCCGTGAAGAATGCTATTAGAATTTTGATGGGGATTACATTAAATTGCTTTTGGTAAGATTGCCATTTTCAATATTGATTCTTCCAGTCTAAGAGCAAGGGATGTCTTTCCATTTCCTAGTGTGTTCTGCAATTTCTGTCTTAAACATTTTAAAGTTTTCATTGTAGAGAGCCTTAATTTCCTTAGTTAGGTTTATTCCAAGGTCCTTTATTTATTTTTTGATACAATTGTGAGTGGGAGTGATTCTCTGATTTCATCCTCTGTGTGTTCGTTGTTAGCATGTAGGAAGGCTACTGATTTATGTGTTTATTTTGTATCCTGCTGCATGGCTAGAAGTGTTTATCAGCTCTGACAATTTGCTGGTAGAGTCTTTAGGGTCCTTTTTGTATAGAATCATGTCATCTACAAATAATAACTTCTCTTCCTTTCCAACTTGTATCCCTTTTATTTGTGTCTCTTGCCATATTGCTGTGGCTGAGACTTCCAATACTGTATTAGTTAAATAAAAGTGGGGACAGTGGACACCCTTGTTCCTGATTTTAGTGGAAATGTTTCAAATTTTTCCCCATTGAGTATTGTCTTGGCTGTAGGTTTGTCATAAATAGCCTTTATTATGTTGAGATATGTTCCTTCTATTTCTATTCTTTGTAGGACGTTTATCATTAAGCCATATTTGATTTTGTCAAAGGCTTTTTATGTACCTAATGAGATGATCATGTGATTTTTGTCCTTAAGTCCGTTTATATAATGTATTACGTTTGTTGATTTGCATATGTTGAACCATCTCTGAGTTAAAGCCTCCATGGTCAAGGTGAATGATCTTTCTTATATATTCTTGTACTCTGCTTGCCAATGTTTTGTTGAGAATTTTTGCATCTATGTTCATGAGGGAGATTGTTCTGTAATTTTCTTTCTTTCTTTTTTTTGTTCTATCTGTGTCTGGTTTTGGTATCATGGTGATGCTGGCTTTCTAGGAGTTTGGTAGGATTCCTTCTGTGGTGGTTTGATTCAGGTGTCCCCCATAAACTTAGGTGTTTAGAATGCTAGGTTTCCAGCTGATGGAGATTTGGGAATTAATGCCTCCTGGAGTCAGTGCATTTTTGGGCGTGGGCTTATGGGTATCACAGCCAGTTTCCCCATGTCAGTGGTTGGCACTCTCCTGTTGCTATGGTCCACCTTATGTTGGCCAGGGGGTGATGCCCACCATCTGCTCATGTTGTTTTTTTCCCTTGTCATTGTAGAGCTTCCCCTTGAGCTGTAAGCCAAAATAAATGTCTTTTTCCCAGAAGCTGCTCTTGGTCGAGTGATTTCTACCAGCAATGTGAACCTGACTACAACAGTAAAGTGGTACTGAGGGGTGGGATTGCTGCTAGACATCTGACTGTGTGGCTTTGGCTTTTTGGAGCTGATTTTCAAGAGGAATGTGGAAGGATTTGAAACCTTGGCCTAAAAGATGCCTTGCAGTGCTGTAAGTCCAGCTTGATGGACTATTCTGGTCAGAACTGAATGACCTGACTGCAGTAAGAACTATGGACTATGAGGTTTGGCTTATGAGGGTGAGAAAGAGCTTTGCCTGGACTGGGCTAGCAGTCTGTATGAGAAGCTTGCTATTATACCCATGTCCTGAGAAGTTGTGCAGGTTTGCTTTGTGTAGAAGTGAACTAGTGTGAGCAGAGGGATATGGCATAGAAAGAAAAATCTTTGGATGAACGGCTGCCTATTAAGCCTGAGTGCTCCAGGAGTGTCCTGTTCTTCAAAGTCTGCTTTATTCCCCCCTCCCATTAACAAATTGGCACCCTACCTAGAATTGTGAAGTATCAGAAATGCAGGAAAGAGGGGGTCATTGAGTTTGCAGCACAATCTTGTGTTTTGGAAATGGCCATGGGCAGTGTGAAGCAGATTTGCTGGAAGCCTGCATGGAGACCCCATGGGGCCATGAAGATGAACCATGGGTTGCAGTGAAGACCCGGTGGAGAAGCTGGGACCACTAGATGGCTGCTAAGGAAAGCTGCCAGCCCCAGATGAAGTTTTCCAGGATTGTGAGTAGCCTAGCTAGAGGGCCAGAATTGGAGTTGGAACTCCAGAGACTTGTTGCTGGTTAGAATTGTCGGACTGGGAGATTTGTCACTGGCTAGAGATGTTGGACTTGGAGGTATAGTTTGGTATTTGTCCTGTTTAAATCAGGTATTGCTTAAGTATTTCTTTGCTGTGCCCAGTGCCGTCTTTTGCAGTGGATGTTTATTCTGTGCCTTTATGGGTTTTTTGGTGAATTTTTGGTATTATGGCTCAGTTAAAAGACCTTGGACTACGGGGATGTATGAACATCATTGAATTGATAAAAACTATGGGGACTTTTAAAATAGGATGAATGTATTACATTTTATATCACATATGGTTATCAGCTTATGGGGCCCAGGGGCGGAATGTGGTGGTTTGATTCAGGTATCCCCCATAAGCTTAGGTGTTCTGAAGCTAGGTTCCCAGCTGATGGAGGTTTGGGAATTAACACCCCCTGGAGGGAGTATATTGTTTGGGGCAGGCTTAAGGGTGTCTCCTTCAGCAGCTACTCAGCTGGTCTCTGCTGCCTTCAGATTTCTTGACTTTGCGATGAGGCTGCTGAGAGTGGAAAATTCCCTCACTTTGCTGCTTCTCCTGCTGCTCTGTGCCGCTGGGCAGGCACGCACATGCAGATTGGGGCCACTGGTGCCTTAGTGGGATTCTGGCTGGTTTCCTCCTTTCTGGAAGATCTTAGTCTCTTCTGTTTCTCTGCTGTTGTTGATAATAACTTATACACCTTCACTTTCAGTAGAAGAGTGTATTTAGCTGCGTTTCTGTTTATTTCTCTCCCTAGGCTGCTTTGGTGTGGCTGGTATGCTGCCATCTTACCCAGAAGTCCAAATCACATCATCTTTCAAATACTCTTCCCATTTGCTGTATTTTAGGGTTCGATGATCACAGAAATCAGTGATGTAGCCCTCAAATTCATTAGGGAAGGTATGGGTATAAACTTTTCTGAACCTGGTAAAGTTTCTTTTGAAGGACAACTTGGAATACAGTATGTCCAAGTGATGGTATCAGTGAAACCCTCTGTTATGGTTGGGTGATAGTAGCCCCTTGATAGATTAGATGCACATGTTCCATGATAGTATGGTTGCATTTCTTGATATATTCTCTCTTCTGCAACTCTGGAGGGTAAAATTACATGAGAATTCCTGTGTTCTTCATCATCATTCCCCGCAAAGGACTGACCATCTCTTCAGAGCTCACTGAATAGTAGGAACAACCTTCAGGGAATTCATATGTAAACGTCTCCCCCAAGGCTACCTTGGAGGTAGTGTTGTTGTCAGAAGTGCTGGCACAGTCATTCTTATGGGATAGAAACTCTGCAGTTACTGGGAGACTCAGTGAGAATAGCTCAGCCTCAGTCACATCAGGTCACTTTCTGAAGAAGAGATGGCCTCAATTGTCTTTTTTTAGGCTTTTGTAATACTAAGCTTAAGTTGTCTTCATCCTGAAATTTTAAGGTTCAACAGCTTTTTAATTTTTCTTGAATTTTAAAAAATATATTTTATTTGAGAGAGAAAGAGAGGGAGGGACAGAGAGAGAGAGAGAGAGAGAGAGAGAAAGAGAAAGGAAGAAAGAATATGGGCATGCCAGGGCCCCCAACCACTGCAAAAGAATTCCAGATGCATGCTTCCCCCCCCAACCCCACTGCCGCCTTGTGCATCTGGCTTACGTGGGTCCTGGAGAGTTGAACTGGGATCCTTTGGCTTTGAAGGCCAAACTTACCTACTAAGCCATCGCTCCAGCCCTGATTTTTTTTTTATTTTAGAGACTGTGTGTGTGTGTGTGTGTGTGTGTGTGTGTGTGTGTGTGTGTGTGTGAGAGGGGGGGGGAGAGAAAGCTAGTGTGCCAGGGCCTCAGCCACTGTTACTGAACTCCAGACACTTGGGCCACCTAGTGAGCATGTGCATCCTTGTGCTTGCCTCACCTTCATGTGTCTGGTTTATGTGGACCTGGAGAGTGGAACATGGGTCCATGGGCTTTGCAGGCAAGTGCCTTAACTGCTAAGCCATCTCTCCAGCCCTTAATAGCTTTTTTCATAAAGGATTCTCCTTTGGTCAGTAAGTGCCTCCTTATCAAAGCTACTCATCTTTGAGAATGACTCTTCCTGAGAAGTAAAGGAGACAGTGCTGGATGGTTTTGGGCCTGCCTTGAGATACTCACCTCTGGATTCTCTGCACTTAGCCTTCAGACACAGTTCTCTAATTTTCCCACGTACCATCCTAGGCTCTGGAGAGGCTTCACGCTTAGCATGCTCCCCTTTAGCCTTAGGTGCATCTGTTCCAGGCTTGGAAGCCTCTGCTCTGAAGGCTCCCTTCTGGGCTCAGGAGTCTGCACTCTGAACTCTGGGAGCTTTACTCTGGGCTCAAGAACCTCCACTTCAGGCTCTGGAGGTTCCCTTCTGAGCTCAGGGGCCTCTGCTCTGGATTTAGGAGGCTTCCTTCCAGCCTTTGGTGAAGCTCCAGTTCTATGGCATGCCATTCCAGGTTTTACTCTAGCCTTAGGGCACTCTTCCCTAGCCTTAGGAGGTTCCATGTCAGATCTTTCTCTGGACCCTTAGCAGTTTTAGGGGCTCCAGGTTTACAAAGTTCTGTGCTGCTTGCTTTTGCATTAGCCACAGCCTCACCCTTTCTTTTTGGCATTGACTTTCCTAGGATGCCTTTGATAGCTTTCTGGTAAATCCAACAAGATCCTGGGTTGTCTCTTGTTCTCTGGAACTTCTTTTGTTCTTCAGTCTTATTTGGACCCCTATCTTCAACTGTAGATTCAAAGTTGGGGAACCGTCTTTGAAATTAAGGATGTTGGCATCCTTTCAAGAAGCCCTTTTTTTTTTAATTGGACAGCAGAGTGTATGGTTGATCCTGAAGATTAAAGAAACAGGTGTACTCAGGCAGTTTGGGAGGCAGCTGTACCCATACTCAAGCTTAGAACCACTCCCGTAGTGAGCCCAAACCCTGGAGCTCAGGTCTCCTACGCCAGTGCCAATGACACAGAGTCCGACTCAGGTGGCATCTCTGACTCTAATGCCTCAGAAGCTTTTCTCCTGTTTTGACCACCCTTGCCAGTGTTCCAGTGTTGTCAAAGACTTTATATTGAGCTTTTGAAGTGCTTTGGAAAAGTCAGTGACCAGGATTCACTTGAGGTATTGTTATGCCCAGTTCTCGGCACCCCCAGTGACCACCAAGGAGAACCAAACACATATGCAAGGGCAAGGAGCTTTATTTTCGGGCTTAAGCTCAGTCTCTTGACTTCACCAACACAGTGGGTCAGTACCAGAGCCCCGAGCAGCAGGGGGGCAGGATTTTATAGGGATTTGAACAAAGAAGTAGGGAATGGGTACATGATTGTTTGATTTCTTAGGACATCAGTGGCAAGGTTGTCGAGGTGGAGGGAGATAGGTAACTAAGCAACAAGCAGTAAATAACATTTGTATGTACTTTGAATGGCAGAGGCAGGAAGGTAGGAGGGACAAGTCTTTGGCCAGTCTCAGGTGTCCTGGTCAGGGGCCAGAGCAACTGCCCCTTTGTTTGCTCTGTTTAAGCTGAAACTTGCAACTTAGGCCTAACCAGGGCAGCGCTCTACTGAAGCCTGTCATGGCATCATTTAGTTTCTGGGTCCTTCATTATCATGGAAGTGGCCCGCTGGTTCCTCCCAAGGGGTTGAGGAGGAGGGTGGGTGTCGATGGCCAGGAACAAAACCACCGAGCTGGGAGTCTTGTCACAGCAGGAACTCACTTTATTGTTACTGGCAGGTGTTTATATAATGTTGAGAACTAAGGCGGGGATTTTAGGATGGGGTGAGATGTAAGGGCCAATAGCACACTGCGACCTCTGAGATGATTGGTTCTAACTCTTAACTTCCTGTGCTGAAGTAGAAGGCCAGAGGCCATTTGGCCCCTTGCTGAGTCATAGCTGGCCAGAGGCAGTTTGCCAAACTTTAGCTAGGCTCAGGAAGTTTCACTAGGCCTCACGTCCGGGCCTCTCAAGGCCCAACACTAGCCCAGGCTGGCCTTGAGCTCCCAGCAATCCTCCTGCCTCAGCCTCTTGAGTGCTGGGATTAAAAAGCATGCACCACCATGCCTGGCAATAATTTTTTTTTTTTTTTTAAGAAAAATCTTAGCCAGGTGTGATTTTACATGCTCATAATTCCAACAGTTTTGAGGTGGAGGCAGGAAACTCAGGAGTACAAGATGGCTTTGATTTCATATTGAGTTTAAGGCCAGCCTGGGCTTATATGAACCCTGTCTTAGGAAAGGAAAAACAAAAAAGAGAATAGTTTTTAAATTTAATCTTAAGAGTTCATGCAAGCAGGACGTGGTGACACACACCTTTAATCCCAGCACTCAGCGGATGGGGGAGGGGTGGCAGAGGTGGGATCAACCTGAGGTTATATAGTGAATTATAGGTCAGCCTGGGCTAGAACGAGACCCTACCTCAATCCCTCCCCCCCAAAAAACGTCGGTGCTTACAGAACTCAGAAAGATGAGGCAGAAGTATTAGTAGTTCAAGGCTAGCCTAGACTACAAAGTGAGTTCAAGGCAGCCTGGGCTGCATATCAGTACCCTGTCCTCCCCCCCCCAAAAAAAATATGTTGGGCTGGAAAAATGGCTTAGCAATTAAGGCACTTGCCAGCAAAACCAAAGGATTCAGGTTCAGTTGCTCAATTTGCACATAAACCTTGATGAACAAGGTGGCACATGCGCCTGGAGTTCTCTCTCTCTCTCTTTTAAATATCTTGCTTATTTATCTATTGGAGAGACAGAGAGGGAGATAGAATGGGTACACCAGGGCTCCAGACACATGTGCTGCCTTGGGCATCTGACTTACGTGGGTCCCAGGGAATCAAATCTGGTTTCTTTGGCTTCACAGGCAAGCACCTCAACCTCTAAGGCATCACTCCAGCCCCCCCCTTATCTGCCTTTTCCTCTCCCTCACATAAGTAAATATTTTAAAAACTTGATGTTTAGAAAATCTTAAATACAAATCTTAATATTTACAAATATGAAACATAATCTAAAAGCCATAGAAATGAGCCCTAGGGGTGTAACACCTGCTGGTGTCTGGCTAAATACATATATTATGCTCACCAAACTGCCTCGTAAGCCCTTCTCTTAATATTCATAACCATATATTAATGCTACTCTCACTTTTGATTAGAAAAGCTTCTCTTTTCAGATGGCAGTGACCTCTGAGATGAGTCAAAAGAGTGCTGAGAAGAAGCCACAGAGAAATTCTCAGCACTGAAATATCTCTGTCACACCTTCCAAGGCTCAGGATTTACTGCAGAAGAGACAGTGGAAAAAATGTAGGAGCCAAAGGAAGGTGTGGTGGTTTGATTTAGGTGTCCCCCATAAACTTAGGTGTTCTGAATGCTAGGTTCCCAGCTGATGGAGATTTGGGAATTAACACCTCCTGGAGGCAGTGTATTGTTGGGGGCGGCCTTATGGGTATTATAGCCTGTTTCCCCTTGCCAGTGTTTGGCACATACTCCCGTTCCTATTGTCCACCTGATGTTGGCCAGGAGGTGGTGTTCTCTCTGCTCATGCCATCATTTTCCCCTGCTATCATGGAGCATCCCCTAGAGTCTGTAAACCAAAATAAACCCTTTTCCCCCACAAGCTGCTCTTGGTTAGGTGTTTTCTGCCAGTAATGTGAACCTGACTGCAGCAGTTAAGCTTGTACTGAGAGTGGTGTCACTGCTGCTAGAAACCTGGCTGTGTAGCTTTGGCCTTCTAGAACTGCTTTGCAGGAGGATGTGAATGAATTTGAAATCATGGCCTGAGAGTCACCTTGCAGCACTTTAAGTACAGTTTGAGGGACTATTCTGGCCAGAGTTGATAGACCAAATGCAGTAAGAACTATGGACTGTGAGGTTATAAGGGGTGAGAAAGAGCTTTGCCTGGATGGGGCTAGAAGTCATTTGCATGAGAGGCTTGCTATTATGCCTGTGTCTTGAGAACTTGTGCAGGTTGCTTTGTGTAGAATCAGACTGATGTGAGCAGAGGGATATGGCACAGAAAAAAATTAAATCTTTGGGTTGAAATTCTACCCATTCAGCTGCAATTGTATGAGAGATTACAACTGTTGAGATTGGGCCAGCTGATCTGCATTGGGACAACAGAAAGAATGCAGAGTCTTTTGAAGGGGCCTGAATGCTGAAGGAGTGTCCTGTTCTTCAAAGTCTGCTTTATTCCCCCTACCCCCTGGATTAACAAATTGGTACCCCCACTGGTATTATGGAGTACAAGAAATGCAGGAAAGCAAGGGTCGTTGAGTTTGCAGCATGGGCTTGTGTCTTGGAAATGGCCATGGGTACTGCGAAGCAAGTTTGGTGGATGCCTGCATGGAGACCCGATGGAGCCGTGAGGATGGACTGAGTTACAGTGGAGACTCAGTGGGGATGCTGGGACCATGAGATGAGTAAGGAAAGCTGCTAGCCCTGGATGAAGTTTTCTAGGACTGTGAGTAGCTGGAGGGGCAGAATTGGAACTCAAGAGACCTGTTGCTGGTTAGAATTATAGGACTTGCAAAAAAAAAAAAAAAAAAAAAAGCCAGATGCGGAGGTGCACACTTCTAATCCCAGCACTCAGGAGGCAGAGGTAGGAGGATTGCCATGAGTTCAAACCACTCTGAGACTACATAGTGAATTCCAGGTCAGCCTGGGCTAGAGTGAGACCATACCTTGAAAAACAAACAACAAAAAAAGAATTATTGGATTTGGAGATTTGTCACTGACTAGAGTCATATGTTTGATGTTTGCCCTGTTTAAATCTTGTATTGGTTGGCTATTTCTTTGCAATGCCCAATGCCATCTGTTGTAGTGTGTTTATTTTGTACCATTATTATTTTGGGGGTTTTTTTGGCGATTTTTTGGGATTATGGCTCAGGTAAAAGAGCTTGGACAATGGGAATGTTTGAACATCATTAGGATTGATAAAAACTATGGGGACATTTAAAGTTGGACTGACTGCATTGCATTTTACATCATGTATGGTTATCAGTTTATGGGGTCAGGGGTGGAATGTGGTGGTTTGATTCGGGTGTCCCCCATAAACTTAGGTATTCTGAATGCTAGGTTCCCAGCTGATGGAGATTTGGGAATTAACACCTCCTGGAGGCAGTGTATTATTGGGGCGGGCTTATGGGTATTATAGCCAGTTTCCCCTTGCCAGTGTTTGGCACACACTCCTGTTGCTCTGGTCCATCTGTTGGCCAGGAGGTGATGTCCATCTTCTGCTCATGCCATACTTTCCCCTGCCATCATGGAGTTTCCCCTTGAGTCTGTAAGCCAAAATAAATCCTTTTTCCCACAAGCTGCTCTTCGTTGGGTGTTGTCTGCCAGCAATGCGAACCTGACTGCAACAGAAGGGTTGGACTCCTTATAATGCACTCTTTCAGACACAAAATGGCCTGGATACCCATGACCTGTGCCTGGCACTACCTCCACAAGACTATCGTAGTAGGAGGAAAAGATGATATCAAAGTAAAAGAGAGGGCTGGAGAGATGGCTTAGTGGTTAAAGGCATTTGCCTGCAAAGCCAAAGGACCCAGGTTCAACTCCTCAGGACCCATATAAACTAGATGTGTCTGGAGTTCCTTTGCAGTGGTTGGAGGCCCTGGCATGCCTAGTCTCTCAATCCTTTTCTCTGCCTCTCTCTCTCAAATAAATAAATATAAATTTTAAAAAAGACTAATTGAGAGGGGAAGGGGATATGATGGAGAGTAGAGTTGTAAAGGGGAAAGTGAGGAGGTGGGAACTATGGTTTATTGTCTGTCTATAATTATGGAAGTTGTCAATAAAAAAATTAAAGCTATAGAAAAGCAGTGAATTCTACTACATGTGAATATTTTTAAAATGTGTTTTTGGGGAGGGATCGAAGGGGTGGGAAACACTAATCTAGACCCAAACGGCAATGGTACCATAAAATTCTACTTCCTAAAAGGCAGACCAAATGGCTGAACCTTCACCAGGCCCTTAGAGGGAACACCTGAACCACAAGACACTGGAGAGGGTAGGATCAAGTCTAACCTAAATCTTCTACATCTTCCCTCCCTCCCTCTTCCTCTCCCTCTTTCTTCTTTCTAACTCTTGTATATTAGTTATCTTTTTCCTCATTTTCTTAGTGGGCACTGACCTGTAACTCCCAGTACCAGCATGGGACTATCATCCACAATGAGCATTTGATCAGAGAGACCTACAAGGTTCCCTAAAAGAATGACAGATTTCTGTCAGAGTACTTGATGACCCACCAAAGGTTAGTGGTAAGACCCTACTGCTGAAGACACCATATGCAGTTGATACGTAAAATGGAACGGCATGGCTGGAAGCCAGGAGAGAGTCAGTCCCCAGACAGTCAGCGTGTCTAGTGCCAAAAGGTGCTACATGGGCGACTGGGGGAAATGACCAATAGCTGTCCAAGCAACTCATGGTCTAACCTACGTGCAACAAATAACCTGTTGTGATGCCCACACAAGTGCAATAGTGGCACACAGCCATGGTGGGGAACCAACTGCTCTTGATTTGGCTAACTGATCCCCTCAGTGGTACGGGACCCATAGTTGGAGCTGGGAAACAAGTCAGAATCATATCCAAACATAAGCCCACTCTCCAATATCAAGCTACCATCAATCATGGGCTACAAGAGGGCCTACACCTATTAAATTCGCTACAAAAAAAGTAAGGGTTATCTCATTTGTCCTGGTGCTAACTTACTTTCCGTTGGAGAATCTGCTTCTCTTTTTCAGATAGATGTAGATCCTAAGGAGAGAGCCACCCCATCATACCTCAAAGGGCCCCGGCTGAAACTAAGAAAAAATGGCGAAACAAGCAAGGGTGCTGTTTTCCTGGTGAACTGGGTGCCAGCACAATGGGGAAGGAGATCAACACAGAGAAAAAATCAACTCCTACCAAATCAGAGAGCCAGAGACCCAGAGGCCACAACACCTCATCACTGAAGCAGACCAAAAATGAACCCAACATGGCTCAGGGAAATTTTGCGGAAGAGGGGGCGGAAAGGATGTCAGAGCCACATGTTGGGTCATGATATGCAGAGACATTTATCGTACCAATAACTGGGCTAACTCCACAATGCATGAGCCATATACCCCAACAAGGAGGGGCCAATGGGGAGGGGGTAGGTCACGGATGAGCCTAATAATGGTACCAAACTGTTTGTATTTGCTGGATACAAAACTAATAAAAAAAAAGATATAACTACAAAAAAAAAGTGTGTTTTTGAAGCCAGGTGTGGTGGCACATGCCTTCAATCCCAGCACTTAGGAGGCAGAGATGAGTTCAAGACCACCTTGAGACTACATACTGAATTCCAGGTCAGCCTGGGCTAGAGTGAGACCCTACCTTAGGGGCTGGTACATGTCAAAGTAGGTGAGTCTATAGTTCATATGAAGGAGAGTTGGCTTAGTGGTTAAGTAAGCACTTGCCTATGAAGCCTAAGGACCCGGTTTGAGGCTCGATTCCCCAGGACCCATGTTAGCCAGATGCACAAGGGGGCGCACACGTCTGGAATTCGTCTGCAGCTGGCTGGAGGCCCTGTCGCATCCATCCCCCCCCCCCGCCTCTTTCTCTGTGTCGCTCTCAAATAAGTAAGAATAAATAAAAAATTTTTAAAAATTATTTATTGCTATTTTATTTATTTATTTGCAAGCAGAGAGTGAATGGGTGCACCAGGGCCTCTAGCCACTGCAAATGAACTCCAGATCCATGCATCACTTAGTGCATCTGGTTTATGTGAGGACTGGGGAATAGATTTTGCAGGCAAGTGCTTTAATGGCTGAGCCACTTCTCCAGCCCCTTACTCCCTGTTTGTTTTTTCTTTTGTCCTGAGGCAGGGTCTCACTGTAGCCCAGGCTGACCTGGAATTCACTCTGGTCCCAGGGTAGCCTCGAACTCACAGTGATCCTCCTACCTTTGCCTCCCATGTGCTGGGATTAAAGGTGTATGCCACCACACCCTGCTCTCCCAGTTTAAAAACAGAAAACTGTAACTTAAAACTATGCTGAGCTGGCCGTGGTAGCACACGCCTGATATGCTAGTATCTGGAAGGCAGGAGTATCAGGAGCTTAAGGTCATCCTAAACTACGTAGAGAAACTGAAGCCAGTTTAGGCTACATGCGATTCTGTCTCAAAACCAAACCACCACAAACAAAACCCCACACTGAAATGAAGAAGCCCTTTTAAACTTAGATTGGTACATTTCAAAAAGCTTAGGCATACACTGTTTACTCAGTAATAAACATGTCTGGGGTGATGGACACTTGTTTTTTGTAACTAGTAGTGTACAAGTAAAATTAATTGGGTAATATTTACAAAAATACAAATGCAAATATGTCCCAATAATTCCATAAATTTGCATCTGCTACCAGTGTTCTTAAACATGTTCAAATAGTATTCACTGTGAAAGCTACAACAAGCCTCAAGAATTACAAAAAGAAGCTGGTATGGTGGCACACGCCTTTAATCCCAGCAGAGGTAGGTGGATCACTGTGAGTTCAAGGCCACCCTGAGACTACATAGTGAATTCTGTGAATTCCAGGTCAGCCTGGACTAGTGTGAGACCCTACCTTGAAACCCCCCCCCCCAAAAAAAAAATAAAAAAGACCAAAAGAAGGCATAGGACAAAGATCTTTGTGAACATGTATTTTACAGAGATTTCTTAGCCAAGACATCAAAAATGCAATGCGGGGCTGGAGGGGATTCCTTAGTGGTTAAGGCGCTTGCCTGCAAAGCCGAAGAACCCAGGTTCAATTCTCCAGGACTCATGTAAACTAGATTCCCAGTTGGCACATGCCTCCCGAGTTCGTTTGCAGAGGCCGGAGGCCCTGGCTTGCCCCTTCTCTCTCAAATGAATAAAAACAAATTATTTTTTTAAAATGCAGTGTATAGGGGCTGGAGAGATGGCTAAGCAGTGAAAGGCACTTGCTTGCCAAGCCTGAAAGCCAGACAACCCTGGCTTGATTCCCCAGTACATACATAAAGTGGTGCATGTGTCTAGAGTTCATTAGCAATGTCACAAGGCCCTGGTTCACCCATACTCACTCACTTTTTGTCTGCCTCTTTCTCTATGTCTCTGTCAAATAAAATATTTTTAAAAAGAATATAAAAATGCAATACATAAAAGAAAAAAAGTGGTGCTCAGTGTGGTGGCACATGCCTTTAATCCCAGTACCAGTCTCAGGAGGCAGAGGTAGGGGGATTGTTGTGAGTTTGAGTCCAGCCTGGGTTTACAAAATGAGGCCTAAATCAGTCTGGAATAGAGTGAGATCCTGCCTGGGGAAGAAAAAAAAAGGTAAAATTTGGAACTTCAGCATTTCAAAATCCATTAAGAAAAGGAAGCTGGACATCTGATCTCTGACAAAAACAGGGCTGGAGAGATGGCTTAGCGGTTAAGCACTTGCCTATGAAGCCTAAGAACCCTGGTTCGAGGCTCGATTTCCCCAGGACCCACGTTAGCCAGATGCACAAGGGGGCGCATGCATCTGGAGTTCGTTTGTAGTGGCTGGAGGCCCTGGTGCACCCATCTCTCTCTGTACCTTTTTCTTTCTGTGTCTGTCGCTCTCAAATAAATAAAAATTTTAAAAAGCCAAAAATATTCACCAGAAAAAAGACTGTCTTTAACAAATGGTGCTGGGAAAACTGGATATATGTAGAAGGATGAAAATACATCCTTATCTCTACATGTACAAGAATCTACTTGAAATGGATCAAAGACCTTAACACTAGACCTGAAATTCTGAAACTGCTAGAGGAAAAAACAGAAGGGCTCTGGAGAAGTGCCTCAGCAATTAAAGACACTTGCTTGTAAAGCCTGATAGTCTGGGTTTAATTCCTCAGTACCCATGTAAGACCAGACACACAAAATAACACGTGTGGGATTTGGACGTGGTAGGAGGCCCTGGCACACCCATCCTCTCCCTGCCTTGCTCTCGTAATTAATATGATTTTAAAATATAAATACTTAAAACCTAAAGGCTGGAGAGATTGCTCAGCGTTCAAGATGCTTGCCTACAAAGCCTAATGACCTGAGTTCAATTCCCCAATACCCATGTAAAGCCAGATGCCCAAAGTGGTGCATACATCTGGAGTCTGACTGCAGCAGGTGGAAGGCCTGGTATGCCCCTTCTGTTTCTCTTATCTCTGTCTCTGCTTGCAAATAAGAAAAAAAAAATTTGAATACT